>NC_142871.1:143208750-143515833 GCF_051225735.1 Oryctolagus cuniculus
TTTAAAGGCCCTGTCTCCAAATATAGGCACATTTTAGGATACAGGGTAGGGTAGGTCTTCAGCACTGGAATGGAGGGGACTGGGGGCAAGTGTGGTGGGGACACGTGACTTTGTGCAGAAGGCCTGATTTCAGAGAAAGAGAAGAGTGTAACAGACATGCAGAAATACAGGGGACCTATGGACAGGGAAGACTCCGGCACTGGGGATGAAAAAGCTCAACTCTGCAAGGGGCCTTTCACAAACTACTCCTGTAGAGGCCCCAGGGCACAGTTTAAATGAACATACCCTTCTCAGCACAAGAGATACTGATCCTTTGTCATGCAGCACAGTCAGGCCTCTGGGCCATCTTCCTAACTGCTGAGCTCCCAGGTCCACTGTAGATGGACACTCACTCTCCCCAGCTGTGAGCAAACAGCCAGTGCTGGAATCATCAAAGCAGCTCTACCATAACCTCAAGGCATCTGTTCTCCCTTATTTTTATTTAAAATATCTGTGGCATTTCTTCTTATCTTTCATGCTATAAATTAAAACTTCTAGAAAGCTCTTTCTGTGTTATAGACTTCCTTTACATAACCTATAACCTAAATATATATTAAACAGAATATTACCTCCATTCCATAATGTGCCAAACTCAGAAGTACATTTACTTTTCACTAGCATGTGCCAATGAACCAGTTCATGTTTATGGAGCTCTAATGATAAATGAGGATTAGCAGCAGGAAAGGCAGGAGATTAAAGACAGTGATGTCAAGCAACCACTCTTAAATATTTCTCCATCTGGATAAGCTCATGGTTCAGGGCACTGAACAGGCTATGCACACCTCAGAGTTAGGGTCAAAGTGTAATTTTAGTTCTGATCCAGCCCCTTAGCTAGAGGGACAGAAGTGTCAAGCGGTAACCATGCACAAGCATTAAGTGGCTAAGCTTTGCCTGCAAGAGATTCTGGACAGCTGGGAAAATTCATAGCTTTGACTCTTCTGAAGTTTATGTCTTCTGAGTATTTCTAATAAATCCTAAAACAGAGTGGAGGGAGTTCCAGGCTCCTGGCTTTAGCCTGGCTCAGCCTTGGCTGTTGTGGTCATTTAGGGATTCAACCAACAGATAGAGCTCTCCTTCTCCCTCTGTCTCACTGCCACTCTGCCATTCAAATACACAACAGTAAAAAAAAAAAAAAAAAAAAAAAGTAGAGATGGAGGCCAAAACATTACTTTTCTTACTGATACTTACTGATAGACAACAACTGAAGGTACAGCTTAGAGTAGGAAAAAATGACTCTCTACTTAACCCCAGGATTAGGCTGATTTGCCACCCAGCCCCAGGCAATATTGCCTGTGTCAAGCCCTCTGGTGAGTGCAAAAGAAAAAACTTCTCTCCATCTAGTGGAGCGGGCCTGAGCACTCACTGATAGAACACCTGAGATGGTGCAGAGATGGGGGGCTGAGAGGATGGGCCACCAGGAAGGGAGAGGATGATTTTCCATTAGTAGAGGTGTTAGAGTTGAGGTTCGTTAGTATCTCAGTGGAGTAGAGGTTGAGTCTGTACCTCTGGTACTCCCAGGAGTTACTGGGTTGGTAAAGGTTTGGGTTATCAGCATACTGGTTGATGAAAGGCCTAAGAGTAGGTGACAGAGCTCAGGGAACTTTTGAGAAAGAGGAGGGGATCCCCTATGTGGAGCATTGCTGTTGACCTTCGGATCTGTGGCTCAGTAAAGAACTCTGATGGCCTTGACCCCTGCTCCTGGGAGGCAGACTTTAAATTCTGAGCCATGTTGAAGCCAGGAGCTAGAAATTCAATCTAGGTCTCCCATATGAGTGGCAGGGACCCAACCACTTGAACCATCACCTGTTGCCTCCTCAGGTGTGCATTAGCAGGAAGCTGGAGTCAATAGTGGAGTCTGGCCTTGAACTCAGGTAGTCTACAGGGGGGTATGGGCATCCCAAGCAGTCTCAATTCCTAGGTTGACCCTCCTGCCTCTCTCCTCTCCACCCCACCCCACCCCACCCCACCCCCACCACTCCCAGAGAGCTTTTAAAGCTCTCCATAGCCAGGTTACACCCAACACAAATTAAATCCACATGTGGGGTGGAAGCCAGGCATTTTATTATTTAAGGATATCCAGCAGATGGAAGACCTCTCTCCCTCTCCTTCTCTCTGTGTAACTGACTTTAAAATAAATAAATCTGGCTGGTGCTGCGGCTCAATAGGCTAATCCTCCACCTGCAGCGCTGGCACACAGGGTTCTAGTCCCGGTCGGGGTGCCAGATTCTGTCCCGGTTGCCCCTCTTCCAGGCCAGCTCTCTGCTGTGGCCCAGGAGTGCAGTGGAGGATGGCTCAAGTACTTGGGCCCTGCGCCCCATGGGAGACCAGGAGAAGCACCTGGCTCCTGCCTTCGGATCAGCACGGTGCGCCGGCCGCGGCGGCCATTGAAGGGTGAACCAACGGCAAAGGAAGACCTTTCTCTCTGTCTCTCTCTCTCACTGTCCACTCTGCCTGTCAAAATAAGTAAATAAATAAAATAAATAAATCTTTTTTAAAAAGATACCCAGCTGATTGTACTGGGCAGCAAATTTTGGTAGCTGCTTTGTAGGCTGTGTAGGCTCTCACAAGCAGGTGAATGAGGCTTATCACTGGGTTAGAGTGTGCAGGAGAGAACACTGTCCCTTTCTGCTCTCTGCAATGTACTGGGGCCGAGCACCCAGGTAGGAGACAACCTGAGCCAACAGGCTAGGATCTCTCTGTGGGAGAAGCAGGTTTCCCTTTGTGTTTCAGGTTCTCATCCCTACCTCACAGACTCAGACAAGGACAAGCTGAAATTGTACAAGACAGGATGAAATGGATATGATTCATTATTGTTGGATTTGTTAACCATTCTACAATTTAAATCAGCAGAACAACTGTGTTCAGTTTACTAAGCTAGTGCGTGCTGGGGGACAGCTTCCTCAGGGATTCACAAGACACAGCACATTCAATGCTAAGTAGACCAAAAAAGAAGGCATCACCCACAGTTCCCCTATAATCACCCCTGCAGGGAAATTCTTCAGCCTTGAGCTTGATCTTTATGCCTAAGGTTCAGCCTATAAATTCAGCCTTGCAATTTACAGAGAGTGCAGCTGCAGAGACCATAAATGACTCTCCCTCCCCATCAGCGTGCAGGCAGAGGACTTTGAAGAATTGGGCCTGTCTTGATCTTGTGTTGTAGCAAGGCCAGGCTATCGATTATAGCCAAGAAAAAGAAGCAGACAGCTTGGGATCTGCACGAGTCACAAGGCTGTGGGCACTATCTGTGATATTTCAGGGCTCTGGGTACAGACAGGCTTGGAGTGAGGGTGAGAGGTTACATGCTAGATGATGAGAGGCATAAAAACAATGGGTTGTTTGCAAAAAGCATTTGCTAGTCACACTCACAGGCAAGGCAGGATATATAGGGTGACCCAGCCCATCACAGAACAACCTGGCCTTTTCCTGATATCTGTCTTTTCTTTCTTTTATAATTGAAGTTATTATACTTCTGGAAGCTTCTCTGGAGAGGTCAAGAGTAGCAGTGGGGGTAAGGGGCAAGGTTGGAATATATGGGGCATATTTGTGCTAGGGTAGCTAGACTTATACCCTTTAGGGTAAAGGTAGGGGTAAGTACCTGTTAGTACCTGTGTTCACCTCTTACACCTCTTATTGCTGTCTAACAAACAACTACACATTTCATAGCTTAAAACAACACCCACTTATTAATTCACAGATCTGAGGGTGGGAAGTTGGCCACAGCTTGTCTGGGTACTCTATTCAGAGTTTGACAAGGCTGAAATTGAGGTGTTGGCCAGACTGTGGTTTCATCCCAAGGGGTGACCAAGGAAGGATCCAGTTCTGAAGGTCGTTCAGGTTATTGGAAGAATGCAGTTCCTTGCCATTACAAGACTTTGGCTCTGTTTGCTGGTTGATGGCAGCCAGTGATCACTTCCATGCCTTATCTTGCAGCCTCATCCATCTTCAGTCAGAAAAAGGAGAATGTCCCTCAGGACGCTGAGCTATCTTGCTAAGAACAGTCTTGTCTCTTTTAAGGGTTCACCTATTTAGGTCAGCCTCACCAAAGGTAATCTTCCCATCTTGAGATCCAGGGATCTGGCACCTTAATTACATTGGCAAAATCCCCTCACAGCAGTACCTCTATCCATGTTTGGCCAAACACCTGAGAGAAGGTGCCTGCACACCAGCAGACAAGGCAATCTTGGGGTAAAGTTCCTAAACACATCCTAATGGGTGTGAGTCATGCATAAGCCCAGTAGCTCAGCCACTCCTAGACACATCTGAGGTGTCCTTCTCTGCCCTTCTTGGTCAGTACAGTGCTTGGTCTGTGAGGTTAGGCTCAGAATTGGTGATTCACACCATGTGTATTTGTTTTATGGAAATGCCGGCATCAACTCGTTAGGACACATAAGGCTAAACTTTCCAAATTTGCTGTGAGGCAATCTGTGAGAGAGAAGGGTTTTGCTGTGGGATGAAAGAACACTGATAAAAAATAGTTTTACAGGGGCCATTTTTGTGCCACAGTGGGTTACGTGGTCACTTGTGTTGCCAGCTTCCTGTGTTGGAATGCTGGGTTGGGTCCTGGCTGCTGCACGTGGAAAGGCAGCAGATGATGGCCCAAACGCCTGGGTTCCTGCTACCCATGTGGGACACGAGGATGGAGTTCTTGGCTCCTGGCTTCAGCACCACAGCCCTGGCTTTTGTAGCCATTTAGGAAGTGAACCAATAGATGGAAGACCTTTCTTTCTCTCTCTCTCTCTCTCTCTAAGACAGAAAGAAAGAAAATCTTTTTACAATAGCTTTATTATAAGAGGAGTCTTCAAAAAGTTCATGATAAATGTATATTATAAAAAATGTGGATTTTTAGATGTTTTACACAAAAGTGAACAACTTGTAATTCCATTGTCCCTGAACTTTTTGAAGTCTCTTCATACTTTCCAAGTAGCTATTGTGTATCACACATTGAAACAAGGGCATGGGGTGGGTGTTTGACACAGTGGTTAAGATGCTACTTGGGATGCCTGCCGTCCTACGTCAGAGTGCCTAGCATCAAGTCCTGGCTCCACTTCCAATTCCAGCTTCCTGCTAATATGCAACCTGGGAGGCAGTGATGATGCCTCAAGTATCTGGGTTCTTGCCACTCATGTGGGAGACCCAGATTAAGTTCCTGGTTCCTTTCTTAGGCCTTGCCCAGCCCCAGCTATTGTTTATATTTGGGGAGATCCTTCTCTCTGTGCTTTTCAGAAACAAAACCTAAGAGCAAAATGCTTGTCTCAAAGAACTTTTAAAACACATTTCAGCAAAAGGAAATAACTAATGACTTCTTTCTCTGATGGAGAAACCCTGAGCTGAGTAAGATGCAGAGTCTGGGCTCTGCTGAGCAATTGCGCCATGTGTGATGTTAGAGGACACCTTCCAGAGTTCGCAGGAAAGAGGCATAAGACAAGTGGGAGATGGTTGGCATGAGGAGGGAGGAGGAAGAGGAGCTGAAGGTCCTGCCAATGCCTGGGCAATTTCTGAGCATATTAGATAATTGATAGGTACGTATTTTTTCATCCTTGAGTCACTCACTTATTAAGCTCCAGACATTTGCCTGGATGCTGGGATACCACTGTGTCCCTTCCCCTCTATGAGCTCACACTTAGTGAAAGAAACCAGGCCAGGGGCCAATAGTCATGCTGTCCAGCAGCAAGTACAAAGAGAGAGATGCACACAGCGGGTAGCACAGCCTCTAGCAGGGGCCCTGGAGGTGGGTCAGGAAAGAATAAGCTGAATCCTACAAGGAAACCAGAACAATGTGACATTTGGCCACTGCTGCTATTTGAATGTGTCCCCTGAACAGCATGTGTTGGAAATGTAACTCCTGAGGCAACAGCACTGGGAGGTGGGGCCTAAAGGGAGGTGTTTAGATTATAAGGGCTCCAACCCCTGGTCCAGGTCCTTGGGCCCCATACCCGCATGGGAGACCAGGAGGAAGCACCTGGCTCCTGGGCTTCGGATTGGTGCAGCGCACCGGCCGCAACACGCCGGCCGTGGCAGCCACTCGGGGGGTGATCCAACGGAAAAAGGAAGACCTTTCTCTCTGTCTCTCTCTCACTGTCTAACTCTGCCTGTCAAAAAAAAAAAAAAAAAAAAGTAAAAAAAATAAGGGCTCCATCCTCATGAATGGATTAATGCTGATTATAACAAGGCTTGGACTGCAAGTTTGTTCTCTTGCTCTCTCTCACCATCTTGTCCCTCTGCCTTCCACCATGGCATAATACAGCATGAAGGCCCTTGCAAGAGTCTGGTCCCATAACATTGAACCGTGGAATCCCCAAAATTATTAGGCAATAAACTTTTGTTCTTTATAAATCACCCAGTCTCAAGTATCTGTTACAGAAGCACCAATGGATTAAGACACTTGCCTTCAAGATTTGTGCACCTCTTGGAAAATAAAAGTGCTTGCCCAAGTGCCAGACTCATAGGAAGCACTTGCAAATATTAACAATCACCACCACCACCATCATCATCATCTCACATTGTAACTTCCCCTTCCTGTCTTTCTCCCCCTGCTCCACATACCTTCTTAGAATTGTGGTTCTAGAAGAGGCTGTAGAGCTACGCAGTCAGAAGTCCTCACTTCCAGATGTAGAAAACAACTTGCCAAGTGGGCTGGCCCAAGCAAAAGCACACAGTGTGTGAATCATGGCAGTGCTCAGCCCCCTGCTCCCATCCAGAGCACTCTGGCAGCAGCTCTCAAATTTCAGACCACATCAGAGACACCTGGAGAATCTGATGAGCCAGAGATTGCTGGTCCCACTCTGGGGAGCTGGCTCCTCAGCTGGCCCACGGGAGGGCTCAATTGCCTGCCTTGCTAATGAAGTTCAGGTGACAATGCCTTGCTGACTTTCAGCCTCCAGCTCTGTCTCTGCTCTCACCCGTGGAACAAGGTCTTTCGAAGGGCTGGTGAAACACCCAACACTTGGTAATTTTACAACGGGCATTGACGGATTTGGCATTGGAAGAAAGTCACTGCGGTGAGGAATGGCATTGATTTCAGGAAGGTTGTAATCGAGGAGGAAGCCATTTGGCCGCCTGCGATCTTCTGTATCCTTACGGTGGTGACAGCAAAAGATATAGCAGTCAGCATTACCCAAAGTGTCTTGAAAGTGATTAATACTCAGAGCTCCCAGAGCAGAAAAAAGTGGGCATGCAAGATGCAATTAAGATGATAAAGAATACGGAGAGGCAGTGCTTAGCAGAGCAGGAGGAGAACTCCGCCTGGCTCTTGTTACAGACACCACACGTGAGATGCAGGGAGAGCGTTCCAGATTCTGCCAGGAAAGAGGTGATTGGAAAGGTTTTCTTTTCAAGATGTGGGTGTTCCTTGTCTCCTTTCCTGGAAGGAGGGAGGCTCCTGCTGTTGCCCATAGTCTAATGAGATTGACGAGGATTTCAAGGGGGTGGCAGGTGGGAAAAATCATCATGATTTGATTTAGGTTCTGATTGGGTCTGGCTGCACTTGTAATGGACAGAGGGAAGGAAATGACCTGAGGGGGTGTTTGGTGGGGGGTTCACAAGGTCTTTGGTGGGATTTGAAGTCAACACAGGTTACACACTCAGGGTGAGCTCTGCCCTGGGGGAGAAAAGCACCTCCAATGCCACTCAGCCTCCCCCTTTGCGATCCTTCTGCTATCCACACACCTGATATCTCTCCATCAAAATTCTCATCCTTCAGCCAAGTGTGTTATAACCATTTAACAAAATCCACACCAAATAATTAAATGGTCATTAACAGATCTATTTAGGACAATGACTAACTCCAATAAAATAGAATCAAAAGGACACTTTTGTATCCCAGGCTGCAGGCTGAAGCCAGGAGCCAGGAACTCCATTTTCCCAAGTGCGTTACCGGGGAGCTGGATTGGAAGTGGAGCAGCTGGGACTTGAACCGGTGCTCTGATATTGGATGCTGGCACTGTAAGCAGTGGTTTAACCTGCTGCACCACAGCACCTGCTCCAATTTGGAATCATTTAATCTTTAGCATCATTGATTGCAAATAACAAGTGCTAATATGGGGACTTTATTTTTTTTAAAGATTTTATTTATTTATTTGAGAGGTAGAGACAGAGAGAGAGGTCTTTCATCTGCTGGTTTACTCCCCAGATGGTTGCAATGGGCGGGGCTGCACCGATTCAAAGCCAGGAGCCAGGAGCTTCTTCCCGGTCTCCCATGTGGATGCAGGCAACCAAGCATTTGGGCCATTTTTTACTGCCTTCCCAGGCCATAGCAGAGAGCTGGATTGGAAGAGGAGTAGCTGTGACTAGAACCGACACCCATATGGGATGCCGGCACCACAGGTGGAGGATTAACCTACTGTGCCATGGCACCGGCCCCAGAGGACTTTAAAAAGTTTATAGAAGGGGCTGGCATTGTGTAATAACAGGTTAAGCCGCTGCCTATGATGCTGGCATCCCATATGGGTGCTGGTTTGGGTCCCAGTTGCTCCACTTCTGATCCAGTTCTTTGCTAAGGGACCTGAGAAAGCAGCAGAAAATGGCCCAAGGGCTTGGGCCCCTGCCCATGTGGAAGACCTGATGAAGGCTCTGGGCTTCAGCCTGGCCCAGCCTGGTGAACCTCTGGTGAACCAGTGGATGGAAGATCGGTCTCTCTCATTCTCAACCCTAACTTTCAAATAAATAAATAAATCTTTTTTAAAAATTCGTGGAAAATGCACATTATGAAGAAATTTCCTGAGGTAAAGGTAGCAACAGTGCAGGCAGCAGCTGAAGGGCAGGTGTCTATGGAGATCACATTTGCAAGGTGGGAGTGGCAGATACTCAAGACAGAGAGGAAGGCTGCACTATTCTTTGATGCACAGGAAGTTTCACCACACCCCTCCTCCTTCCTGCCTGCTAGGAGCTGAATGTCAAAGTCAATTCTGGAAACCTGTAAAGTCAATTCTGGAAACCTGAGAATGTGTGCTATTACCTAGTCAAAGGGACTTGGCAGGTGTGACTAAGTCAAAGACCTCAAAATAGGGAGATTATCCTGGAGATGACCTGGATTGGCAGGTCCAGTGTGATCACAAGGCTACGTATTAAGATCAGGCAGTGGCTCAGAGGAAGAGAAGGCAGTGTGATGATGTAACCAAGATTCCACTGATGGGGCCACAGGAAGCAATGCAGGGCAGCCTCTGGGAGGTAGAGGAGGCAAAGGACTGGGTCTGGGCCGTGGGACCCTTAGAAGGAACCCATCCTGCAGAACTTCTAGCTTCATGGGACAAAATTTGGACTTCTGAACTCTGAGGTTGTAAGACAATAAATTGATGTTTTTAAAAAACTATTTAGCAGGTAGACACGCACACACACCCCACATATATATAGTGTGTGAGAGAGTCATACAATTAATTCATTTCTGAAATGTTTGTCATAGCCAGGGCTAGAACAGGCCAAAGCCAAGAACTAGGAATTCAATCCAGGTCTCCCACATGGGTTGCAGGAACTCAACTACAAGAGCGGCAGAGCCCATCAGAGGTCCCAACAGACACATACATGTGGATGAACCACACAGATGTGGGAAAGGACAGGAGTGTTTGTGTCAAACCACCTTCAATCTCGGACTATCTCATAGGACCTTCTTTAGCTACTTGCCTTAGCTTAAAAGCATTAAAGACTTTTCAGGGGGCCGGCGCCGTGGCTCAACAGGCTAATCCTCCACCTTGCAGCGCCTGCATACCAGGTTCTAGTCCCGGTCGGATCAGCACGGTGCGCCGGCCGTGGTGGCCATTGGAGGGTGAACCAACGGCAAAGGAAGACCTTTCTCTCTGTCTCTCTCTCTCTCACTATCCACTCTGCCTGTCAAAAAAAAAAAAAAAAAAAAAAAAAGACTTTTCAGGAATAAAAAATTGAGGGCCTGCTTGGCCCACGGAATTCCTGAATCCTGGCTTTGGCCTTGGCCCAGCCATGGCTGTTGCAGCCATTTGGGGAGTGAACTAGCAGATAAAGAAATCTTTCTATGTTTCTCTCTCCTTTTTAATTCTATCAATTATTTGCAGAAACTGGTCTTATTTATGTAATCCCTTTGACACTTAATCCTATCTTTTTGATCAGTTATGAAATGAAACTGATCACTTTAACAAGATGGCATTGGTAAATGCCACCTTGATGGGATTGAATTGGAATCCCCTGATACATTTCTAGCTCTACCATTAGGGGTAAGTCTGAGTGAGCATGTGCCGAACTGTACATAAAGTGAAACTTTTTTAAAAATTTCAAGAATAAAAAAATTGGGGGCAGGCACTGGAGAATAGTAGGTTAAGCCTCTGCCTATGACACTGGCATCCCATATTTGGTGCCAGTTCATGTTCCAGCTGCTCCTTTTTTGATCCAGCTATCTGCTAATAGCCTGGGAAAGCAGTGGAAGATGGTCCATGTGCTTGGGTTCCTGCACCCACATGAGAGACCCAGAAGCTCCTGGCTCCTGGCTTCAGATCAGCCCAGTTCTGATTATTGTGGCCATTTGGAGAGTGACCCAGCCCTGGAAGACCTCTCTCTTCCTGTCTGTCCCTCTCTGTGTCTGTAACTATGCCTTTCAAATAAATATTTGAATTTAAAAAATAAATATTTTTTAAAAACATAATTTAAAAAATTAGTCTGTATTTATGGACAAGGAAGGGATTTTTTTATTCCTTTAGTATTTCCCTGACCCTGGTTAACTTAACAGTGAAAGCAATAATCTTTCACTAAGGAAATAAGACCACAGAGAAGGAGAAAGAAAACATGTGAAGCTATTTAGAAGAGCAGAGTTAGGACCAAATATAATGAAGCAAGAAGTGATCAGAATATGCAACAACTGTTATTTTAAGGAAAATAAATTCATGAGATTCAAATTCCAGCTTGATAGAGGAAAAAAAGGGATTATTTTTTGCATTCTCCACAAGATGTTCAGCAAGAAGAATCTGTCAAGAAATGGGGGGAAAGGTCACACGGAAGCTAGTGGAAAGCCGTGGATGGAATTCGCTCCATCACATGGCATCATTACAATTAAAATATACCTGGGAGATTGTCGTGTAGACTCACGGCTTCCCAGAATCTTTCCTGGAACATTGACAGGGCTTGTTTATTCAATAGAAGAACCTCTGAAACACTCCCATTTAGATTTGCATTCTGAGATAACGAATATGCCCTTGTTTTGACAGGAGCTGCCTTGGATATGCGGGAACTTGGAATTGAACAGAGGAGTGGGCCCTCTGTGACGTAAAGGGTTTATGTTGTCTGTTGGATGGCACCAGATCTGAGTTTCTGTGTGTGCTACACTGGGGAGCAAGCACCTGCAGTCCTGACGTGAATAAGTTCTCAATAACAGGTAATGGGTTGGTGGGAGGGACATGTTACAGGGGAGTATGGCACAGACAAATCACTCAGGAGCAAGCAACAGGCCCAATGGTGGGTTAATCAATCCACTGTCTTGGGGAATGGGGGGAACAGATAAAAGCCCTGGTGTATTTGGAATAGTTGCTGATTTCCATAGTTTACTCTTGCCATGTGGCTGGTATTGTGACACAACAGCTTAAGCCGCGGCTTGCAGTACTGGCATCCCATATTGGAGTGCTGGTTTGAGTCTCAGATGCTCTGTTTCCATTCCAGCTTCCTGCTAATGGGCCTGTAAAAACAACATATAGTGGCCCAAGTACTTGGGCCTTGCCATCCATATGAGAGACCAGGATGGAGCTCTCAGCTCCTGGTATTGGCCTGACCCAGACCTGGCTGTTGTGGGCATTTGCAGATGGAAGAGCTCTCTCTTTCTGTCTTGCACTCTCTGTCACACTGCCTTTCAAATAAATAGATGTCTTTTTGAAAGAATGATCTTGCCATAGTTGATTTCAATTGACTAGAAAAATGCCTGACAATGTAAACAGCATGGAGCTAGTGCTATGACACAACAGGTTCAGCTGCTGCCTGTGATGCCGGCACCCCATAAGGGTGCCAGTTCAAGTCCCGGCTGCTCCTCTTCTGATCCAGCTCCCTGCTAATGAACCTGGGAAAGCAGCAAAAGATGGCCCAGGTGCTTGGGCCCCTGCACCCATGTGGGAGACCTGGAAGAAACTCCTGGCTTCAGCCTGGCCCAGCCCTCACCGTAGTGGCCATTTGGGTAGTGAACCAGCAGATGGAAGATCTCTCTCTCTCTCTCCTCTGCCTCTCCCTCTCTGTGACTGCCTTTTAAATAAATAAATAAATATTTTTAAAAACATAACAGCAGGCTCTGATTAGGCCACACAAATCAACTCCAGCACAGCACTGTGTGAGGGCAATTAGTTAAAGGCAAATATCAGGGGCTTGCATAATAGGCAGGAATCCAAGCTGAGAAACTGCAGGGACAGAATTGTGGCAGGCCTAGCACCTGAGTTTGTCTGGAAGGCTGACCCACAACCTAGCAGTTTGTAGTAACTTTCAGGATTGGGCTGTGTTTCTTGTGTGTGGGCAGTTTCTTGTACCTGCCAAGCAAGGGGACATATGGCTTGTCTCCAGAACTCTTGGAAAGAGCCAGGAGAGAGAAGCTGAAACTGAAGAATAATAGTAGTGACCATTTTTTTTTGATGGCCTGTTATGTGCCAAAGTTTATATTTTCATACAGAGCTTTTAATCTTCCTTAAAAAAAAAAAAAACAGTGTTATTTTTGACTCCTGTTGTACCGCTGGGAGGCAAACACTGCTCTTGGAATCAAGATATTTCTGACCGAGAGCCACTCCCCTTGGGTGCTTTCAACCCCACCAGGTGAGCTGGGAGTGGACAGAGGTTAGAAAAACTAACCCAGCGACCATGGGGGTTTCTTTCTTGAGGGGAAGTGGACTAAATGCTGTAGTTTGTAACAACCCAGAGCCCTAATTCCCTGGGTGTGGCCTGGGAGCAGCAGCTGAGGCTGCAGATGATATATGACATCCGGTAGCAGCTAAGCTGAGGTCCTGGGCACTGACGCATTTGCAGCAAAGCCATGGACTGCACAATTTGGAGTGTTAGGAGTTGGGTGTGGCTATGAAAGAGAGGGACTGATGAGAACGAGGCAGATGTCAGATGCACAGCAGGTACAGCTGGGATTTCTAGCAGTTTGAGCCAGGAAGGAACTGGACTGCAGGAAGGGTTCAGGTGTGTGAGAGCAGGGGTGCTGGGGTGGTCCTGATGGGTCACAGATGAGACCACACAGTGACTGCAAGGGGGGCTTTGATTGTGCAAGCCTCTTTCCCAGCTTACTGTAGCTGGTGTGAGGGAGCAGCTCAGGGCCGTACATGTGACCATGAGCTCCAGGAGCCTTGAGGAACTGAGTTTGTGATTTAAAAATGCACATCCCTGGGCACTCACTCCAGCTAGCCAGTCACCACCACATGGTCCTCAATCATCCCATGCCCTGGGGCCCCAGGGCTCTGCTTGGCTCTGTACACTGTGGAGCACAATGACATCCTCCTGGCGACAGCAGAGGTCCCAGCCCTTGGGCCTGGGTGCGGATGGGACTCCAAGGTGCAAAAGATGTGCATTTCCTTTAGTCCTTTAATCCTTGTGTGTGCCTGCATGTTCTGTCAGCAATCAAGGTACAACCATTATCCTGTGGAGATTTCACTGATATTTGAGACAAATAAACACAAAAAGGAACTTCATACGTAACAAGAGGAGAGCCAGAACAGGAAGGCAATAACTGAGATATTCAAGAGTTAACATGAAAATTGCTTTCACTCATCAATGGTGGGCACTCACTGGTTTTGTGTGTGTGTCCCATGTGAGAGGAGAAGGAGAGAATGAAGGTGGCAGTGGGAGAGAAGTGAAACAAGAATTCAGGGCTTGGCAATGTGGGGGCCACGGAAGAAGCAAGAGCTGGAGGATGTATGTTAGGATGGGAAGGGTGGGAAGAGGACAAGGAGACACCAGACATGGGCTAAGCTAAGGGGAAACAGTGAGAGTTCAGAGCAGGCTCTCAGAACAGCAGATTTGCACTCAAGGCCTCCTGTTTCTCTACAGATTTCTGGTTCCAGGAGGCTGAGCTACTTGGGGCCCACCAGGAACCCAAATCAGCTCTTGCTGACCAGGAGAGAGGGATTGGAGAAGGCTTTGGGCTTGACTGCCATGCCTGGGGAACACTGGCAAGCACCCAAGCATGCCTGCTTCTTTCAGTGCCTCCTGGTCAGCAGCCATAGAAGTAGGTAGAGCTCAGTGGTAGGCAGCCTCAGGGCAGGGGAGCATTTTCTGCTGCTTTCAACCCTGCTGCATGGGCTCCTACTCCACAGACCACCAGGCTGCTCCCAGGAAAGCTGGGGCGGGAGTTGCAGGATCAGGAGACCCACTGCAAAGTCCAAACAACTCTGCTCTTCTTCATTGCCAGGCCCCACTTAAACATTTTCCTGCAACATTTCCTTTAAATGTTTTTACTTATTCATTCTTAAATAGTTTAAAAACGCTTTTCTCCTTAAAATCTAGTTTTGTGGTGCAGGGTTAAGCCACCACCGGCAATGCTGGCATCCCATATCCAAGCACTGATTTGAGTCCTGGCTGCTCCACTTCTTAGCCAACTTTCTGGGAATGTGCCTGGGAAACAGCAGATGATGGCCCAAGTGCTTGAGCCCCTGCCACTCACAGGAGAGACCCAGATGGATCCAGGCTCCTTGCTTTAACCTGGCTCAGCCCTGGCTGTTGCAACCATTTATGGAGTGCACCAATGGATGAAAGATCTCTTTCTCTGTCTTTCCCCCTCTCTCTGTTGCTCTGAGTTTGAAATAAATAAAATAAATCAAAAAAAAAATGTTCAGTTTCAAATTCCTTAAGTGGAAAAAGGTATATTTAAACTCCTTAGTTACAGGAATGAAGACACATGAAAGATTAGAAGAGAATATTATTACAAGTATACATTAAAACTGAATATTCCGGCCAGCGCCGCGGCTCACTAGGCTAATCCTCCGCCTTGCGGCGCCGGCACCCAGGGTTCTAGTCCCGGTCCGGCCGCCGGATTCTGTCCCGGTTGCCCCTCTTCCAGGCCAGCTCTCTGCTGTGGCCAGGGAGTGCAGTGGAGGATGGCCCAAGTGCTTGGGCCCTGCACCCCATGGGAGACCAGGATAAGTACCTGGCTCCTGCCATCAGATCAGCGCCGTGCGCCGGCCGCAGCGCGCTGGCCGCGGCCGCCATTGGAGAGTGAACCAACAGCAAAAGGAAGACCTTTCTCTCTGTCTCTCTCTCTCTCTCACTGTCCACTCTGCCTGTCAAAAAATAAAAAAATAAAAAAATAAAAAAATAAAAAAAACCTGAATATTCCAATCCATAGGAATAATAGAACTCATCATCTGTTTCAAATTGTAGTACCAAGTGCTCACAGAGAAGTAAGACTGTAGCTTTAAGACAGCTCCTGCTTCTTAATAGTCACTTGTCTTAGGCATGGTTTGAAGATTGGCAAAAAGAAGGGTGAGGAATCTGCCCTTCATCATTATTTGTTCTATTTTCTTTTTCTTAAAATTATATGCTTTGAAAATCAGATTTTGAATAGGAGTTTTCAAATTTCTTATAGAAATCTCATAACTTTATGCTAATTTGTTATTGGTTAAAAAATTAATTCGTGGGAGTGGGCATCACCGCACAGCAGGTTAAGCAGCCATTTGGGACTCCCATATCCCATATAGGAGTGCTGGTTTCAGTCTTGACTACTCCACTTTCCACCAAGCTCCCTGCTAATGCAGCTGGGAGGCAGCAGATGATGGCTCAAGTACTTACGGCCCTGCAACCCATGTGCAAGACCAACTTGGAATTCTGGATCCTGGCTTTGGCCTGGCCCAGTTCTGGCTGTTGCAGCCATTTGGCGGAGTGAATAAGTGCATGGAAGATATCTCTTTCTCTCTCTCACTCTATCTTTCAAATAAAAAAAATACAAAGTAAAAATTCACATTCATGGACAAACCATTATAAAATATAAAAAACGAACCCTGCCCTATAAGAACAGATAGTAAAATCCTGCACCCTGAATTAATTACTGAAAAAATGTTGGGTATTTTAACCTTCCAGTCTTTCTTCTATGATAAGAGAAGACAGGGTCATAATATGCATTGAGTTCTTAGACTTTTCATTAATTAACTTGCAATATCTTCTCATTATTAAATACTTTATAAAGTATTTATAAATGCAACTTTTTTATAAGAACACCATAAATTTTCTAGCCCTGCCCCAATTTGCAAATTTTTTTTTTGCTTCATATTTGGGCATTATCAAGATGCTGTGGTGAATATTTTTACACAAAGAGGTTTGAGTGAAACCTGATTCTTTTCTTGGGGTAAGTTTCTAGAAGCAGGATTACAGGGGTCAAATGGTATGAACAGACTCAGGCGTCCTGATGAAGTGATGTTGCTCATGTCTTGCTAACATCTGGACACCAGTGAAGTCTTGGTGAAAGATGTAACTCTTATGAACTTGAGGACACCTCTTTGTACCTGAGTAACTGCAGGTATTTAAGGCCCATTTATAGCTTCCTTCTCCTCTCTAGCACATCAGTGAGTGCCTAGAGGGTGCTTCTCCGGTTTTGGAGTCTCAGGACACAGGAGGCACCCTTACTGCCAGTGTGCACTTGGGCTGCTGCTGAGCTGAGCTGCTCCTGCCTGTTCCCCTTGCTGGTGCCCAACTTCCCCCAAAGCCAGGAACTCCATTTGGTCTCCCATGTGGGTGCCAGGGGCTCAAGTACTTCAGCCATCACCCACTGTCCTCCCTGGTACAGAAGGAAGTGAATCAGAAGCAGAGCAGCCAGGACTCAATGGGCACTCCCATGTGGGATGCCTAAGTGGAAGCTTAACCTGCTGCACCACAACACTGGCTCCCCATCCCTCCTTTTCTGTGCTATGCTTTGCTAGTAGAAGGGATCAGGAACTCTGATCCATGGGCAGGGATCTATCGTGGACTTTATCCAAGGGTACTTCAAAAAATTTGTACAAAAATGGAAATAAAAGCTAAGTTTATTTTGATGCAAAAAAGTTGGAATCAATGCATAATTTTTTCATAATTTACATTTTCCATGAACATTTTGGTCAACAAGGGAACACAGATAAGATGGTGGTCCACTGAGATTATGTTACCTAGTCATTCTTTGTGTGAATACACTCTTTAATGTTCGTAGACTGACAAATCGACTAACAACACAACAGAATCCTCAGAACATATCCCCATCATTAAACAATATGTGCCTGTGCTAATGGGTCTCTGGTTTCAAATGCAGCTTCTTCCTGCCTAGAACATTGCAGGTAGCTGGGTCTGTGCAGGTGCTGATGTATTTGGAACCGCTATGCCTCTGTTTGGAGATCGCCTGATGAGTCTGTCTGCCTCTTCCCCATGGAATATTTCCTCCCAAGGGCGCTATGTTTTCTTCTAAAACTTAACTTCCAGTGGTCCAAGTTTACCAAGCATATCTGAACTTCGGATGAGGACACAATTGTGACAGTTCTGAGACAGCAGCCAGCCCCTCAGCAAATCAGTGAATCTAAGTAGTTGTTGGAGAAGAGTGTTGCCTGGGGTTTTCTCATCTCTATCTAGACGCAGAATCTTCTCAATAATATCTGTGACTAAATTGTCCTTCCAAAAGGTTGTGTTCGTTTGACTTCCCAATAAAAAGCCTACACTTCCCTAAGTCACCAACAACATTAGATATCATCATTAAAACAAGGATTTTGTCCAGTTAGAGGCAAAAATTGTATCTGATATTTTTATGGGCATTTGCTTAGTTAATAAATTTGAATGCTTTTTCAAATGTTTGTATCATATTTGTTTTTTTCCATTTGAGAATTATCTGTTCTTTTATGTGATTTTAAAAATCTTGAAATAGGAATCCTTTTCTTGTTAACTTATGTTTTAAGGATGTTAATTAACCATCTGTTCATCAGGTGGGACATTTTATTTTCAACCAAGCGAAAGTGAATGGGATTTATAATCTCATAAATAAAAAGACTCAAGTAGGGCAGCTAGTTAATTCAGAGGCTTCATGGCATCAGCAGGAACCCAGGTTTTTTATGTCCTTCTGCCCTGTTACCCTTGACTTATGGTCCTGCTTTCAGTCCTCTGGAGATGGTGATTCTATGGTTTGGATGTGGTCTGGATCCACAAATGTTCATGGGCTGGAAGGTTGGTCCCCAATGTGGCAGCACTGAGGTGGTGGAACCTTTAAGAGGTGGGTATAATGGGAGGTAATTAGGTCATGGGAATTCCACTTGTGTGAATGGATTTATGCTGTCTGTTGGGAGTGGGTCCAGGCTGCTGGATCAGGAAAGTTCCTATGATAGTAAGTTATTATAGTTGAGTGTGGCTCCCTCAGCTCACTTTTTTGCTTGCTTTCTCACCACTGTGATATAGTCACCACTCTTACATGCACTCCCACTACTCGATACCATCTTCCATGTTATTATGCAGCCAGGGGACCCTGGCAGACACCAGCACTATGCTCTGTGGACTTCCCAGCCACCATGAGTCAACTAATCCTCTTGTTTTCATACATCACTCAGAGTCAGATATTCTGTTACAGCAATGCAAGACAAACTAATACAGTGGCTCATAACTATCAATCACCTCTCATCACAACAACATCCAAGGCAGAAAGAGGCCCTTCTTTTCTGCAAGTCTCTTTTCACATTTGGGGAAAACTTCTCCCAGAATCCCTCAGGCTGACATTCCCTCTCATCTCATTGGCTGGAACTGTATCATTTTCACATAATAACACCAGACATGGGCAGAATTGGCTTAGAGCAATTACTACCTGGCCTTGAATCTCGTGGGGAGCAGTAGACATCTAAATAAAGCAAAGGCTCTCTTAGCAAGGAAAAATGGGAGGATGACCTTAGATTTTCTACCAATAGTGTATGCTACCTCATGACTTTCATATATAAAATTTTAGTTTTAAAACAAAACAGTATATGTTTTCAGGTCTTTGGAACAGAAGCCATTTTGTCAGGGGAATCGTTTCCTTGTGAATACAGTCCTTGGTGTAGGAGCCTACACTTCATTGAAGGATTATTCTTCAACTACATTAGTGTGGTTTCTCTGCATAGCTCAGACTCCTCCAGCTTAATAGTCAGATATGTCGAATCAATAAGTTTGAAAATATTCCATTTCTTCTAACAAATGCTCGAGGGCTGTCTGTTCCCCTGTGGGGAACTTGAGGTATATACTCACCAGGGCCAAGACAGACATACAGAATGTTCCAATCATGTGGCAAGCATATAAATTTCCTATTGCTGCCAAAATGAATTACCACCAAAGACTTCAGACAACACAAATGTATTATCTTTTTTTTTTTTTTTTTGACAGGCAGAGTGGACAGTGAGAGAGAGAGAGAGGCAGAGAGAAAGGTCTTCCTTTTGCCGTTGGTTCACCCTCCAATGGCCGCCGCGGCTGGCGCACCACGCTGATCCAAAGCCAGGAGCCAGGTGCTTCTCCTGGTCTCCCATGGGGTGCAGGGCCCAAGGACTTGGGCCATCCTCCACTGCACTCCCGGGCCATAGCAGAGAGCTGGCCTGGAAGAACCGGGACAGAATCCGGCACCTCGACTGGGACTAGAACCTGGTGTGCCGGTGCCGCAGGCAGAGGATTAGCCTATTGAGCCACGGCGCCGGCCACAAATGTATTATCTTACAATTTGGGAGGTAAGAAGTGCATTTAAAATGGTTCTCACTGGACTAAAATTGAGGTACCTGCCAAGCTGTGTTCCTTTGGGACACTTTCCTTTCCATTATAGAGGGTGCCTGCATTCCTGAGCTCACAGCCCCTTCCTCCGTCTTCAAAGCTGTCAGTGTTACTTATCACACCACATCATACCACATCACACCTTCTCTTTTGCTTTCCACTCACTCTCTTGCCAACACTTGGGATTACCTTGGGCCCACCCAGATAATCCAGGACAATCTCTCCATTTCCAGGTCACCTGATCAGCATTCTTTAAAAAAAAAAAATTATTTATTTACTTGAAAGTCAGAGTTACACAGAGAGAGGAGAGGCAGAGAGAGAGAGAGAGAGGTCTTCCATCCAATGGTTTACTCCCCATTTGACTGCAATGGCCAGAGGTGTGCCGACCCAAAGCCAGGAGCCAGGAGTTTCTTCCAGGTCTCCCAGGTGGGTGCAGGGACCCAAGGACTTTGGCCATCTTCCACTGCTTTCCCAGGCCACAGCAGAGAGCTGGATCGGAAGTGGAGCAGCCAGGTCTTGATGGGATGCTGGAGCTTCAGGCCAGGGCGTTAACCCGCTGTGCCACAGCGCATTCTGACCTCCATCTGTGACCTTGATTGCCCTTTGCTATGCAGCCTAACACATTGTTAGGTTCTGGGAATTAGAATATAGATACATGGAGGAGGAAGGCATTTTTTTGGTCTAGCATAGCAGATAGGAAAATTATTCTGTTTCCCTCTTTTATTTATCATCTTTATTTACTGTGACTATGGCATAGTGTTTAGGATGCTTCTGGACTCAAAAGAGCCCCACTTTGTTTTTCTAGAGGCCATTTCATTAATCTCCCTCTGGGCCCATAAGTGCTCTGCCTCTGGCTTTTCACTGAAGACACCATTTGTAATCAGATCAGAGAGCCTAAGTATCTCTTATTCCAGGCTTCTTAAGTCTTTCTGCTCCTAAGCATCGATATTTCTGTATGGTTGCTTATTATAGACTCTCCCTTCCACTGTGCTCCTATGTAGGGGTTGCTTTGTATGTATTCAATCCTCTTTAGCCAGAATAAATCCATCTGACAGCAGAGAGAAGACTTGCTCCCCTTCAACTCATTTTCTCATGACTCCATGGGAGCCATATGCTAGGACAAAATCAGCCCGTCCCTTCCCTCTGGCCGGCCATACAAGCTGTCCTTCGTATTAGCATTACCTTACACGATTTCAACAAGTAAGAAGGGATTTTATTGCAATTCCCTTCCCACCCTTCTTCCTAATGTCACTTGTTACACAATGTGTTTTCTCACTGTTTTGTAATCTGAACTGATTACAATGGGGAAACTGAAAACCCACGTGAGCAGCATCAGGGCCACAGAGAGCTCATAAAAGAATGAAATTTGGACACAGTCTACCTCTCACTCACCGATTTTGCATGTGGCCTCTCTAAATTACTGGTGCTGTAGGGAACATCAAAGACACCAGTTATTTCCATATTTTTGACTGGTTTGGTATGAGCATTCAGGTCCCAGTAACATTAAAATGAACAAACAGAAAACTTAATGAACTCTGACCTCATAACTTGATCTAAAAATTGTTTCTCTTAAGTGGTCTGTATTTAGCCAAATGTAGATCCACTGAAGACTGAAAGTATTATAGGAAACCCTACACCCTCAGGCAATGTGTGAAATATTGCTCAGTGTCAAATTGAGAAGAACAAACATGTTTGAATCCTGCTGATTTAATTTTCTTTATAAACCTGTCTGAAATTCTTGCAACATAATCCATCTGGGGTTTCTATAACACAGGCATGGGGGCTGGGCATTTGACCATCCCTGGATGAATAATCGATTACTTACTTCTGAAGGTGCAATGCTCAGCTGCTCAGGGTCTGTCAGTTGTCAGTTCAGGATGCTATAACAAAACACCATGGACTGGTGGCTTCTAAGCAACAGAAATTTATTTCTCACGACTCTGGAGGCTGGATGTCTATGATCAGGGGGCCAGCATATTTTAGGTCTAGTACGGGCTGTCTCCTGGGTTACAGATGGTGGACTTCCCCTTGTATCTTCACCGGGTGAGGA
The DNA here is from genome assembly GCF_051225735.1 of Oryctolagus cuniculus. Lineage (NCBI taxonomy): Eukaryota > Metazoa > Chordata > Mammalia > Lagomorpha > Leporidae > Oryctolagus > Oryctolagus cuniculus. Next base: position 143,230,487 of record NC_142871.1, read on the forward strand.
ACACAGAAGACAAACAGTCTTGTGATTCTTATAAGGCACTAATCTTTCACAAGGGCTGCACTTATACAGCCTTGACGAATTTTCATTTCCTCCCAGACGCCACCCCTCTTGTGATACCTTCACAGGGAATGTAGGATTTCAACATACACACCTGGGAGAGGCAGTGGTGTGTAACCTAGTGGTTAAGATGCCCTCATCCCACATTGGAGTGCCTGGACTTAATTTCCATCTCTGGCTCCTGCCCTCAGCTTTTTTACAATTCAGATCCTAGGTAGCAGCAGTGATGGCTCAAGTAATTGGGTTCCTGGCATTCACATGGGAGACCTGGATTGCATTCCCTGCTCCTGGCTCCAGCTCTCACCCAGCCTTGGCTGTTGCAGCGAACAAGGAGATAGAAGCTCTGTCTCTCTGCCACTCAAAAAAAAAAAAATGGAAAATCACAAACATTCAGAAAATAAGAGTCTATATGTGTTTTCAGAAACTAAATCTAACAAAATGTTTGTTTTCTTTTGAAGCACCTAAGCTTTTTAAAGTTACTAATTCCTGGTTTCCATGAAACCTCAGTCTCAAGGGCTCCTTACGCACTAAACACTAAAAAAGCACCTGACTTTCCTTTTCCAACAGATGAAAAGCTTTAACAAGAGCTTGGAAGGAGATAGGAGACAGAGAGGAGCAGCTTCCTTCCTGTTTCTCTGCTCACTGTACACAGGCATAAAGGCACAGCCCTGCATTGTCAGTCAAGCCTGTTAGCAGCACTAGCTTCTTATCTTTTATGCTCCTCTCTCCCCATCTTGTCATTTCTTAGAGACCTGTAATTACTCAGCAGTGCGCATCCAAGCTGTCAACGGGCTCTGCTGTATGAAATGTAGCTAAATACATTTTTTTTTTGACAGGCAGAGTTACAGTGAGAGAGAGAGACTGAAAGGTCTTCCTTCCATTGGTTCATCCCCCAAATGGTCTGTCACGGCCGGCGCTGCACCGATCTGAAGCCAGGAGCCAGGTGCTTCTTCCTGGTCTCCCATGCGGGTGCAGGGCCCTAGCACTTGGGCCATCCTCCACTGCCTTCCTGGGCCACAGCAGAGAGCTGGATTGGAAGAGGAGCAACCAGAACTAAAACCCGGAGTGCCAGCACCAAAGGCGGAGGATTAGCCTAGTGAGCCGCAGTGCCGGCCACTAAATACATTTATAAATAAATACATGATAAGAAAGGACCACGGTCAAAGGTGGGTCTATACCCATCTCTTGCACAGTTCTGGTCTGCCTTGCTCTTGCCAGATTGCTTGCTTAGTCATTGCAATGCTAAGAAGACTGTTCCAACAGAGTAAGACTCTCCCCTTGCCTTTCTAATTAAGCCCCTACTCCCAGGAACTCCTGTGTTTATGTGAGAGCTAGAAACCATTGCTGCCAATGGGGAGGAGGTCTTTCTCTTGATCAGATGTTTATGAGAGGCCTGTGTGCCATCTGAATTCACCCTACTTTCAAACATTGAAAAGGTGAGCAGCCCTCTACTAGCTGATGTGTGGTTTTGTATCTGTGACAGCTCCCTCCACTTGGCTGTACTGAGGGATTACCCCTTGATCTCTGTGGAAGACAGAAGAATGGCCTCTCATAGATGCCCACGTCCTACTGTGCATGTGTTCCTTTACATTGCAGATGTGAGTTGGTTAAGGGCTTTGAGATGAAAACATTACCCCCTTTTGCTGGAGTAGGCCCAATATAATCACAAGTTCTTTGTAAAACAGGCAGGAGGCAGGAGAGAAGCAGAAACAGGCTGAATGGGGCCGGTGCTGTGGTGTAGCAGGTAAAGCTGCCACCTACAGTGCCAGCATCCCATAAGAGTGCCAGTTCAAGTCCTGGCTGCTCCACTTCCAATCCAGCTCTCTGCTATGGCCTGGGAAAGCAGCAGAAGTTGGCCCAAGTGCTTGGCCCCTGCACTCACATGGGAGACCTGGAAGAAGTTCCTGACTCCTGGCTTCAGATTGGCCCAGCTCCAGCCATTGTTGCCAATTGGGGAGAGAACCAGCCATGTGGGGAGTGAACCAGCGGATGGAAGACTTCTCTCTTTCTCTCTGTCTCTGTAATTTTGCCTTTCAAATAAATAAAATAAAATAAATCTTAAAAACAAATCAGTAGAAAAACAGAGGCTACAGTGATGCAAAAGGAGGCTAGGGTCTCTGAGCCGAGAAATTCAAGTGCTGCCTAGAAATGGAAAGGCAAGGGTGCAAATTCTTCCTTGGGAGCCTCCAAAAGGAACGCAGTCCTTCTAACATCTTGATTGGAGCCCTGTGACTCTCATTTCAGAATTTTGACCTCCAGAACCGTAAGTTCACAAATTTGTGCTGTTTCAGTTTGTTACATTTATGGCAATTTGTCACAGCAACAACAGGGCACTAACCATTCCCCAAATGAGAACACACTTTAATTAGGCTGTCTTGGCGGTAAGCACCCACAGTGCACCGACAGGCTTGCTCTAAGATCTGTGCCAGAAGCCCACTCACCAGGAAGCAGGACCTAAGAAGCAAACCTGATGACTCCTCTTGATGTGTCTGTTTCTCTCTTCAAGCTGGTTCATCGCCCCATCTTCTCTGCATTCTATATTCCTGCTGTCTTTTTGCAGGTCCTGATCCCTCAAAACTTTGTCCTGAAATGGTACGTCTTGGTCTTGTTTCTACCCCAGGATATGCTCTCAACTTCAGCTTTTTCTGTTATTCTTTCGGTATGTTTTAGTTCTTGTTCTTGAGGGAGAATCTGATTGACTCAGCACAACTTTCCATAGTAGACCATGTCATGGGTTGCTGGCCAGATCATCTGTGGATCCTCCTTATATCACAGCCAGCTGTGGCCAGGAAGTCAGTGTGATGGAGTAAGAAACAGGCTGCCTGAGACATGTGTCCCTGCTGCACATCTGCTTCACAGGAGCAGCAGGTGAAGGGGAGCTGACAGCTCCTGAAGGCAATCTCAGGTATGAATACTGACCGAGAAAGTTGAGTTTCCCCCTGAATCAAGGGTGCAGAGATATCTCCACCTGGAATTTCTCCCTAGTACATACATTGTGAAGAACCTTGGAAGGCATCCACTTCAATCATCCCACTTATATCCTCAGCTTTCTTTTTTTTAAAAGATTTATTTATTTATTTGAGAGGTAGATTTACAGGCAGTGAGAGGGAGAGACAGAGAGAAAGGTCTTCCACTCACTGGTTCACTCCCCAAATGGCTGCAACAGCCGGAGCTGCACCGATCTGAAGCCAGGAACCAGGAGCTTCTTCCAGTCTCCCACAAGGGTGCAGGGGCCCAAGGACTTAGGACATCTTCTACTGCTTTCCCAGGCCATGGCAGAGAGCTGGATCAGAAGAGGAGCAGCCTGGAATGGAACTGGTGCCCATATGGGATGGAGGCACTGCAGGCAGAGGATTAACCTACTGAGCCACAGCGCTGGCCCCTATCCTCAACTTTCTAAGCAAGAGTGGATATGCATTTTCTGCACAAAATGCATAAAAGGCCAAATCAGGAAGAAATAGTACCAGGAAGCTAAACAGAACTATTATTTCTGAAGTACCTGCTATGGGCCAGGTGCTGTTTGAGGCACTTGGGCCTCTTCCCCTAAGGAAGAGGGGAATATAATAGTAATAATAATAATAAAAATAAAATAATAATAATAATAAATCTCCTGGGTGAGGCTGGACATCGGTTAAGTGTCTGGTCACAGGCACCAGGAGGAAATCTAGACAAGCAAATGAAGAATCAGAGGAGCCAAGCAGTCACTTGTGGCAGGGGTCCAGTGAGGCCTGGGGCAGCACAGGGAGTTGCCAAGGAAAGCTAGCACTGGGTATCAGGTGGAGGGGTGTCAGAAGTTAACAGAAAGCCATCCCAAATGCATCACATCTCATACACTATGGAGAAGGCCAAGATGGCTGGAGGGCTCTGATGAAAGAGACTTAGTAAACTGACAAACTTCCAAAATGAGATCTCTGTCTTCCAAGAAAGAAGATTACAGTAGAGGACATATGGGAACACTGCAGAAACAGAGATACCATTTGGGAGTTTGATTTCTCAAGAAAAAGGCAAAATCCCAACATAGGGTCAGAGTACAATCCAACTGATCCCAGTAAGACCCATCTAGCAAAAGGACTCTGAGCTCTTAAGAGACTCTCAGTCTCTTCTGGGATGAGCTGAACTTGAACTCATGCTAGCCAGGCCTATTGGTGTGAGTGTTCCAGATGTGCCAATGGTACTGTGAGGGCCAGAGCCTAGGTAGCCTTCCAACCAGGTCTGATCCTTGCATTTCACCTCCCTGGTGTGACTTGGACTTGTCAGGTGTTTCCAATTTTGAGTGCTAGAGCCATAAATAGTAAGTCTCAATATTCTTGCATACAAATATCTAAAGACCCCATAATAGTATTCAGGGCTGTGATTTGCAAACATTATGAGCAGGAAGAGCCCACAGGTCCATCCCCACCCAGAAAAAAGCAGAACTGTTCCTTTTAAAGCTGGGCCAGCATCCTGGGGTTCCACCCATGTTCTCTCTGCCGCCCCTTGTACATCTTTTTGACATTACCAATACAGTCTGAAAATCATTCTGAGACTTCTCTCTCTTAGACTAAATATCTCTGACTTCTTTAATGACTTCTCAATGCACTTACAACCTTCTAGAACTTATCTAATCACCCTTTCCCTGGTGAACTGTGTCTTGCCAGTGTGTGACTGTAAGTGACTGTAAGTGGTCTGACCAGGACAGCCCAGACCTTCTCTGATCTGGACTCCTGGAGGCTTCCTGGGTGCTTTCTTCCAATGTGTATATCCACCCCATCATCTACCTTCCTGGTGTTCATTAGTTTATTTTATGTTGTGGTTTGAAGATGGCTTGAGTGTGACCCCATAGATTCATGAGCTGGAATCTTATCCCCAGTGTGGAGATGCTAAGGTGGCGTTGTAATCTTTAAGAGGTGAAGCCTGGTGGGAGGTCATTAGGTTACTGGGGACATCACCCTTAGAAGAAATTAATTTTGTTCTTCTAGGATCTCAGTTAATTCCCTCAGGAGCAGGTTGTTAGAAAAAGAGTGATTCTGGCCCTTGTAACTCTCTGGCTTCCTGTCTGACCATGCTCTCAACATTGTGTTGTAATGTAGCCAGAAGACCCCCACCAGAGCCAAACAGATGCTGGTGCCATGCCTTTGAATCTGCAAGCTGTGAGCTAAATAAACCTTTTCTTTGTAAAGTACCCAGTCTCGGAAATTTTGTTATAGCAACATAAAATAGATTAAAACATTCCATAATATTTATTATGTCCCAACTACAAGGCTTAGTATTAAGTCTTCCAAATCAGGGTCTGGCATTAACATAGTCATTATCCTGAAGAGATTTGGGGAAGGTGGGAAAAGGGTTTACTTAGGTATGGTCTGGCAAGTGCTAAAATAGTCTGTTAGGAGGGATAGAGGGGCTGGGGTGTTGGCGAGGACCTCCTCCCAAGACTTGGCTTAACTGGCCTGGTACATACTCCATTTTATGAGGGGTAGATCACATCCATTTGCCTGTCCCACCTCCATATTTATCTTGGTTAATATGAGAGGAAGTTGGATCCAAATAGTCCCAGGCCCTTCCGTGCTCCAGTTCAGGGACCCATTGTGATCTTCTATGGCTTTTGATTTGATGCTTCTACACAGAACTTGAAATGCATTTCTCTCATGCCAGTACATTTTTCAGGAGTGGTTAGGAATACTTTATTAGAAGTCCAACAGTGTCTTGAAATCTCACAATCAGATTTCTCAGAAGAACATTCTTGATCCTTGGTATCAAAACCTTGTCTTTTCAGAATTCAAGAGAATTCTGACTCTTCACCCATAGTGTCATATTTCCTCTGTGTGGCAGATCTTATTTCTCACTGGGATTCATAAACCCTGCCATTAATTCTGGAAACAACCCTGATCTTTTATGCTGGATCAGTGCAAGCATTTGCTTTCATTCTGGCCTAAATCCCCATCCCATACCAATTTCTGATTCTGATTTTTGCAAACATTGGCCAATATGTTTTATGTGTACCTTAGTCCCACTTTACCTGCAGTTTGTTTTTTCCATGGTCTCAGTTACCTGTGGTCATTTGTGGCCTAAAAATATTAAATGGAAAATTTCAGAAATAAACAATTCTTAGTCTTAATTGCATACTTTACTAAGTAGCAAGATGAAGTCCCATGCCAGCCTGTCCATCCCACTCAGGACATCATCATCCCTTTATCCAGTGCATCCACACCGCATACACTTCCACCATTAGTCGTTTAGTAGATATCTCAGTTACCAGATCAACAGTCATCCTCAGCCCAGTGCTTGCATTCAAGTAATTCTTATTTTACTCAACAATGGCCTCAAAGTGCAGAAGAAAGTGATACAAAGGAGGTACTAAAATATGGAAGGACAGGTGAACTATGGGCACAATGCAGAGCTTATAGGAAAAAGCATATGTGCTATATAGGATTTGGTGCAGCCCAAGATTGCAGGTACCTACTGGGGCTCTTGGGACCTATCCTTTGACTAAGAAGGCCCTACTGTAGAACCTATTACAATTTATTGCACTCCCTTTGCTCATTAAGTCCATAGTTTAGGACAGTGGACTTATTATCAAACTTGGAACATGGCCTTTTTGGACTTTCTACAATAACTAGCTGATTTTCCTTATTTTTCAATACTACTAGATTTCCATTCTGGCCAGTCAGCCACTGTTCACTTAATCAACTTAATGTGAAAGATTTTTAAAGTTGAAAATGTGTGCTGATTTTTGGAAAAAGAGAATTCAATGCTTCCTTTTTCTGTTTAATTAAACAGCATTTCATTTTCCCTTCTTAGTAAATGTGGTATCTTTTTCCTTAAACAAATTCAAATTTCTTACCGGTGAAACATTGCTTGTGGTGTTTATTTTGAATAAATACTAGAAAGGCTCCTAACTGCTGTTGCTAATGTCATAGGTCCTGATTCCCACTGCCCTTCCTCAGACTTGCTTCCCTCTGAAACTCATATTTCCACATCACACTACAGGGATTTTTGACATCTTTCATCTTTGGGAATCCCCATATGATTCCAAGCAGGGATGTCTAGGAATATTTCCCTTTTATGATTTTTGAAAACATGGTTTGTTCAGATTTCTCTGATTTATAATAGTTTTCAATTTGAGAACTTGAGCTTTGTTTCTCTCAGTAGCCCCCATTTCAGTCTCAGACTTCTCCCTAATGCACACTCTTTTACTTAAGGTGAATTTAAGGGTTTGAGAAGAGGCAGAGGGAAGGTTCTACTCTGCTCTGAGCTCTCACTGCATTCCTTTCTCTTATGACTTTGTCTCCAAGACATTTCATTTCTTTCCCTTCCTAAAAGACTATTATGACTTTCAGATAACAACTGCAAGTTGAGTCAAGGATCTCTCTCACCAGTTTCTTTATCTGAACTGCAGCCTGAATGTATTATTGTGGTACATTGGTCATTATTGTGTAAAATAAACAACAAAAAACCCAAACTCAACTGAGAAGCTCTGGCTGTGATTGTCTAGCCAGACACAACATGCATTTCTTTTCTAAAGGAATTAGAAATTCTTTGATAAAGTAGAGTTTGTTCCATTGAGACCAGGGCTGCTCTGCTTCTGGCTGTACAGTCCTTACCCCCTATGTGTTGCCTCCTGTCTTGTTTTGCTGTCCTTTTACACTAACTATGCAGCCAGACTTTTAATGATTTCTACATATACATATACATTTCCCTTTCCTACCTTGAGAACTATGTACATTTGTAAACTGACTTTGAGTTCCTGGGAGCACTATATTTTGGGTGCAGTTTTTCTGCTTTGTTTCCCTTCCTAGAGATAAGTTGGCTGACACAACCAGATGACCAGCCTGACCTGAGACTGTCCCCTTGTCCTCTCAAGTCTCCTTATCACCATCTCCCAGAAGTGGAGAAAATATTACTATGTTTTGGCAGAGCCAATCTTGTTGAAGAATAGGAAACTATTAACTGCCTACTTGTCCTTCAGCACTGGGCATCAGATGAGATAACAGAGTGGCATATATTGGTAGCATTAGGGAATAAGATACAATATTGTGATAGCATTGCTATGATTAAAGTATTATGCATGTTTGCTACAATGTAGCTCACTCTGTATATATTTTATCCTCTTTGTATCTCTATTTTAGGAATCTGAGACTGTTTTACCTATGTAGTGTGTTTTAAAAAACACAAAATTGAGAGTTGGGAACCTGGATATTAATCCTAGCTTCATAAATATAAGTGCTATAAAAATGCAATGAATTATTATTGCAGTATATTGAGTGCCTACCATAGGTTAAGATTTTAAGTATATTTAACACTCATGACAACTCTTCAAAGGGGTTGTTGTTATCATCATTATCTTCACTAACAGGAAGGGAAGCCAAGGTTCAGGGAGGTTAAGTGACTCACACAATATCACACTTCTAATGAGTGATATCCAGATCTGAGCTTGTATGATTCCAGAGTGCCTACTCTCTGCCACTGCAGCTCACATGTCTTTAGTATTAATGATAACTAGAATAGAAACAGGAGTAATATATACAGGTAAATACTGCATGATCACCTTCTTTACCCCTCTCAAGATTGGTAAAATGAGTTATTTAATTTTGGAACTAAAATGAACCTGAACAATCACTTAATCTAACCTTTTGAATTCATAGTTACCAAAATTAAAGCCCCAAGAAAAAGAAGAGCTTCTCCTAAGCTGACAACAAACACCAGAGCTGATCCTTGGGCCTCTGAGAACATTGGTCTCGATGTAAACTCCATTCCCTGGTATCGCCTCATTGGCTGAGTGATCAGTTGCCATGCTTTTAGATTCTACTTGTTTTCAGCAACCACAGAAATCATATCTTGGATGTAGGCCATAAATTCACTTGATTTTAAAGAAAAGAAATCACACTTTGGCTTGCTTTTCAAGGTATTCTTTTAAGTCAGGTTCATCACATGGATGACTTTCACCCTTACTTTGTAAGTTGCAGTTTTCCAAAGGGAATAAATTCACTGACTGTTGCCCTTTACTGCCATGTTGGACCTCTTGTGTCACTCTGTCAGCACACACTCTAGTCTTTGTGATAGGACCAGCAGTCACACTTGAGATATCATAGTCCAATAAATTGATGACTACTGATTCAGGATTTCTTATATCAGATGGGATATCATCTATTGCAAGAGACAGCAAAGGATCAGAAAACCCAGACTCAATAGCCTTAAATAATAAGGGACTTACTGTCAAATAAATTAAGAGTTTTGAAAGAAGTGGCATTCTGACAATGGGCAGTTAAGTGACTACTTGTTGTCATGAAGCACCCATGTTCTGTGTGTCTGACACTCTCAGGGTATCACTTTATGCTCTTTGTGATTATCAAATGGCCATCCCATCCTCACATTAGCCAAAGTCCAGAAACAAAAACAGGAATTCTTTCATACTTGCATGAAAAAAAAAAGCAAAGAAATCTTTTCCAGGAATTACTTTCTCTTCATGCAGAGGAGGGTCATGTATCATTTCCTAAGTGCATTACCAGCAAGCGAATAGACTACGCAGGCCTGGTTTAAGCTAATTAAGGTTTGCCTCCATGGGTGAGGCCTTCCCAGAGGTCTTGTAGGGGAACATGGATCCTTAAAAAACACTGGGACTCTGATGACAACCAAGAAGGGTAACAATCAGGCCTCTTGATGTGCTAGATCACAAAAATCACTTGTAAAATTAAAAAAAATGATCTTTACATTATTTAATTTATTTCTCTTACCTGATTATATCAGAAACTTCTGTCATAAACTAAAGACAATTTTACTGTTGGGAAGAAATGATCATGCTCAGTGTTGGTGAGGGCGCACTTGACATGCTCTCCCCCATCACTGAGAAAACTATAAGTGACATCCAGCCTTTTGGAAATCCATGTAGAAGCATGTCTTGAGATGCAAAGATACTTTTACCACTTAGTCATCTTAATTTCAAGGAATCAATGCAAACTGAGGGAAAAATTACCAATATGAAGACATTAATTCCAGTACTACTGAAGGCAACAAAAATCTGACGACCACTATCTAGGGGGTGTCCTAGAAGAAAAAGGTCTGAAGATTGAGCAAACATGAACTTGCCTCCAAACGTGCTTATTCCTTCTTAGGGTAGCCCACTATACTTCCCTGTATTCATAACAGTCATTGTATATTGGACTTACAGGATATTTGGAGGATTAAAGAAAATGCATGTTGACTCTTAATGGCAAGAGTAGGTGCACAGTAAGTGGTACATATACCCCATCTAAAACCAAAGAAATCACAGTTATCTTTAGAGATTTGTGAACCATTAAATTTATGTGAAGGCTTACAGCCAGCAGAGAGACCAGCTTATATAATAATAGTCAGGATTAAAAATTATTTCCATATTAAAAACAATATTACACAATGAGAAAAGAACACACACATGATAACATACTGTTAGGGTTATGTTAATCTTTTATAGGAAAACAGGTAATTTTCCTTCAGTTCTCTCTTTTCTAGGAGTATATTTGTAGCAGAAATCATTTTTTTTATTAAAATGCAAATCTATAATAAAAAGTCTGAGCTCATTCTTTAATATTTCCTTCTTCTTTTTCTTTTATAGGAACACAATTGAAAGAACTTCATCCACCTCCTTTTGATGATCTGGTCTAGATTGACCACAATAGAACTCTGTCACCCCCTTGTCTGTGTCAGCTGACAGAGCTTCACATTTTGCTGGGAACATTCCTGCTGCCATTTCCCCTCTCTAGCTCTCTGTGTGCACATTGGTTTCCCACTCACAATGCAATTTGCCCTCCTCTGCCATTCCTCTGTCAATGCTCTTTGTAGGCTTCTTTTTGGTTCTCCTTGCCTATTTCATCTCTTAGATTGCCTCACATTGATTCTACTCCTTGGCATCTTCTTCATGTCCCCTTTCCCACAACTCCCCATTGATATTGTTCATTTTGAAGGCCGAGGAGGACTTGTGGTCCATTAATTATTTGCTTACCTTCACCTATTCTCTGGAGCAAGAATACTGAGATAGGCTCAAAGTAATGGGAAAGCTGAAGACTAAGGTCAGAAAGCAGGAGAGAGCCAAGAGGGAGCAGAGGCCATGCCAGAGAATGAGTCTGGACACTGACACCCGTTAAGTAGTTGCTGTTGTCACTGGTCGTTGTCACTGAAAATGGATGTAAGCTGTGAGAGTTAGGAGCTGAAGCATCTGATGGTTGCCCTTAGGTTATTTTATAGAAACCCAAATAAAACTTGGATTTACCCCCACTGATGTGTAGCATCGCTGATACTGGGGTGGTGGAAGAAAGTCTTTATTTTGCAAAGAACCAAGCAAGAAGTTGGACAGCTGTGGTTCAATCCCCAGACCCTTCTAGGGATTAAGGCTGATGAGTCTTACCAAGTTGGGGTTGAGCAGTGCCTGATCAGCTTGTGTACAGTCTCTGCGGGGTCCATATGGTCATGGCCATAGGAGGCCAATGTGTTCTTTTAAGGATACTATGATGGCAAAGTGAGCTCTGGTCTGTCTGGGGTCTACTGTAGACAGTTGCTACTTGTTAGTTCTGGGTCTTGAGCTCCTATAAACATCTCAAAGTGGAGTCTGGAATAAGGATGTTAACTACAGAGGTAATTGCTGACTTCTGAGTCTTGTGGCTCGGGGTCTTAGAGAGCCCTTCACCTAATGAGTTAAATTTGGTAAGGAGTCGACTTGGCAATCACCAAAGCAGAGACAGGAGAACAACAAGCTAGAGGACAGAGACTGGCTCCTGACGGTGTCTCCATCAAAGGCGTTAGAGAGGGACTCAGTTTAAGTCAGGTGTCCAAGCTCTCACAACCAGGGGTGTGGCCTCTCTGGCTTCCATGGTGGGAGATGGAGCTGCCAAGATTCATGCAAAGAGGATCAATCACCCAAATGAGAAGAAAGCTGATATCCAGGCAGAGAATTAATGAATCAATAAATGGACAACATCTGTGTCCTCTGTATTCTTTATCACGTGGTCCCGAGGGCAGGTCCCTAGGCTTCATGCTACTATCTTTCAGTACAGACAGATTCTTTCAAGTAGAGCTCACCTTTGGAATACTTCCTCTCTGCCTTTTCATGAGCAATCCTCTGGCTCTGACATCCTGTCATGAGGCAAGAAGACCTCTTTCACTTTCCACTCATCACTGCGCTGACCTTGCTTCATGTGGGGTTTTGTTTTCCTCTTTCTCCACAAAAGCAGCCTCTTCTGTAAAGGCTTCCTCCACTGCAGCTTCCCAAGCATGCATATCTCTCTCCCTGTCTGTTCCCACTCCTGCCCCAACACAGGCACCAGAGCACAGGTGTCACCTGTCCCTCTGTCCCTCTTCAACCACAAATTCCTAGAGGGCAGATCCTGAATCCTATGGTTTTACCCTCAATGTCATGTATAATGCATTAATAAATACCAGCTGAGCAAATGAATAAATAAATGGCATTTCTGTATTTTTATTCAGAAAATTTATGTTTTAATGCAAACATGCATTCCATATTTTCTGAAACAATCAGTTGTGAAATTTTCTTCTTTTCAATAAAGAATACTTATTAACTGTCTAGAGATGATTCATTTTTGTGTCATTGTAATATTTTATAATCTTAAATCATAGATGATTGTGAAATCACATCCTAGGTGGATTCAGAGAAAGGTAATTTCTGTAATTATTACAGAGATGTCATATGAATTGAATGTCATATGAAATGCTACAAAAAAAAAAAAAGGAAAGGAAAGGAAAAGGAGGGGAGGGGAGGGGAAGAAGGAAAGGCTCTCAGTGCAAAATTTTCTCCCCAAGACCAAGTGGAGCTTTCCCTGGTTACTTTCCTATTTGGAGCACAAATGTAAGAGAGCAGAGATGTTGGTCTATGCTGAGGGCAGGTCCTTTGTTAGGATCAGGCTTCTGAGCTAATTGTAGGGCAGCACCCACGTGGATGGCTCCTTTATGGGGCTGCCATTCAATTTCTGTCAAAAGCTTAGTTGAGGGAAGCCATTCTTATGCATGTTGGCCTAAAGGATGCATGCTGGGTCCATCCCTCAGTCAAATAATTTCCTCTTCCATCAGACTATCTTTTAATAGCAAAGTTTTCTAAGGACTCTGTTTACTATTCTAAAATGTAATTCATTCCATTTCATTCTTGACCTATCTTCACATACAATTTTTCAAAACAGGAATATAATATTCTAACTAGAATATAAAGAAAACATTAAAGGAACATTAAGAATAAAAACTATAAGGGAAATGCATATAGGTTTAAGTATCCTGAGTCTCAAAATCTCAGATCTGAAAGATTCCAAAATCTAAAAGATTTTGAGTGCTGACATAATGCCACACCTGGCTTCATATGATAGGATATAGTTAAAATAAACAAAAATACTAGAGAGCTTTTATAAAATTACCTTCAGGCTATGTGTATACAGTGGACACATAAATAAATTTTGTATTTAGACATGAGTCCCACCCCCAAGATATTTCATTATGTGTGTTCAAATATTCCCAAATCTGAAAAAAAATATCTCAAGTCCAAAACATTTCTGGATAAGGGATACTCAATCTATGATTATAATGCAAAGCTGTGTAATTCAATAGGAAAAATTAAATGCTCAGCACCAACTGTGGAAGACAAAAAGGAGTAGTCACATGTTTCACCTGCTGTGGCTTCATAGAGATGTGTTGTATATGGAACAATACATAACTCTCTGTGAAATTCCAAACAAAGCCAAGGAAGAGCTTCCCTTGATTCATGTACTAGGCATATTGCTGGGAAATTCACTTATTAAATCTATGCCAAGATATATTTGAGATTTGCATACAACATGGAAAAAGGGTCTACACACAGAAAGTTATTTTTTTCCTTGATTCTTTATTATGTAAAGTTTCAAACATATAGAAGAGTTGAAAGAGTAGCAAAACAAATTCAACCTCTACCTTACCCAGAGTAATTTGGAAGTGGTTATAGATATCACAATAACTTATTCAAATATGTAGCTTCTAAGAATTTCTCATCATTTACAATACCATTATCATACCTAACAAATTAATAATTTCATAACATCATATGCAAATCTGTCCAGATGACTTGAATCATAACTGTATTTTTTAAAAGCAATATCTAATCAGTAGTCATTATTATATTTGTTTATTATAATCTACTTTTTCCTTTTAACCTGAAACAATCCCTATACCTTTTTTCCTCAAGATACTGATTTTTTTGGAAGAGTCTAGGCCAGTTGTCTTGTTGAATGTCCCACATTCTGATTCCCATTACTTCTTGACACAACTGCTATAAGTTTTTGAGAGCAACTTTGCTTTTCCCTCCTTACAACTAGAATCAGTCATCTATTCAAGCATTCCCTACTCCATGGACAGAGCTAAGGCTGAGGGTATACTTTTTGTAATTGAGTTCATATACTATTTCAAATTCATGTACCATTACAAGAGGTTCCTGTTAACATATTCATATTTGTATCTCTTAGGCTGTAAATTTTGGTTCCTAATGACATCAGTCCATTTACTTATTTGGTTTTCCCCTCAACATAAAAAATAAAACTTAAAAAAATACAGTACCAATAGTACTAGTAACACAAGGCCTCTAAATTAAGTTTAAGATTTCTTTACAGTAAATTTGACCCTTAGATTATATCCTTCTGAAAATTAATTGCCAGATAACTGTATTCAAAAGATAATTATATTTTTCTTCTCTGCCATCATTTTTATTTTATGGTATATGGTTAGATTCATTGATTTTTGTATACAGTTTTAACTTTTTTGATTTAATTTTTAAAAATGACATAACATGGGATAAGCAATAAAATTATGGGGCCTGCATTGTGGCATAGCACATAAAGCCACCACCTGCAATGCCATCACTTATGAGGGCTCGTTCAAATCCTGGCTGCTCCACTTCCAATACAGCTCCCTGCTAATGCACCTAGGAAAGCAGGGGAAGTTTTTGGGCACCTGCCACCCACATGGAAGGCCTGGATAGAGTTCTAGGCTCCTAGCTTTGGCCTGGCCCAACCCTAGCCATTGGGGTCATTTGGAGAGACAACCAGAGGATAGATCTCTCTCTTTCTCTGTCTCTCCCTCTCTCTGTAACTTTGCTTTTAAAATAAGTAAATAAATCTTTGAAAAACACAAAAACAAGATGGAACTGTGTAAAAGCTGTTCTGAGAGAAGTCTTATTCCCATTCTTTTCCCTTATTGTCCCTTCCCCCACCCCCAGCCTCCATAAGAATTGATTTCCATTTTCAGCTTATCTTGCCAGAATTTTCTTTTCCTTTTTTAATAAAAAAAATGCAACAGCCTATGCTATAGATGTTACACATCCTTGGAAGCTACTCTTCTTAATTTTTTTTTCTAACGCCTACATCATACTGCTTTGTGTAGACCTTGGTTTGTTCAACCAGCTCCCAATCATAAACACTTTGTATTGTCTGCAATCTTCCCATATTGCAACAAACACTACAACAAATAGCCTTATAGACATAGTGTTTTGAATATGTGGAGATGTGACTTGAGACTGGGTTCCTAGAAGTGAGATTGCTGGGTGAAGCGTGTACATACTACATAGATATTGCCAAATTCTCCTCCAGGGGACATGAAGCATGTTGCCTTCCCCCTAGGACAGCATGACGACATGCTATAAACATGTATATCCACTACATGGACATTCAGCACTACATTTCGAACGCCATGAGGAAAACGGGAAAGTCCTTCCTGGGATATGGAACAGTTTTTGTTGTGCACTGTGAGATGTTGAGCATACTGGGCTCCAACTTTGACTCTAGCATCAATTCCTCAAAAGCCACATTAACAACCTGTGTTCCAGATACTCTAAAATGTACCTGGAGATTGAGAGTCTCCTTCAAAGAGTTGTGTGTTTGTGCCACAGGGTTTTTTCCTTTCTCTTACCTGTGTGAGCTGAATCACCCTTGGCATACTAGATTTGCCCACATGGAAGGACAGGATGTAGGTGGCCCTGTGAAGTAGCTCATTAAAAGCTCCGTTCATGTATTCTGGCTCACAACATCATCCCCCTGGGCTCTCTTTTCAAGGATGCTTGGGAAAAATGTCTCTCTTGCCCCAGTCCCAGGAGTTTGGTTGCCTTTCAGTAGTCCTTGGAACACAGTGCATCACATACTCTGTCTTGCTCTCTTGTATGTGCTGGACACAAATAGGTAAATCGGTGCTCTGTTTCTGCTTGTGCACAAAATCTCATGTTTTGCATTTTGTGGAAGAACCTCATTACTACGTTCAAGTTATTTCCCTATGCTCTTAATTTCTCTTTGCCTTATTTTCCTGATTACTATCATCTCTGAAAAGTGGGATTATATGATTCACTAAGTAAACTTAAAAAATAAAAATTTAGCACTGATCTCATATGATTATTGTTAGGATTGTACATAAGGGAACTGAGCATGCCTCTCCTTCATCTCCCACCCAAAACACCACACTGCCCTTCACAGACCTGCTTCCTATGACTAATGTCAATGCTCATGAGTCCTTTAAGTCTTACTTCTGCCTTTGTATTCAGGTAAGTTTTGAGTGCTTAGTCGGCTTATTGTTAATACAACAAAATGCCTTAGAGAATCTCTCTTTACAGAGAGAAGATCCATTTTGGCTCATGATTCTGGAAGTTCACAATCCAGGATCAGTGGCCTCATTCGTTGGGTATGTGTTGATGGTGTTCCTTCTGGTGTAGGCCCAAGTTGGTCCAGAATAACACAAGGCAAGAGAGAGTGTATATGTCTATGTCTCTCACACAGCCATCACGATTTGTCTATGGGGACTCCACTCCAACAACCTAATCCAATTCAATCAGTTGCCAAAGGCTCTCTTGGAAACACCATAATTGTATCAAGTTTCCACTCCCTAAGTACCATTAACATAGACTTTGGGGACAAACCCTTTAACACATGAGTCTTTGGAGGACACCTAAATTAAGTTCCAAAAAATGGCAAATGTGGAACACAAATAGATAAACATGCTTCTGTGCAGCATGGGCACACAGGATGCTGCCTGTTTTGCAGTGCATCTGTAAATGTTTTCCCCAGTAATGGATGGATAGATGTTGTTGTATCTGGATATACCTGATCATGAGTGCATGCTAGGGTTCTCCAAAGAAACAGAATTAATGGGATACATAGAATAAGTAGAGCTAGATAGATGTCAACAAAGACATGCACATGCATGAAGCAACATGCAGGAATGGTCCTCTTACCAGACAGCTGTCAATCTGCAGCAGGCACCAACTGGGTATCTTCTAATCCACTTCTGTTCTGAGATATTTACCTGGAAGTAGATCCCACAGAGGAGTGCTCAGTCCCGTAAGACTCACACCCCCTTCAGACTTGTGTGATGAGTCTGGGCTTCCAAAACTTCTGACTGACCACGTACAAATTAGAACTCTCATTTGATAGAGGACTCACAGAACTTAGGGAAACATGCTATTTATGTTTACCTATTTATTACAAGGATGTCTTAAAGGATACAAATGAGCAGCCAGATGAAGAGACACCTGGCGTGAGAGCTGGAAGGGTTCCAAGTGCAGAAGCTGAGTGTAATATTCTCCCACAGCCTATGGATGGGTTCTTGTCACCTGCGCACCTCCTGAATCAATGATTTTGGGTTTTTATAGAGGTTTCAATATGTAGATATGATTTATTAAATCACTGGCTATTAGTGATCAACTCAACCTTCAGCCCCTTTGCCTACCTGAGAGGGCAGATGTGAGTTGAAAGTTTCAACCCTCTACTCTCTCTGTGGACCCCCAGACACCAAAATTTCATTACATACAAAGACACTCTGATCCCTCCAGAAATTCCAAGGATTTTAGGAGCTATATATCAGGAAATTGGGACAAAGCCCATATACATATTTCATAATACTACATATAGATGCAAAGATATTTGTTATAATGAATTGCCTCACAGGTTCATATGACTATGGTGGCAGAGAAGTTCCAAGTCTGAAGTTGGCAAACTAGAGACCCAGGCAAGACAACAGTATTAGCTCTAGCCTGAAAAGCAGCAGGCTTGCAACCTAGGAAAAGCTTATGTTTCACTGCAAGGCCAAAGGCAGGATAAAAAGTAGGTCACAGTTCAAAATAGTCAGATAAGTACTCTCTTGCTCAATCCTTCTCTTCAGGCCTTCAACTGATAGCCCCATGTTGCTCAGTCTATGGACTGATCTATTAGTCTCATCTAGAAATGATATGGGAAAACCAGGCGAGGAGTTAGACAAAAATGGGTGAGCTGAAATTTTTGCCAACCCTACATTATGACTGTATCCTTTCACCTATCAGCTCCATAACATCTATCTTCCCAGAATGCACCTGTATCTCAGCCAGGACCAGGAAGCAGGAGATGCCATGATGACCGCAAGGAAGTTTAAACTCCACACGGAAAAGAAAGCTTCATGCGTGCTAAGACCCCTCCTGTTTGTTTAATTAAGGCACTACCTCGTAACTCATTAAAGAGACTGATAATGGGGGAGGGAACCTTGTTTGCCCCCAATCGTGCTTGAGATCTTTCTGGCCTTCTCTCCCCTTCTCTTCCCATAGGCAACTCTGGCCCACTCTTGACAGGTAACTTTTCCATGTGGTGTGGCTCATACTTACATGTCAATGTATTCTCTTTTATTTATCTTAAAGATTTATTTATTTGAAAGGCAGAGTTACAGAGAGAAAGAGAGAGAGAGAGAATCTTCCATCAGCTGGTTCACTCCCCAAATGTCCACAAAGGTCAGGTCTGGGCCAGACTGAAGCCAGGAGTCAGGAACTCCATCCGAGCCTCCTACCTGAGTGGCAAGGGCCCAAGCACTGGGCCCATAATCTGTTGTTTTTCCAGGCACATTAGCATGGAGCTGGATCAGAAGCAGAGCAGCTGGGATTCAAGCTAGTGCCCTATATAGGATGCAGGTGTTGCAGGTGGTAGCTTAACCCACAGTGCCACAACGCCAGCCCCTCACCTTCTCTTTCAAGTAAATCCTGTTCACCTGTATACTATATATGGATGCCCCTGCTTTGAAGAATTATCTCAGTGGGTTGAGGTGGGGGAGAACCTGGAGTAAAGATTAAGATGCCAAGGCCTGTAACACCCCCATGGAAACACCCAGAATCATGTTTGACCAAATAGCTGGTATTCCACAGCCTAGTCAAGCTGCCACATGAAATCCACTACTCCCTGTTCAGCAGGCCCAGCACACAGCAGCTGTGGCCTTAGGCAGGTGGCTCGTAATGACTGATGGCCCCTCACTCTCACACTTTTCTGCCTTAATTTTTACCTCTCCTACTCTCTGGGTTTTTTATCTGGAAGACTTAGAACACTATAGTCCTTAATCACGCATAACATTACTTGGTCAACTTTATTGCAATCATGATACTTTTTCTGGGAATGTATGCCCACTTTTTTCTGCAATCTGCTTAGTAGTTTTACTGCAAAATCAAACCAGCAATTTCTTCTTATTTTTTTCCTACAGATATCTTTCCAAATACATCATTTATTATCTTGTTTCCAAGGTACATTTCACACTGTTCAATCTCGAAAATCTGAAATCCTGAAAAATTTCGTGCAGAGAGCCCTGGAGGCTCTGGCTTTTCCCCTGATACTGAGTGCTGAGAGAAAAAAAAAGACACTGCCTGTCTTAAAGGAACATAGGACCTCGTCCAGGTGTTGTGAGGTGGGCGAAGGCAGAATCTTCTTACTCAAAGGCAAAACAGCTGGATAACTGCTTTCAACATGTGAAAGTAACAGCTACCGTCACAATGACCACTTCAACTGTTATAAAAATGTCCCCTTGTGGCCGGCGCTGCCACTCAATAGGCTAATCCTTTGTCTGTGGCACCAACATCCCAGGTTCTAGTCCCGGTCAGTGCCCCGGATTCTGTCCCGGTTGCTCCTATTCCAGTCCAGCTCTCTGCTGTGGCCCAGGAGTGCAGTGGAGGATGGCCCAAGTGCTTGGGCCCTACACCCGCATGGGAGACCAGGAGAAGCACCTGGCTCTTGGCTTCGGATCAGCGCGGTGCAGCGGCCATTGTGGGGGAGGGTATGAACCCTCTCTCTCTGTCTCACTGTCCACTCTGCCTGTCAAAAAAAAAGTCCCCTTGTATAAATAAATTATAGTTGTGACACCTTAGTGATTTCTCTGATCCTTTAAAAACCATTTTATGATCATGCATTTGCTGAAGGCTGTGGTCCTTGCAGCTAAAATCATGAAAGGCAGAAAGGATCTTGGGGGTTTTCTGGTCACTTAGGCCACAGAGTTAAGTGACTGCTGCAAAGCACACAGCCAGTTTACGACAAGTCCAGGAAGAGCTCCTAGGTATTCTTGCTTTTTCCGTATCTCAGGGTCTACACATGACACAGTAAAGGCTATGGAGGAGCCCAGGGAATACAACCCCAAATAGGCTCCCTGCTGTGCTGATGATCATAAATGAAAGGCCCTCGGCGATCAGCAGATGTGGGAAGGAGTTGGTGCTGATATTCTCATATCTGCCTAAACATCATATCTGCTAAAGAGGAAAATGATTGTCTTTGGTCCCATCTCTGAGTTTTCATGAATGAAATCCACATTGCAGGAACACTGAGGGAAGTCTCCACATCTGGATAGGTTTTGTCACAAGGTGTTAGCTTTTCTTTGGTCCCATTCAGTTTCCAAAGACTATTTTTTTTAATTAAAAATTCTGTTGGTTCACTCCCCAGATGGCCACAATGGCCAAAGCTAGACCAATCCGAAGCCAGGAGCCAGGAGTTTCTGCCAGGTCTCCCATGTGAGTGAGGGGCCCAAGTACTTGGTCCATCTTCCACTGCTTTCCCATACCATTGCAGGAAGCTGGATCAGAAGTGGAACAGCCAGGACTCACACCAGCATCCATATGGGATGCTGGCACTGCAGACAGAGGTTTAACCTGCTGTGTCACAGTGCTTGCCCTTCCAAAGACAATTATATAAAAGCAATTGTCTGATTTCTGGGACCATCCATTTTCCCTAATAATCACTTACTGCCTTTCAAAAATTACCTCACCCCCCGCATCACCCTCTTCCCAAGGAAGAAGAGTGTATATACATCCAAATCTCACTGTTTGAATCCTCATCTTTCTATGATGCTCATGTGCATATCAATTAATTTGTGTGTCTTCTATTAATGCATCTATTGTCAGTTCATTTCCATGAAGCGTCAGAGGATGTGGGGCAGTTTTCCCTTCGCTCCCATAGCTGGAAGATATTCCAAAGTGCAGACTTGTTTTATTTTGATGATCCTGAAGGGGCCTGTGGGGAGCAGCTCGGACTAGACTAAGTTACTGGAATTAAGACTTATTCTATGCATCTGCTCTCCCACAATATGGCGCTGGGAGAGAAGAAAACAGCTTCTACGCAGCTGCCTCCAGTTCAGCCAATAAACTGTAGGACTTGCTCCTGATTGGAGGAGAGCAGCGTACTCGGCGTGTGGGCAGCCGAGTTGGGATTGGCAGAGGAGGACTATAAAGGAGGAGAGAGACGGCATGCACCAGGAACATCTAAGGGGAACATCTAAGGGGAACATCTGTGCGGCCCCCGAGAGAGCCGGCCGGCCGGCGGTGTGCTGCTCCCCTGCGGAAGTGGGGAATGTGGCCAGGGGGAACTGCCCTTCCACGGAGGTGGAAGGGTCGGCAGCCAACCCGGGAAGAACCAGCAGCAAACCCGGGGAGGGCCGAGCAGACAGAAGAACAGCGCAGGGTCCTGTGTCGTTCCTCCACGAAGAGGGGGAGCGACAGGGCCAAATTGACATAATTTTTTGTATTTTTTTAAAAACCAAAAATAGAGTCTGGGTACATGGAGGGTCAACTTGTGACCTTATGAAATGGAAGAACTGAATAAAGTAAAGGAGTGTTTGCAGATGAGAAAAATGGTTCCCTTGCAGCTAAAGGAATTCCTTTGAATGTCACCAAACCCTGAAGAAGGGATGGAACAAGATAAGGACCTATGCATTGGCTCCAGTCCTAGAGATGGTCTAGTTGTGATGGTGTTAAGAGATAGTCTCTCCTTATTGCATGGAATGCATTACCGGAATGCTTCTTATTTGGTGGGAGGGAGAGTTACAGAGCACCACAGAGGCTTGGATCCATCTCTCTTCTTGGTCTCCTGGCTGAAGGACATCTCTTTCGGCATTTATCTGAGCACTTGAGGAGTGTCATTGCTTCACCTCTCAGAGTGACGTCCTCTCTGCCTATCCAGCTACTACCTCTATGTACACTTTGGGCTCCTGAGTGATGTTTGTGTGCATCTACCAATGAGTGGACTCTCTGGACCTGCCTCAATATTGGGTCACAACTCAGCAAGTCATACAGTCTAACAGAATGTCAGAAACCCATGCTGGCATCGGATTTAACTGACTCTCGTAAATCCAGGTTTTCTTTGTTTTAAGATTTATTTATTTATTTGAAAGTCAGAGTTACAAAGAGAGAGGAGGAGAGGAAGAAAGAGAGAGAGAGAGGTCTTCCATCCACTGGTTCACTTCCCAGATGGCCACAATGGCTGAAGCTGTGCTGATTCGAAGCCAGGAGCCAGGAGCTTCTTCCTGGTCTTCCATGCGAGTGCAGGGGCCCAAGGACTTGGGCCATCTTCTACTGCTTTCCCAGGCCATAGCAGAGAGGTGGATCAGAAGTGGAGCAGTCGGGACTCGAACCTGTGTGCATATGGGATGCTGGCACTGGAGACTCCGGCTTTACCCCGCTATTCCACAGTGCTGGCCCCCAGGTTTTACTCTTGAAACTAGATTTTGTAATTTTCTTAAAATGGTTTTGGCCCATGCTTCAACATACTTTTTTTTCAAAGAACACCTAATCTATTGCTTTTCTAAAATAATGTAAGGTACTTGTTATATAAGCAATTAAAATAAGCTCCTGAAAATGTATAATTCTGGTACTGTTTCCAGGAAAACCAGAAATATAAGATAAAATAATGACAACAACTAGAAAAATGGTCCAAAACTATGTGTAAATCTATAGTGAAACATTACATTTAAAAATTATAAGTTAAAAAACTGTTATGTGGCATTTGAGATCTTGATAATTCAGACCACATTTAAATGAGTGTCCTGGAAATTTATTATTGCCAATTCAATGTTGATAGGTGTTGTATAAGGGTAACCTTTAAAAAAAGGATTTATTTGTTTATTTGAAAGCGATGAAGAGAGAGATGGACAAAGAGACAAAGAAAGAGATATTCTATCTGCAGGTTCACTCTCCAGTTGACCTCAACAGCCAGAGCTAGGCCAGCAGAAGTCAGCAGCTTGGAACTCCATCCTGGTCTCCCATATAAGTGGCAGGGGCCCACATACTTGAGCTATCTTTGGCTGCCTTCCCAGGAGGTACATTAACAAGGAGCTGGATCAGAAGTGGAACAGCTAGGACTCAAAACAACACTCTGATATGGGATGTCAGCAATGCATCTTAACCTACTGTGCCACAGTGTTAGCCACATATCCTTCTTTTTTCAAGCATAATCCAGTGTCTCCAGAGATAATGGGTTTATGTAGAAGCTATTCTTTCTTTGAAAGGGTGTTAAAGAATTACCATAGGGATAACACTTGCATACTTTAAGAAGTAGAAATTATTAATATTGTTTTGTTAACTGGATTCTTAAAACACCCAAACCTAATAATTAAGAGGAAAATGTAGCAAAAGGTTACAGGATTGATTTTCAAGAACCAGAAAGTTATCAACAGATTATTGTAGACAAAAAAAAGTTGTGGTCCATTAAAGATGAGCAGAACTCTTCTCATGTTTAGAGAGTTCCCCACTCAGATTACACGTAATCTTGTATGTTATCCCAGATGTGTCCAGTTTATGAGACAAGGTCACTAGAGTATAAACAAAACACAAAGCTGTGGTATTTTCCATTTCCACCCTTGCCTCCTCAAACATGACCTCCTGACTTGTTTTTCTCTGGTCCTGAATGCAATCTTGGGTGGGTCCCATAACTGTCCTAGTCACTTTCATAAAGACATAGAGTCCATTGGCTTAGGAAATCTGCCCTGTTCTGTGCAAAGACTCATCGATTTAATCTGCTCCAGCTGGGACCCAGCTCATGGCATGTCTTGGCATGGAGGCTGGGGGAGCTGGCCTGGCCAGCTGCTCTATTTCCATACCCTGTTCTGAGCTTTTCCTTTTTTTGTTCCCAGCTCACTGGGCAGCACCTGGCTCCTTCAGGGATGCTGATAGAGGAAGGAAGACGTCAGGGCCAGGAGAGCTCCTGCTTGCCGAGGGCACAACAGTGTGACATGGGGTTTCCAGGTGTGACAGAGCCAATAAGCATGGGACAAAGCATTGTTGCACGTAATGAAATTCAGGAGTCTGACTTCTTTGCAAATTCACTAATTTGTTAGGAAGCCCTTAGCCTATTGTCAGTTATGGACCATTAATCTGAAGAAGCCAGAGAAAATTGATTTTTCCCTGCCTTAGAGCTCTATCTGTTGGGGCTCACTGACTTTGGAAGGGAGATATAGACATGGTGAAATTTCCTCCCACTTAAAAACCTACAACACAGTTTCTTTAAACAAAATCAGAGGGGCTGGCACTGTGGCATAGCTGGTAAAGCTGCCGCATTCAGTGCTGGCATCCCATATGGACAGGTTCAAGTCCTGGCTGCTCCACTTCTGATCCAGCTCTCTGTTACGGCCTGGGAAAGCAGTAGAAGATGACCCAAGTCCTTGGGCCCCTGCACCTGTGAGGGAGACCTGGAAGAAGCTCCTGGCTCCTGGCTCCTGGCTCCTGGCTCCTGGCTCCTGGCTCCTGGCTCCTGGCTCCTGGCTCCTGGCTTCGGAACAGCGAATCTCTGGATGCTGCCACCAATTGGGGATTGAACAAGCAGATGGAAATCCCTCTCTGCCTCTCCTTCTCTCTCTGTGTAACTCTGACTTTCAAATAAATAAACAAATAAATATTTAAAACAAAATCAGAGTGCATTAGACTAAGAATACCATCCTTGGATATTGATAAGTGTGCCGCTGCAATTGCTGGCTTCTAACAGAGGGGACACGAGCGACGATGGGCACAGCACGTGTCTGTGCTTTCAGCTTGCTTCTGTTCCGTTGTTAAAGGGCAGCATCCCCATGTTCCAGGCCTGTTAAAATACAGTCAATATTGGTCAAATCCTCTCAAGCGGCAGGATACAATGACTGAGAGTTTGGGCTCCTACTATGCCAGCGATTATAGTAACAATACTACATTGAGGATGGCCTGTGTGCTTCAAAGCTTTTGACTTCTTAGCTATCTAAGCTGATCCTTACAAACTTCCTGAGAAGTGATTGGGGAGGATGTTTTCCTTCTCGCTGCATTGATCGAGGAAGCAAGAATGAGAACTCCACCGAAGCTCAAAGTTAACAGTACCTAGGCTGAGCTGGGCTTGGGGCTGGGTTTCTAACTTTTGTCCAGTGTTCCTGGGTGTGCAGTGCACGTCCCACTCCACAAGCTGTTCCACTCGCATCTTCCTAACTGGCCCTTGACTTTAATCCCATCACCTCTCACATGCTTTTAAATCATCATGTTCTGCCCTTCTGCTTGCTTTCTTTTTAAAAATTTATTTATTTATTGTATTTGTTCGAAATGTAGAGAGATGGTGAGAAACAGACTCTGACCGAGAGAAAGAGATCTTCCATCTGCTAGTTCACTCCCCAAATGCCTGCAACAGCCAGGGCTAAGCCAGGCTGAAGCCATGAGCCAGGAACCCAATGTAGATCTCCCATATGGGCAGCAGGGACCCAGGTACTTTAGCCATCACCTGCTGCCACCCAGTGTGTGCATTAGCAGGCATCTGGAATTGGGAGCAGACCTAGGACTTGAACCCAGGCACTCTGATATGGGATACAGGTGACTCAAGTGGCTCCTTAACCACTGAAACAAATCCCTGCCCTCCTGCTGGTTTCAAACCATATCCAATCTGTTTCATTCTCCCCATGTCCACTGCACACATCACCTATCACCTGGACAGTGGTAACAGCTGTCCACCTGGCCTCCAGCTTCCACTCTTTTGTTCCCATCATGTCTGTTTTCACACAGCAGCAAAGCAACTGTCCTAAAACACATACCAAAGTCTTCCTTTCTGTTCAAAACCTTTGAACTCTAATCTCTTCATCCCAACTGCCAATACATATAGCTCAGGGGCAACCTCTGCCTACCTCTTCCTGTACCCCTCCACCCTCTCCTAGTGTCTCTCACCTGTTCAGTGGCCAGAGCTTTGCTTGACTTTCTGTTACTAGAACCTGCCAAGATCAGTCCCCTTCTAGGGTCTCTCATGACCTGAAGAACCATGGCCCCAACTCCTTGCCATTCAGGTCTCTGGCTGAAGACTTTCCTCTCTGAGCACCCAGTTGGAATGAGACCCAGGCACCCTTCCCACTTTGCTTTATTTTACCCCATCATGGCACCCACATTTTTATAGGTTTAATGTTTATTTTTAAAAAATAATAAATTGTCTATTTATTTAGAAAGGGAGAGAGACAAAGAGAGAGTTCCCATCTGCTGGTTCACTCTCCAGTTGCCCAGAATAGCCTGGTCTGGGTTATAAGCCAGGAACTCAATCCAGGTCTCCCATATGGGTGGCAGGGATCCAACTACCTGCACTACCACCTTCTGCTTCAAGAATGTGTATTGGTAGGAAGTTGGAATGGGTAGCCAGAGCTGGGACTCAAACCCCAGGCACTCTGATGAGGAACATGGGCATCCCTAGTGGTTTCTTAACCACTGTGATAAATGCTCAATTATTAACATCTATGTTGCTTAGTTTATTTCATGAGCATTTCTGTCATTAGGAGGAGCTTGGCATCGTTCTACGTGCTTTTTTTTTTTTTTTTAATTTTTTGACAGGCAGAGTGGACAGTGAGAGAGAGAGACAGAGAGAAAGGTCTTCCTTTGCCGTTGGTTCACCCTCCAATGGCCGCCGTGGCCGGCGCGCTGCGGCCGGCACACCGCGCTGATCCGATGGCAGGAGCCAGGAGCCAGGTGCTTTTCCTGGTCTCCCATGGGGTGCAGGGCCCAAGCACCTGGGCCATCCTCCACTGCACTCCCTGGCCACAGCAGAGAGCTGGCCTGGAAGAGGGGCAACCGGGACAGAATCTGGCGCCCCAACCGGGACTAGAACCCGGTGTGCCGGCGCCGCTAGGCGGAGGATTAGCCTAGTGAGCCGCGGCGCCGGCCTCTACGTGCTTTCAATATTCACTCACTTAATCATCATAATGACCTCATATGTTATTATTGATGAGGAAATCAAGAATCAGAAATTTCTTCAAAGTTACCTGGCTTGTAAGTGGAAAACCAAAGTTTTGATCCAAACAGTTTACCTTGAGGCTTCTGGCCTTTGGACAAGTGTCTTCTCTATTGTGTCCAAGCGCATGATGTGGAACAGAGCCTGGTACACGGCAGGTGCTTAATTAATACTTGTTGAATAGCAATGATGCTGTGACTTCCCTGACATTGCTCCTCCATGAACTTGTCCTGGTTCTACCCCCAGTAGCTTATCTGCTTTGATCTTGCAACCCTTGGTATTATTCAGGAACTGGCCTGGTCAACATCAGTTTTCTGATACATTTTGACATCACTTTGTCTTAAGCCAGAATAGTATCTGAAATTAAAGCTATCGTCTTCCCAAAATCCATAAAATCATCACTACTATAAATTTCTATAATACTTTTTACATGTATTGACTCGTTTAACAATAGTACAAGGAAAGAAATCATTCCAAACCCCTTTGGGAGATTAGGTAAGACTGAAGTAGTAATTGGCATTAACACAGTGGGTTTCTATAATAGCTTTTCACCTGCTGTTAAATCTAGACGAAAGCAACCGCATGTTATGAATTTGCTGATGTTGGTAATGTCACCAGGGAACATTTATCTGTGTTACTAAGATGAATGGTGACTTGATAGAGTCAGATCTTACTGAGAATGTCCAGTTACAAACAAAAATTAAAAATGGTCAAAAAAAATTAGATCTTATGGCAGAGCCCGGCCAAGCCACATTTATCAAATATTGATGTGTTTTTTAATTGCCTCTTATCTTTCCACATTCCCCTCCTTGCGTTTACAGAGCACTCCCTTCAAGACAGCTGTCACCCCACACAGTGGGCCCATCCTTGGGCATTTCTAGCATCCCTCTCCTTAAAGCTGAGTCCTCTTGACTCCCAAATTCACTAAGCAAGTGACAAGTTCTGTGGATACTGATCTTCAGACCTTAGGGGTCCTGGTCTTAATGGCAGACTACCTCAGCTTAAATCTCTGCTCTGCCACTTACTAGAACCATAAACTTGGCAAATATACTTCATCTTTCTGTGCAACTATTCTTCATCCTCAACATGGTCCTTTGGAGATTATATTACTATATGTGAAGCACTCAGAACACTGCCCCATCCAACTTAAGTGTTATATATTAGTACTATTATTGTTGAAAACAGAAACAGGTTTTAAACTCATCACAGTTCTTGCCTATATGTCAGGCACTCAATAAAAGTGTATTGGATTTAATTTATAGATGTTCTTCATTAAAAGCCTCAATGTCTTAAATTATTGTTTATCTTAGATAATAATATGCCACAGACTACTTAATAGACATTTAAAGTTAAATTTGTAAAAAAATACATTTTGCAATGATCAAAGTAAAGCTTGATACTATGAAATGACTGACTCTTTTTGTCTTAATGAGAGAAATGAGGTAGTTTGCAGTCTTCACAAGATGGCTCAGTCCTGCGGGCTAGAGCTGTAAGTCAGCATTCTCAGCCAGATGTTACCCATGACTTTGAAGGTCAGCAGGAAATACAGCAAGGCTTGATGGCTGTGTTAGCTTGTTTGGGATGTTCAGATCAAAGTTAAGACAAGAAATGATGGAGAATTGACTCCAATCCTTTATAGTGGCCTAGCTCACGTAAGTCCAGCTGATAGCAGCTGAAGTGCAGACTGCCTACAAATTTATGAGTCTGAAACCGATTGTTATTTTATTTACTGAGATGTTGGAATTTGCTATTCAGAACTGTCAGAGTGAAAATCTTTCTAATATAGAAATTCATATTGGAAGCGTGGTTTTGCCTAAAATATGTAGTGGTGGCTCTTGGACCAGAGAAAACTTCACAAGGAAGCAGAGCTAGATAGTAGAAAACGATAGCCCATGCTATGTGACAGTAAGATGCTTGGCAAGGTTGTCACCTGTCAGGGTTTAGAAGACTAGGCAGGCATGTGACACAGCAGGTTTTTTTTTTTAACTTTTATTTAATAAATATAAATTTCCAAACTACAGCTTTTGGATTACAGTGGCTTCCCCCCCCCCATAACTTCCCTCCCACCCACAACACTCCCATCTTCCGCTCCCTCTCCCATCCCATTCACATCAAGATTCATTTTCAATTATCTTTATATACAGAAGATCAATTTAGTATATATTAAGTAAAGATTTCAACAGTTTGCACCCACACAGAAACACAAAGTGCAAAGTACTGCTTGATTACTAGTTATACCATTGATTCACATAGTACAATACATTAAGGACAGAGATCCTACATGGAGAGTAAGTGCACAGTGACTCCTATTGTTAATTTAACAATTGACACTCTTGTTTATGGCGTCAGTAATCACCCGAGGCTCTTGTCATGAGTTGCCAAGGCTAT
This sequence comes from Oryctolagus cuniculus, assembly GCF_051225735.1. Classification (NCBI taxonomy): domain Eukaryota; kingdom Metazoa; phylum Chordata; class Mammalia; order Lagomorpha; family Leporidae; genus Oryctolagus; species Oryctolagus cuniculus. Next base: position 143,260,144 of record NC_142871.1, read on the forward strand.
GGAAGCCTTTTGAGTTAGCCAACTCCGATCTTATTTAGACAAGGCCGTATTCAAAGTGGAAGTTCTCTCCTCCCTTCAGAGAAAGGTATCTCCTTCTTTGATGGCTCATTCTTTCCGCTGGGATCTCACTCACAGAGATCTTTCATTTAGGTTTTTTTTGTTTTTTTGTTTTGTTTTGTTTTGTTTTGTTTTTTGTTTTTTTTTTTTGTTTTTTTTTTGTTGTTGTTGTTGTTTTGTTTTTTTTTTTTGCCAGAGTGTCTTGGCTTTCCATACCTGAAATACTCTCATGGGCTTTTTAGCTGGATCCAAATGCCTTAAGGGCTGATTCTGAGGCTAGGGTGCTGTTTAGGACATCTGCCATTCTATGAGTCACAGCGGTTAAGTTTTACTAGAAGTACCTAGTTTGAGTCCCAGGTCCTCCACTTTTTTTTTTTTTTTTGACATACAGAATTAGACAGTGAGAGATAGACAGAGACAGAAAGAAAGGTCTTCCTTCCATTGGTTCACCCCTCAAATGGCCGCTACGGCCGGCGCGCTGCACCAATCCAAAGCCAGGAACCAGGTGCTTCTTCCTGGTCTCCTATGCAGGTGCAGGTGCCCAAGCACTCAGGCCATCCTTCACTGTATTCCTGGGCCACAGCAAAGAGCTGGACTGGAAGAGGAGCAACCAGGACAGCACCGGTGCCCCAACGGGGACTAGAACCCAGAGTACCGGCACCGCAGGCAGAGGATTAACCTAGTGACCCGTGGCGCTGGCTGGTCCTCCACTTCTGATAGAGCTTCCTACTATTGTACACCTTGGGGGGCAGCAGATAGTCACTCAAGTATTTGGGTTCCTGTCACCCATGTGGAAGACCCAGATGGAGTTCCAGGCTCCTAGCTTTGGCATGGTACAGCCCCAGTCATTGCAGGTAGCTGGAGAGTGAAGCAGTTGGAGCAACATGTTGATAGTGTGCACTGATTGTTACAACTTATATGTAATTACATGCTGAAAATTTGGCACAGTGGTTAAGATTCTGCTTGGGATGCCTGCATCCTATTAGAGTGCCTGGGTTCAAATCCCAGCTCTGCTTCTAATTCTAACATCCTGTAATGTGCTTCCTGGAGGCAGCAAGTGATGATGCAAGGATTGGGCCCCAGCAATCCAGCCATATAGGAGACAGGGACAGAGGTCCAGACTCCTCACTTCAGCCTGGCCCAGCCTCAGCTGTTGTGAGAACTAGAGAGTGAATCAGTGAACGGAAGATCTCTCTCTGTCTCCCTCTCTCTCTTTGTTTTTCAAATAAATAAACACAAATACTTTTTTTAAAAAAAGAGAGAGATGAATTCAGAAAACAACTGGTTGATTTGAAAGCCAGAGAGTTAATGGAGATTTCATGGAACTTTCAGGGCTGAAAAATTAAACTGCTTTTCACCTCCAACTGGTAAAATAGAAAATTGAGAAATTCTTCAAATTTAAAGGCCTACTAAGACTCCAGGGAAAGACTGAATCAAACTTTTAATAGATCACTGGAAGGATTAAAGAGGTGCCTAATAGATTTTTTCCCCCAATGGGATTTAATAGACCCACAGAAACCTGATCCATTAAAGTAACTGTTCATAAGTAGATCAAATGTCTCAAAACAAATTGGGGGTATGACTTTTGGCATGTAAAATTGTCTTGAGTCAAATCCAAAAAGTCAATGAGGATTTAGAGTGAGTTTTCTTTCCCAAAGCAACCTAGGCTTGTTTGAAAAATGTGTGAGCATTTACAACATAACAAGTTTGTTTTCCAACTTTCAAGAGGCAAGAAGGAGGCTGAGAAGGTATTCAGCTGCCCAGAAGGTATGGTGACCAACTCAGGCTGACTTGCCTGGAATATCGCTTATTTCAGTACCTCAAGTCCTACAATACAGGAGATCTGCAGTCCCAGGCATACCAGGCTATCAGTACGTAGCCCTGGAAGAAGATGAACAAGAAGGGACTTCCAGAGAACAGAGTAAAGAGCCCTGATGCACCAGTATCCCTTATGGGCACCAATTCGAGTCCCAGCTGCTCCATTTCTGATCCAGCTCTCTGCTATGGCGTGGGAAAGCAGTAGAAGATGGCCCAAGTCCTTGGGCCCCTGGACTCATGTGAGAGACCTGGAAGAAGCTCCTGGCTCCTGACTTCAGATCAGCTCAGCTCTGGCCATTGCAGCCACTTGGGGAGTGAACCAGCAGATGAAAGACCTTTCTCTCTGTCTCTTCCTGTCTCTGTCTGTAACTCTACCTCTCAAATAAATAAGTAAAATCTTCATTTAAAAAAAAGAGCTGTAGTGAAGAATGAGCTGGGAGCTCATTCACAGGGAGCAGAAGCAAGGACTAATTAGGGACCCTTCCTATCCCTTGGGTGGGGGGAACTGGATGGGACTTGGGGGTCTCCACGGGTCGCTGACTGCTGGCATCAGTCCTTTACCCGCCTTGCTTCCGAGCACTAGTTTATGTTGCTCCCTGTCAGAACAGTCTCGGGCTCCTTTTGGAATCTCCCCGAAGACCTCCTAGGATCTAAATGACAGCCAGGACAAACAGGGCTTACTTTAATGGCGTGCAGTTACCAAGGGACTGGGTTTTCCCTAGGCAGCAACCTGGAGCTGAAGGCTGGATTCCCCTTCGTTTTCTGCACATTCAGGATTCATCAAAGAGAGCATTAGACGGGGCTGCTTTGGAGCAATTTGGTAAGTGTCGCCTCTGTTGTAGCAGCCAGCACCAAGGTGTCAGAGCTACACTGTGTCCAGCGCGTGTGGGTTTTCTCTCATTTGTGTGCAGGCCCCTGGTTTGATTGGATTGATGTGTTTAAGGCAGTAAGTGACTGAGTCTGCCTCCCTAGGAGGCTGAGAGCAATTGAAACAGAAAAAAAAAAATGGGAAATACTTTTCAGAAGGTGACTCTATTCACAATAAGTACTTGATATTCTTTTTTTTTAAGATTTTATTTATTTATTTGAGAGGTAGAGTTACAGACAGAGAGAAGGTCAGAGAGAAAGGTCTTTTATCCTCTGGTTCACTCCCCAAATCGCTCCAATAGTCAGAGCTGAGCCAATTCAAAGCCAGGGGCCAGAAGCTTCTTACAGGGATCCCACAGAGGTGAAGGGGCCCAACCATTTGGGCCATCTTCTACTGCTTTTCTAGGCCATCAGCAGAGAGCTGCATGGAAGAGGAGAACCCGGGACATGAAACAGCACCCATATGGGATGACAGAGCTGCAGCCACAACGCCAGCCCCAAATATTGGCTACTCTTTCAACCCATTCAGTAAAATATTAAAGCAGTAGTTATGTGGACTTACACATCATATCATGTGTCAGGTGTCAGGTAAGACTGAGAGGTGTAGACAGGGAGAGGCTAAAGGGGCCCTTTAGCTGATCATATCATTCACGTGGGTAAAATTAGCTGACATGTGGCAGAGCCAGTGCTATGTGATCACCGAATTTCATTTTGTACTTTCTGGGCACATGGAAATACACACTGCCTAGTCCTTTGCTGTTATGTTGGTGCCATGCTATGGGTTCACACAATGGCCATACCCCCTGCCTCATCTCCATAGTCTGCTTCCCTCTCCCACAGCTCCCTGCCCTGTTTGAGATGCAGCAGCTTGGGTCCCCAAGTTATTGGCTCGAGGAGAACCTCCATAAAGTCACAGGTTATCAACCTATGTCTGATTAAGCCTTGGAGACTTGGGACTTTTGGTTATCATCACCATCACTAACTACCCTGTTGAGGATAATAGGCTGAGGGAATGAAATTGGAGACTGCTTCACACGGTGTTTATCTTTTTTCCAGATTCAGCAGCTGGTTAACAATGAGCTCACTTGACTGGCTTCACAGCTCTTGATTTTAAATTGGGTGGAAGAAGGAGAGAGGAAGTACCAAGTTGAAGTTCATGTCATGGAACATCCTCTTTCAAAGGAGGTACCAAAGTTGAGCAGCAGAGATGGAGAACATGAAAACATTTACATATAAGAATCTAGCAACAGCCGGCGCCGTGGCTCAATAGGCTAATCCTCCACCTTGCGGCGCCGGCACACCGGGTTCTAGTCCCGGTTGGGGCGCCGGATTCTGTCCCGGTTGCCCCTCTTCCAGGCCAGCTCTCTGCTATGGCCAGGGAGTGCAGTGGAGGATGGCCCAGGTGCTTGGGCCCTGCACCTCATGGGAGACCAGGAAAAGCACCTGGCTCCTGGCTCCTGCCAGGATCAGCGCGGTGCGCCGGCTGCAGCGGCGGCCATTGGAGGGTGAACCAACGGCAAAAGGAAGACCTTTCTCTCTCTGTCTCTCTCTCTCACTGTCCACTCTGCCTGTCAAAAAAAAAAAAAAAAAAGAATCTAGCAACAACACTAAGGGTTGTCTAGGCTCTTTCACTCTTCTAGGTCTTAAGACAACTACAGTGGTTCCCCTTCATCTGCAGCTTTGCTTCTGTGGTCTACACAGGTTAAAAAGAGTACAGTACAGGAAAATACACGGTTTGAGAAACAGATGGGTCCAGTGCTGTGGCATAGCAGGTAAAGCCACTGCCTGCAGTGCCGGCATCCCATATAGGTGCCAGTTCGAGACCCAGTTGCTCCACTTCCAATCCAGCTCTCTGGTAAGGCCTGGGAAAGCAGTGGAAGATGGTCCAAGTGCTTGGGCCCCTGTACCCATGTGGGAGTCCCAGAAGAGGCTCCTCGCTCCTGGCTTCTGATCGGCATAGCTCCAGCTGTTGCAGCAAATTGGGGAGTGAACCAGCAGATGGAAGGCTCTCTCTCTCCCGCTCTCTCTCTCTCTCTTTTCCTCTCTCTGCCTCTCCTTCTATCTCTGTGTAACTCTGACTTTCAAAAAATAAATAAATAAATCTTAAAAAATAAAAGAGAAACAGATGACATTCACATCACTTTGATTACAGTGTAATGTAATTAATCCATCTTATTTTCGTTATTGTTGCTAATCTCCTACTGTGCCAAATTTATAAATGAAACTTTATCATATGAATGTATATATAACTAAAAACAGTACATGTGGGGTTCAGTGCTACCCCTGGTCTCAGGCACCCATTGTCTTGCGATAAATCCTTGCATGAAAGATGTGATTACTGTAAAAGAGACTTTCAATAAGTTTGTGGGACAATGGGACTAAAAGTTGAGTTTCTTTTGGTGTAAAAATTATTTGAAATCCAGGCAAAGTTTTCTTGTAACATACATTTCCCACTGAGACCCTCATATTCATGTGCAGTGCCCGGGGGACCGCCCCTCCCCACTCCTGTCACTGTTCTTTGGTTCCCAGAGGATTCATTCACAAAGTAGGACACATTTGCTTCTCTCTTGTGGGAAATAAACATAGAACACGGGCGAGTTAATGGCAGCCCTAAGAGCATGGTGGGAGCCGAAATGAGCTTGGAAGTCTTGCTGAGGCAAAGATTTGAAATGTGTCCTAAAGCCCTAATAAGGTCCTTAGCAAGCAACAGATATGAACTCGCTCCCAAAAGCACTGACCTGGGAGTGTATCTTTGTTGCTTAAATTATGATTACAACTTTGCCAGCTACGTTTTATTAATGAGTTCTAAATGAAAATGTTTATCTCAGGAGGAAGTCCTGTTTCTTCCCTCATCCCTGGTGACACACTACACATACTAATTGATTTGAAGCTGATTTCTAGGAGACAGGAAAGCCCCAAGGCCTTTGTTACATTGACAATCGTGGCGGAAGTCACCGCGGGACCCGTCAAATCAGGGCTGAAACAGGCTACTCTCATTTCTCAGCGTCCCCGGAGGTTGGCTTTGGCAGTCAACCTGTGCCTGAGAAAGAGTTTCTCTTTTTTACTTAGACTTATTACCTGCATGGGGACCTTGTAGGGGCTCTGGGAAGCACCCCTCTCCTTTCTGTTTTGTGAAAAATTCCATATTACTTTATTCCACTGCCTCCAATTTAATCAATGAGTCATTTGGGTGAAGATGATGAGGCAATCGTTTCTTAAAAAATAGTATAAACTGCAGCATAGATGAAGACAAATGGTGTGGTGTCTTTTAGCACATGAAGAAAGCACATGTACTATCAAGGAGAAAAACTCAGAAAGGCCAATTGAAAGAGAGAGAGAAATGAGGGAGAAAGGTATCTAAGGAAATAAAACACCACTGGCCTGCAAATAACTTTTATTAGACAGATTAACTTTATCAGTATGTAAAGAAAATAAATGAGATATAATATAAGTGCCACAGAGAGAAATAGCCTCTTACTCCCAATCAGATTGAAAAATATTTTACTTTTTATAGTCACACTTAGTTGTATTGAAGGTGCAGGAAAGTAGCCGTTTTTCAAACACTGCTGGCTGCAGACTAAATTGGAGGGCTGTTTGGAAATCCTTACCCAAAGTTTTATAAATGAGACTACTTTATTTCACTCCCAGGAATTTATTCTAAGGAAATAAATATGAATGCACGTTAAGATTTATCTAAAGGGTACTTATTGAAGAATTATTTAAAAGCACAGAATTGGAAAACAACCGAAACCAAACAATAGGGAATGGCTAAAGTAAATTACCAAGCATTCCTAGAATAGAATGCAGGGTAGCCATTAGAGGGGTCATCTAGATCGCCTCAAGACAGACACTCCAACACACGTTTCTGACATGCTGCTGAGGGATGACGGCAAGTTGCAAAATAGTATCCCGTTATGTTCTAAAAACAAAAAGTATATTTAGATATAAAAGTGAAAAAGGCACACATCGAAACATTTAGTGATTATTCGTTTTGTGTGATGAGTTTTTTATCTAAGGAAGAAAATACAGTAAGTTATTTTAAAACTTGAGGCATTTGGAGGAAGCAGGCAGGAGACTTCTAAAAGTTCCAAGGAACCATGGGTAATGGGAGACAAGAGAGAGACAGACCTGCAGAGGGGAGAGAATTGTGGGAAATGCCAAATATCACAGTGCTTGTAGTAGTTACCATTGCTCTGCTCTCCAAGTCCAGCTTCTAAAGCCTCGGTGTTCATCCCAGTGCCTATTTGGCAAATGCAGGTGGTGTTTTAGCTTGCTTTTTAAGTTATCTAAAAACGAGTAGGCATTACCTACTACTGAACAGCAATTCTGCTTATAAGCATTCTCCAACATATGTTTAAGAAAAAGCATAGAAACACTATATACAATAGCAGAATGCTGGAAACAACCCAATGCTCATTGACAGGAGAATGAATAAAGTGAGGCATTAGACACACACTGGAATATCGCATAGCAATGAAAGTGAATGAACCACGTACAATGATATGAATGAGTCTGAACAATTCAACATTCAGTGAGAAGAGGAAATCTTAGAATACTGATTACAGTGGGAAACTCTTTATAAAATTAAAAAGTAAAGGTAAGTTATTTTGGGAATGCAGATTTATGTGACAAAACTAGAGATACATAGAAACAAGAGAATGACAAATTTGGATGAAGGAAGATCGGGAGATGGGAATAATAACAGGGACCTTACATCAACACATTCGTGTCAATACTCTAGGCTTTTTGTTGGGCTGTAGGCTTGTGGGTGTTCATTATATTATCAATAAGTAAAAAAATAAATTTTAAAAACTGAAAAGAGAGTTGTGCTTGAACCAATGATAAGAATGTATCATGAAACAAGGATGATGCTTGATTTAATTCTGTGAACCCCCAACCCACAGAGGGAAGAAGGATAGTTACAGAGAGAGGGAGGGGGTTCATAATCTGTGGTGGAGTGGTTCAAGCAGAGGCCACAATTCCCATCTGCCAGGGATGGATACAAATGATATGCTTTTAAAAACCACAAAGAAGTATAAGAGGTCATGCTGTGGTTTGGATATGAGTTAACTGTGTATATCCCCATGGGCACATGTGTCGGGGGTCTGGTCCCTAGGGTGACACAACAGGGAGGTGGTGGAATCATTTGGAGGTGAGCCTAGTGGGAAGTTCTAAGGTCATTGGGAGCATGCTCTTGTTAGGTGGTTCTGGCACAACCTCTTGAGCACTCTTTCCTGGATCAAGAAGTAAGCAGTTGGGGCTGGCACTGTGGCGTAACAGGTAAAGCCACCTGCAGTGCTGGCATCCCATATGAGCACCGGTTCGAGTCCCCGCTGCTCCACTTCCAATCGAGCTCTCTGCTATGGCCTGGGAAAGTGGTAGAAGATGGCCCATGTCCTTGGGCCCCTGCACCCATGTGGGAGACCCGGAGGAAGCTCCTGGCTCCAGGCTTCAGATCAGTACAGCTCTGGCCATTGGAGCCATCTGGGGAGTGAACCATCGGATGGATGACCTCTCCCTCTTTCTCTGCCTCTGCCTCTCTGTAATTCTGCTTTTCAAACTTCTAAAAAAAAGATGTAAGCACTTGCTCCAGCATGTGCTCCTGCTGTTGCTATCCGTGCCAAGCAGTGATGTAGCCAGGGGGTAGCAGTTGCGTTTGAACAGGCAGCATTGAGAGCAAAATAAACCTCTTCTCTTTATAGTTTGCTGCTTCAGGTATTTTTTATGGCAATAAAAAGCCAACCAAGACAGACCATTCACTAAATTTCAAAGAACACCTGTCCCTCTGGGGAGACTCCAGGACCCCAAAGGCCACTGAGTTATCAAGTCCTTTCTTACAGTACACATCCATTCAGTCTTCACATTAATCTGTTTTCCTATAACTCAAGGCCTATCCCAGTGGCATCCTAGCCATCTCTCAGATGATTACACTGCACTGTGTCTGGCATATTCCCAGTGACTTTAGAGGAGTGATGGAAAGGTCCTTTGGAGCTTCTCATTATGTAAGACTGTACTCTGCTGCCAACTGTTTAGTTCTAAGTAATGGACTCACTTGTATTATGAATAAAAGGGCAGTCAGAATGCCTTAACCATGGAGCAGGATGGGGTCAGTATTGGGACACAGAGAGCTAAGATGCTGCTTGCAATGCTGGCATCCCATATCAGAGCACTGGTTTGAGTCCTGGCTGCTCCACTTCTGATCCAGCTCCCTGCTGATGCTCCTGAGAAAGCAGTGGAGGACAGCTCAAATGTTTGGACCCCTGTCACCTGCATGGGAGATCTGGATAGTGTACTGGGCTCCTGGCTTTGTCTTGGACCAGCTCTGGCTCTTGCAGCCATTTGGGGAGCGAACCAGTGGATGGAAGATTTCTCCCTCCCTCTCTCTCTCTCTGTCTCTCTCTATATCTCTATCTCTCTCACTCGGGGTTTGAGAACAGCCACAAGGCTGCTGTGGTCCACCACTTTGAATCCCTTCCTGCAGGCTCTACTTTGATTTCCTACGAGTACTGTGATCATGAGAATGCTGCCTTCAAGACATGGCCCTGGTCCTGACCATTCTCCTAGAGGAGGAGTGTGGTGGGGGCAAGAAACATGGAGTCATGACACAGACACCAGGAGTTGGGTGAAAGCGGGCTAGAGGTGAGCAGCTCGCAGACTCGTTTATTTCAGTTGGTGCAGCAGCTTATGTAGCCGAGGCAGCCAATCCGGTCAAGTGGCAGTTTATGCTGTAACCAATCACTGTCTGTTGCCAGGCAGGCTCCTTTGCCAGGTGGGTTCTGAAGCCATTCCTGAGTAACTGATGCTTATTTGCCAGCAGCCATCTTGGCACAGCCTTATTCCACCACATCTCCATCTCTCTCTCTCTCTCTCTCTCTCTCTCTCTCTGTCACTGTTCCCTTCAAATAAATAAATCTTTTAAAAAAATAAAAAGAAAATGGAGCAGATGCTTTGAGAGGTAGTAATATCCCCAACATGAAGGTATTCAAACAGAATCAAGGAGAGCAATAGGAGGGTGTTACTGAGTACACTTGGACCAGATGTACTTTATATCCAACTCAGGATATGATCCAGGCTTAATGCTCTTCCAGTGGGAATCAGGGCACAGCCCCCTTTATTGGACTGAGTGGTATTTTTAATTCTATTCATTACCCCCTGCCAGCAATTTTGTCTAAGTTAATAGCCTGAACTATTAACTTAAACTATCACATTAATTAGATACCTGGCATATGGGTATTGATGAACCTTGAAAAGAAGGGCCAAGAAATTACAAGGCCAAAAACTTTTTTTCAAATCAGCTGCTCTCATTCCCTGCCACCAATCCCCATAGTCACAGAGGTAAAAGATGAACTAGGAGATGTGGTTGGTAGCCTTCATATGCGTGTGTCTTTCTGAAGATAACAAGTGACTTTAACTGATCTTGACAGCTGCTGAACAACTCATCCAGGCTATTTTTTTCCTCATAGTTTTATTTGGCATCTTGTTCAGATTCCAGGCTTCTCTGCATGACCTTGTGATTTGATTTTCTGATCAGGGAACATTACTCATTAAAAATAAATGTACCAAGAGCTCTGGTGATTGAAGTTTCATGTTTTATTTGTTGAAAAGAAAGAGGTCATGTCAACTAATCAACTTCAACATACATAAATGCAATTCCCAAGCCTCTGAATGCTGGTATAAAGGAGAGATTACAAAACCAACTTGTTAACAAGTACTGAGGAAGGTTTCCTGAATGTCCAGTCTAGCTGAGATCTGCTGAGTACTGATTGACCACCCAAGTGGCCACATCACACTTATTGGGCCAAAGAAAATGGGGCCCATTGGGTGCCTGATTTTAGAATATCTGACTGGAAGACCCAGACACTTTAATTGTATTCGCTTAAGCATTTTTTTGTATAGCAAAAAATGGGAAATGACTCTTTCTAGGGAAAATTGTGACTTTTCATTACCCCCTTCAGTATCTTTTTCTCATTTAACTGGAAGGAAAAGCATGAGGTTTGGGATTAAAAACAAAAAAGAAACTGGGATTCAGACCAGCTGTTACTAGTTTTGTGAGTTTGATAAGGAATTTTATAGCTTTGATGTTTAGTTGATTTCAAAATTGGAAGAACTATATCCATCTCATAATATTGCTGTGCAAATTAAATGAAACCAGTTATTTTTGTTCTTAGACTTTGCTTTGTTCTAGAAAGAATTTAAAGCAGTTTTATAAATAAGGATATTTTTGGGGCCAGCGCTGTGCCATAGCAGGTAAAGCTGCCACCTGCAGTGCCAGCATCCCATATGGGCACCAGTTCAAGTCCTGGCTGCTCTTTTTCCAATCAATCTCTATGCTATGGCCCAGGAAAGCAGCGTAAGATGGCCCAAATGCTTGGGCCCCTGCACCCATGTGGGAGACCTGGAGGAAGCTCCTGGCTCCTGGCTTCAGATCAGCACAGCTCCAGCCATTGTGGCCAACTGGGGAATGAACTGGCAGATGGAAGACTGACTCTCTCTCTCTCTCTCTCTCTCTGCCTCTCCTTCTCTCTCTATGTAACTCTGACTTTCAAATAGACAAATAAATCTTTGAATTAAAAATAAATAAGACTCTTAAATATTCACACACAACCATACATATACACAATCACATGATATATACCATATGCACCAATGTAGTATAATTTAAAACATTTGTAGAAGATGAAAATGAAACAAAGGTGGGAACATAGAGTAAAATTACAGGTAAGAATGAAAATATGAGTGGGATGCAAAATTGATTGTGATCTTTAGAGCAGATAGCAAAAAGAAAAAAAGTCTATAAAACACTTCACAGTGCGCATAACAAAAAAGCAACAAGATGTCCAAGAGAACAAGCAAATGTCCTGGGTTCCAAGCCCAGGTTCTGCATCTAGAAGACAGGATGTTGGGGCCAGTGTTATGGGGCAGCAGGTTAAGCCACTGCCTGTGATGCCAACATCCCATGTATGTGCTAGCTCCAGTCCTAGCTGTTCCACTTTGGATCCAGCTCCACGTGCCTGGGAAAGCAGTGGAAGATGACCCTGCCACACATGTGGAAGATCTGAAAGAAGTTCTAGGCTCCTAGCTTTGCCCAGGTCCAGCTCTGGCTATTTGGGTCATTTGGGGACTGAACCAGCAGATGGAAGATTGCTCTCTCCTTCTTACTCTCTGTCTCTTTCCTTTTCTCTCTGTAACTCTGGCTTTCAAATAAATAAATAAATCTTTTTTTTAAAAAAGTATGTGAGGTGATGGGCTAAGACTTTTACAATGATCCTACAATAAATGTAATGGTGGGTTTTAGAAGGTTATTTATTCAATTGAATTTTATGGCATTACGCAAAAGTGAAACATAACAACAACGAAAACAGCAAACCTTGTAGAAGTTATTTGAATATGTTTGTAGGTTTCTTGCCCCGTGATGATTTGGCATGCCCATCTAGGTGAATACATGTACTGCCTGTGCTTCAAGCCATTCCTTGTGTACTAAACAAGAGAATTTATGACAATAAACCTTTGGGTGACAGCATGCTATAGGACTATGCCTAGGAATTCTGGTGCCTTTAACATTCATCAGAAATCCTCTTTGTGTCTATAATTACAAAGCAACTTGATAGACTTAGCTCTGATAAAATTAGTTCACAAATATTTAAGGGGTTATTTCTGATGGGAGTATCTGCATTTTATTAAGCAACTCTTGAAGATCCCAAACTCAGGCCCAAAGCAATAATTTTTTAATGGAAGACTGCTCACAATGGCAGAAGGGGTACAGATGGAGCTATTTTTGTGTGTGTGGCATTTTGTCATCTACATAAGTGGCCACTTATGTCATTCACTGTAAAACTACATTTCTAGAGTAAGATTTAAAGTCTAAATCTAATAAATGTATTCCTTTTAATTTTTCACAATTCTAGAAAGTCATCTGTTTTACAAGGCAGAAATTCTCATTGATCCTGTGTTTTCCAAAAAAAAAAACTGCTGTCAATGGAAGGTTGTTACCAAGGAGTCCTTAATGATTCCAAGGTGGTTTTTGCCATGAATAGATCTTACCCAGTTCCCAGTAACAACACATCATTCACACAAGACCGGATGAGAATACACAATGCTCACATTGATTTTCTTTCTGTAAAAAGCTCTTACCATCCCTTTTATTTTTAAAATATTTTAATTAAAGCTCATTATTTAAAAAAAAAATATACAACTTCAATCTTTCTTCCATTAGATAAGAAAATGCTCTGAAAATGAAAGCATTACTGGCATTACAAAAGAAAATGAGGCCGGCGCCGCCGCTCACTAGGCTAATCCTCCGCCTTGGGGCACCGGCACACCGGGTTCTAGTCCCGGTTGGGGTGCCGGATTCTGTCCCGGTTGCCCCTCTTCCAGGCCAGCTCTCTGCTGTGGCCAGGGAGTGCAGTGGAGGATGGCCCAAGTGCTTGGGCCCTGCACCCCATGGGAGACCAGGATAAGTACCTGGCTCCTGCCATTGGATCAGCGCGGTGCACCGGCTGCGGCGGCCATTGGAGGGTGAACCAACAGCAAAGGAAGACTTTTCTCTCTCTCTGTCTCTCTCTCTCACTGTCCACTATGCCTGTCAAAAAAAAAAAAAAAAAAAAAGAGTCCCTCAGTTAGGAGCTGCTTTGGAAATTGCTACCTAGAAAGCTGACCAACACCTTCTGTGTTCCAATCCATGAATACATGATAATCAATCAGAGATTGCCTGGAAGCTGCCTAACAGTTTTATTGAAAGAGTCACAATAAGAGAGAATCATCATTTCATCTTTTGGCATCTGTACTTGAAGGGTTTCTAGCTGATTGAAGCCATAGTTACTCACTTGCTGCTCTCCAAACCCTTCTTATTTTTTAAGAGAAAAATTATTTATTTGAAAGGGTTAAAGAGCAACAAGGAGAGACACAGAGAGAGAGAGAGATCTTCTGTCCACTGGTTCACTACCCAAATGGCTACAGTGACCAGGTCTAGGCCAGATTGTAGCCAGGAGCTTCAACCAGGTTTCCCACATGGGTTAGGGGCCCAGTGACCTGAGCCATCTTCCTCTGCTTTCTCTGGAATATTAGCAGGGAGCTGGATTAGAAGTGGAGCAGCCAGGACTCGAACTAGCACCCATATGGGATGCCAGCTCTACAGGCCATGGCTTAACCCAGTGTGCCACAGTGCCAGCCCCAGAACCCAATAAAGGAGCATACTGATCACTCAGTCACTTTACATTTGTGGATCCTATGCCTTCAGCTGGAGCATGTGAATGTCAATAGCAAAAATTATGCCCCAAATTGGTTCTTCACATCATTCAGAATGAATAAGAGTTCCTTAGGGGCTATGGTAGTGTCTCTTTTTAAGAAAGGCTCTTATTTTTAACCAACATTTTTATCCATTTTACTTGGAAAAATTATTATTGGCGGAAAATGGGCATCACTGAGTAAAGCTTTGCAAAACCATTGAGTGGAAACATTCGTGGACTGATCACACTTTCTGGCTAATTCACTAAAGGATTAGTGACTATACAATGAGACCGGGCAGGAAAATAAGACTCCGAGTGGAGATCAAACTAATTGCTGGTTGGCAGGCAGCTGAATGTCCAGGTCACTCCTGAATGGGAAGAGGCTGAGGTCCAACTGGAACTCAAATAGCAGACAGCAACTTAAACCGGGGAAGTTTAATATTAAGAATTACTGAGTCATGATAGGATAGTAACTCTAAGATGTAAATTTAATGAGGCTGATGCTGTGGCATAGTAGACTAAGCCTCTGCCTGCAGTGCCAGCATCCCATACGGGTTCTGTTTCTAGTCCTAGCTGCTCCTCTTCTGATCCAGCTACTTACTAATGCGCCTGGAAAAGCAGCAGAGGATGGCTCAAGTCTTTGCACTCTTGTACCCACATGGGAGACCCAGAAGGAGTTCTGGCCTCTGAGCCCAGCTCTGGTCATGAGGCCATTTGGGGAGTGAGCCAGTAGGTGGAAGACTTCCTCTCTGACTCTCCCTCTCTCTATAACTCTGTCTTCAAATAAATTTTTGAAAAAACTTTTTAAAAAGATGTAAATTTAACACTAAAGGACACCATAGGGTTAAGGGAGAGTAATACCCAAGGAAGGACAAACTTATCAGGGCCTCCAGGTCTGAGGTTCCATTCTCTATGAAGATGTGGTTGCATCCCAAAGAGTAGCAGGGAACTTCACTGGAATGCCACTTCTAGCATCCATAGGTGCTGGGCAAGCAGAAACTTGCCCTCTGGGATGCAGGTGAGTGGAGAGAGGTGAACAGGCACACAGAGGGTATTGGGCTCCATGGCAGCTACAACGCATAGATAGGTTGGCACCCACATTGTGAAGTCCATGGGAAAGTGGTCACTGGGCCCAGGAGGAACAGAAATGTCACTGTGGGGCTGCAGATGTGTAGCTAAGGAGAACACCACCAGGTATCCCTGCACGTGTATCTCCTTGACAGACAGACCATGTGGTGGAACAAAAAAACCAAAACAAACAAACAAAATCCCAAATGCAGACGTCAGACCAGGAAGAGAAGCTTTCTTTCTCCTGCAGTGCCTTTGCAACACCCTCTATGGACAAGGTTTACGTCGTTTCCATTGAAAAGGAGAAATGCTTCCCAGTCCTGTCCGTTACCGCAGAGCAGGTGCTGAAGGGTGACTGGATCTGAGAAACAGCACATTGCTGACTGGCTCACTTATAGAGAGATGAAGCACCTAAAGCAGTGGCAAGTAGGAAGTGGGAAGGGCCTGCCATTCCCATCCACTTCAAAGGTCAAAGCAATTTGCTCTTTGTACTGATACACAAATGCTAAGGTCTGTGGAATCCTGCTCTACAAGGATGATGAAATGCACAATAATGATGCTCTCTGCTTGGGCAAAATTGTGCAGCCTATCTATGCATTTAACTAACTGCTCAGCCAACAATTAATTTGTTCCCCAAAGCATAAATGACTAGGGTCTATCATGTATTTTTGTCAGTGCCAGCCAAGCCAGGTTGGTTGTAGCGGTCAGCTACAAGGAAGAATGGGTTGACCTTCAGGTCACAGGCACCGACAGAGCATCAAGTCCTGGGCTGTGAAGGGCTGTAAGGCCTGTGGGGAGGGGGCAGAGGTGGTTCTGACAATCGATGCTGAAAAGTTTGAGAAATCAAAAATAGAACCTTCTAGGGCCACCTTCTGCTTCTGCCTGACCGTGGGAGTTAGACAACTCTTTACACAGTCCCCTTTCAGACTCCCCTTGATGTCTGACTTAACCCAACCTCATCTGGAGAGCAGTGCTAGAGGTGATGGAGCAAGCAGGGGGAGGGGACCAGACCCAGGTCCTCCCTTTCCTTGGGAATTGCTGGACCCTGCGCACTTGTGTGTGCAGATTCAGGCTGTGCCTCTAGATGCATCGTTCTCAGAGGCATGTGGAGCTTCACGCTCCTGCACCATCAAGCTATGTCCTAAATCTGAAATGCATTCTTAAAATTAAAATAAGTTTTAAAAGCAACCATGGGGGTTAACAGAAGAACACATGGAAAATGCAGCTGATTCAGCAGCAACATGGCAATCTTTGATTGGGAGCAGAAAAATAGTCACATACGTCTTTATTGCTGCTAATGGCTACTACTAATTTGTCAGAAAACAGCACTGATGAGCATGGATCTTTTCAACTTTGCCGCAGTAAAATTCACACCAAAATGTTTCTTATGAAAGATTGATTTATTTATCTGAAAGGCAGAGTGATATAGAGGGGGGAGAAGAGAAAGAGAGAGAGAGATCTTTTATCCACTGGATGGCCATAGTAGCCAGATCTGGACCAGGCTGAAGACAGGAGCCAGAAACTCCATCCTGTTCTCCCACAGGCAAGCACTTGGGCCAACTTCTGTTCCCTTTGAGACGCATTCGTAGGGAGCTGGATTGGAAGAAGAGCAGCCTGGCATCTGATACAGGATGCTGGAAATGCAAGCAGTGGCTTAATCTGCTGTGCCACAAGGCCAGCCCAACACCAAAATGTTTTCAAGTATGATAGGTCCCAATAACAATGACTTGGGTTGGGTTTATAAGCCTTAAAACTATGGGGAATTGTACTTTTTGTTTAATGTAATTAACCTAAGCGAATCCTTCCAAACTCCAAAATTATATATGCATATGTGGATATATATCAGGACACATATACACATATATACATATGTGCACATGCATATATATATAATAAATCTTATGTTGCTCAGACTACTCAAATAGCTTGATTCTTCATGAAACCTTATAATACAAAATAGATATGATCAGAATGAATAAAAAGATTGCTACAATTTGGTTTTGCTAGAAGTTGTCTTGTATAAGGAATATTAAGAATTTTTAAAAGGTAGGGGCTGGCACTGTGGCGCAGTGGGTTAACGCCCTGGCCTGAAGTGCCAGCATCCCATATAGGCGCCAGCTCTCGTCCCGGCTGCTCCTCTTCCGATCCAGCTCTCTGCTATGGCCTGGGAAAGCAGTAGAAGATGGACCAAGTCCTTGGGCCCCTGCACCTGCATGTGAGACCTGGAAGAAGCTCCTGGCTCCTGGCCCCTGGCTCCTTTCTTCAGATCAGCGAAGCTCTGGCTATTGCAGCCAATTGGGGAGTGAAACATTGGAAGGAAAACCTCTCTCTCTCTCTCTCTCTCTCTCTCTCTTTTTCTCTCTGCCTCTCCTCTCTCTGTGTAACTCTGACTTTCAAATAAATAAATAAATCTTTTTTTAAAAAAAAAGAATTTTAAAAGGTATTCATTGTTTAACCATTAGTAGTTGCCAACAGGATGGAAAAAAAGCATATGTGTGTGTGCATGCGTGCATGTATATGGGTATGCACATGTGTCTGAGTACGTACGTGTGTGTGTGAATAACACCCTATAAAGTGACTTTCTATTCAGTAACAATGGCCTGATTGACAGAGGGACTGAGCGTGAGCATGGGGGTTCTACATAAATGAATTGCACGTAGAAGAGAATTATGTTCAGAAGCCTTTTCTATTTTCGGATTTTATTACACCCTATAGGGTCTCTTAGACTTACTTGTCTAGAGTCACCAATTAAGAAGTACACGTGGTAATTCCACGAAAGGCACGCGTGCTTCTCTCCAGAGACTAGAGAAATCCTGGGAGCACTGCGCTCTGAGTGCTCCGGGTCATGCTGCGGAGCCAGCTGGAGAAGCCAGCAGGAACTGAGACTGTCGCTGGAGAAGCAGCTTGAAAAGGCCAGAGTTCCCCCACCTGCCTTGTGCGAGCCACCACAGCCCTGTGAGGAGGGATTGTCAGGTACATTCCATGGATAAAGAGCTTGGAAAGGTCAAAGGTCTCACATGCTAGAAGCCACACCGCTAGCATGTAGCAAGCTGGCGTGGGAACCTCTCTGTATGTACAAATGCTGGCTCCTCTACACTTCATCACAGTGACTCAGCTCTGCCCAGTTCCTTCCCACGTGTTAACTTTTTTATGAAGTCTGTGGAGTAAAAGCATGAGAACTGATGGTGGATAAGTGGTGTATTTCATTTTGTAAGCACAAATGTCTTCTTTGGTTGCTAACTATTAGTAATAGGCTCTATACATTGTCATGAAAGAATATTAAATGAAAATGCCTGGGGAGTTCCTTATAAATCAAAGTTAAATGAAATGATATAAAATAAGAATATGCAGACATTTGATCAGGTCTCAAGGCTAAATAAGATGTGGTAATATTTCTAAAGAGGTGCTAAAAAACAAGAGACTCTAGCGAGTCAGCATGCATTGTCAGAATGTCAGCAAAACTGTTCCCACAAAATAAAAGTTCCATGTCACTACATGTGATGTATTTTGTTTCAGGTCTCATGGGCTGGAGATAGAATGGAGAAATAGAGAAGAACGTGTTAATTCTTTACAGCTTGCTTTTTTGTAAAGAAATAAGAGCTAGTAACTTTAGGAAGGGTCGCAGGAAGTAATGTCTCAGATGTAAAGAAAATACAGGTTTGGTTTGTAATTGAAAATGATTCAACACTGTACCAACTGGTGATTTTATAGCAACCTGCATAAAAGTGATTTGATCTTTTTTTAAAGTTTTTTTTTTTTTTTGAAAGGCAGAGTTACTGAGAGGTGGGGTGGGGGAGGGGAGAGAGAATGAGAGAGACAGAGAGAGAGAGAGTTGTCTTCCATCCACTGCTTTACACCCCAGATGGCCGCAACGGCCAGAGCTGCGCCGATCCGAAACCAGGAGCCAGGAGTTTCTTCCAGGTCTCCCACTTGGACCATCTTCTACTGCTTTCCCAGGCCATATCACTGAGCTGGATCAGAAGTGGAGCAGCCAGGGACTCAAACTGGCACCTACATGGTATGCCGGCACTGCAGGTGGCAGCTTTACCTGCTACACCACAGCACAGGCCCCAGTGATTTGATCTTGATAACCACACTGGTAAGCAGAAAAGTTAAAGCCCTGTTCTCAGTAACACTGCTAACTGCCAGCCACACACAACATGGTGCATTTGGCTTAAATACTTCCTGTAGTCTGAGCTGTGCCAATCGTTTTACATGGAGGGTCCATCTAACACTCCAGAACAAACTTAAGAGGAAATTAATATTATTTCCCCATTCTGCAGAGGAGATAGAAGCTACAGACTGGCCTGTTTTATTTTTCAGGCAGCTAGCTTTATGATTTTAATTTTGTACTTGATTCAGTTTTTACTACATGCAGTCTTAACAATGAGTCTCTAAGGATGTGGCAAAAGATGTGTGCTCTATTTTTTAAAAATGTATATTTATTTATTTTCATTTTATTTGAAAGAAATACACTGAGCCAATAGGTTCAGATAGGCAGTCAAAAGGTGGAGTTGAGAAATTCCTTGAAGCCACAGAAGGGAGGGAAGAAGTCATGTTTAGAGTTCCTGTGGCTTCACTTGAGGACAAAGAACAGTTCTGATCCAGTGGACATTTGGCACAGAGGTTAAGTGGGTTCACGTTCTGGCCCTGCTTCCAATTTCAGTTCCTGCTAATCCACACCCTGGGAGGCAGTCAGTAGGTAATGGTTCATCGATTTAAGTCTCTGTCTCCCATGTGGGAGCCCTGGATGATTCTGGGCTCCTGGCTTTGGTCTGATCTAGTTTTAGCTGTTGTGGGGATTTGGAGAGTGAACTAGCAGATGGAAGATCTGTCTAGCTGTCTGCCTGTCTGTCTGCCTTTCAAATAAATCAAAATTTAGGTTCAAAAGATGGAACAGTTATGGATACTAAGACAGCCAAACAACATGGTTCTTAAAGTGAATTCTTTGTTACAAGCATGCCCAACCAATACGAAATCCTATTGATTTTTTTAAAGGTTTATTATTTATTTATTTGGAAGAGTTACAGAGAGGCAGAGGCAGAGAGAGAAAGAGAGAGAGAGTCCTCCATCTGCTGGTTTACTCCCCAGATGGCTGTAACAGCCAGGAGCTTCTTCCAGGTCTACCCTGTGAGTGCAGGGGCCCAAGGACTTGAGCCATCTTCTACTGCTTTCCCAGGCCATAGCAGAGAACTGGATCAGAAGAGGAGCAGCCGGGACTCCAACCGGCGCCCATATGGGATGCCGGCACTGCAGGCTGGGGCTTTAACCAGCTGAGCCGCAGCGCCAGCCCCGATTTTGTTTTTTGACATCCTCATAATCATCCTAAAATAACAATGTCCATGGTTCAAAAAGAGTTGAAATGTTTTAAATATTTTTGACATGACTTCTGAGAATTCTAATATAGTTTACTAGACATCTAGATACACATCAAAAGCTAAGCAACGGTTTTGATGAGTATCTTGCCGTAGGAGCTGTTAGCCGAATTTCATGAAGAATATCAACATTTGAAAAGTTTCACTACTCTGTATGCAGTGGGTTGGAGGATTAAGCATAGTGTCTATTCCTACTACCTCCAATGTCCTCTCAGGGCCCTGGGACACTTCCAAGGAACTCTTTGGACTCTGCGGTAAAGGTTGAAGCTATTACCCTCAAGAAAGAAAAATCTATGAGTAGCCTCTGAAAAGAATGACTGGAAAATTGTCTTCTACGTTTCCCTGAGAAGTTACAGAAAATTATCTCACTTTTCATGTGCCCAAGGGTATAATATGTGCATAATTATGGATGAACTGTCTTTGCATACATTTTAAACTATTAAAGCAATTAATGATTAATGACTAGATTAGGGAAGATGCTCATTCTCTTCTGGAATCTCAAGCCCTTCAGCCCCTCCTGAAAACAATGATCTAAAGGACATTCAGGGAGTCTCTGGTTGAGGGAAGAGGACAGTTGGAAGGGGAGAATTCTGGCTCCAGTGATTTTACTATAATCTTGAGCCATGATTTTCTTACAAATTCAGGTATGTGATTGAACCTGCAAATAGCAGCTCTCTGAGTCTCTCTCAAAAAAAAAAATCATGTAAAAACAGAATTAAGTTTATTTTAGTGCAAAAAATTTTTATATAAATCCATAGTTGTTTCATGGTATACACTTCTGAAGGACCCTCATATACATGGATTTAAAATTTTTTTGCATCAATATAAACTTTTCTTTTAATGCAATTTCCCACAAGCTTTATGATGAACATTAGCTACCTCTAATCCTGGATTTACCTGGACCCCATACAATCTTAGGAAGTGTTGTTGGTAAATATTAAATCATCTTTAAGTGTATACAAAAGATGTGTCCTTTTACAATGTATTACATTTAGTAGCCAATCCACTAAAAATAAAAATTTCTATGCATTTTTAAAAGATTATTTATTTATTTAAAGATTTATTTATTTATTTGAAAGTCAGAGCTACACAGAGAGAGAAGAGGCAGAGAGAGATCTTCCATCCAATGGCCCACTCCCCAGATGGGCACAACGGCTGGAGCTGCGCTGATTCAAAGCCAGGAGCCAGGAGCTTCTTCTGGGTGTCCTGCGTGGGTGCAGAGGCCCAAGGACTTGAGTCGTCTTCGACTGCTTTCCCAGACCATCACAGAGATCTGGATCAGAAGTGGAGCAGCTGGGTCTCGAACCAGTGCCCATATGAGATGCCGGCACTTCAGGCCTGGGTGTTAACCCGCTGCGCCACAGCGCCGGCCCCAGAAGATTATTTATTTATTTGAAAGAGCATCAAAAGGAGGGCGAGATAGGGGGAGAAAGAGAGAGCGAGAGAGAGAGAGAGATCTTTCATCTACTGGTTCACTCCATAAATGACCACAGTGTATGGAAGGTGGAACGAGAAGAAAAACTTATTTTGGTGCAGAAAAGAATTAGAAAATCCTTATACATGAAGAATCTTCAAAAGGTTCATGAAAAATGTGTATTATGAAAGAATTCTGCATGGATTTCAAAATTTCTTTTCACCAAATGAACTTACCGTTTAATCCTACTATTTGAAATACCTTAAGTATTAGAACAACATTAAAAAAGCTCTAACCACATTGCCATGAAAATAAAAAGGTTTTTTGTAATTGTAAAGACTAACCAGAGACTGGTTTATTCTCTGGATAACTTATAAACTCCCTGAACTTCACTTTGTTCATAGCTATAACAATGAAGTTTACATCCACCTTCTATTATTATAAGGATCGAATAAAATAAGAAAAATGTCATAAACTCAAATTACTATAAAAACAAATGGGAGAAATATAAATGCAGAAGCACAGGAGAAAAGTTAAATGATAGCACACAAAACAGCCCCTTCAATTCTTGCTCTCACAGGGCCACCTTTTTACGGCTCAGGTCTGGATATCCTAACAAAAACATGTGTGTGATCGCTGAGGTTCCCATTTTTAAAATATAGTTCTATGCCTGCTGCATAGAGCAGCCTGGAGAAGTACTACACATACCTAAGAACGAAAATGCAATTCTAGACAAAGCATCAAAATGTTTACAAGCACAGTACAATAACTGGGTTTAGTTCTGCCACAAATACAATAAGCCATGATTCAATTTCTCTTAACACTTCCCTTAGGAAACACAATAAATTATCTCATGAGATTTTTATAAGTTGTCTATTGGCCTTACTGTCTCTTGCTCTCTTTTTGCCTGGCAAGAACAATGCCTTGGTTTATGAAGCAAAACTTTACAATAGACTTAATGCCAAGAATTCTGGCTTTGAACGTTTAAGGTGTTTTCAAGTGACATGGCAGCATATGCTGGGAGGGTACAAAACCACATGAAGCAGAATTAGAATGAGCTAGTGTAATATTGGAGATGAATTAAATTCCAAGGCTTCTAAAAATCCTTCCAATTCATTTAAGGTGACCATGATGATTGTCAAATAGGTTATGAAGACAATTTTCATTTAAAGATTTTCTTTTCTTGTATTTGAAAGACAGAAAGAGAGGGAGAGACAGAAACAACAAGAACTTTCATCTGCTGGTTTACTCTCCAAATAGCTACAGTGGCTGGGGCTGGGCCAGGTGGAAGCCAGGAATTCAGAACTTCATTAAGCTCTCTCATGGGTGGCAGGGGCCCACGCACTTGGGCCATCTTCTTTGCTTTCCTAGGTGCATTGGTAGGGAAATGGATCAGAAGTGAAGCAGCTGGGACTTGAACTGGCATCGGTATGGGATGCAAGCATCACAGGCTATGACTTAACCCACTGTGCCACAATGCCAGCTCCAACGATGGCAATTTTCAAAAGGAATAAGTGTGTAGGGAAACCAGTTCCCTTCTGCTTGCTGTTGTCATCTCTGAGTCTGTGTTCTTGGCAGGAGATCTTCCTCTTGTCCTTTCTGCCTGGACGGATTCTACTCATACTTCAAGATCCAATTCTCGTTTCACCTGCTAGGAGCACATGAACCTAGCATGACCTCTTGCTATGATTGTGTATCATAGTTATCTATGCTACCCAGGTGATCCTTAACCCTGGGCTATTTTACTTTTCATATGCACAGATCTTAGGAGTTCAATTAGACCACTAACTTCCTGGGGGTTGGAATAAAAGATACTCTCCCAAGTTCCATAGATACAGTATGTAAGTAAAGAGCTTTTAAATGAAAACTGAGTTGACAGACAGAAAAGCTCCAAAGGTGGTTGGATAACATTTTCCCAGCAGCCAGATATAAAATTCCAGTAAAAATACTGTCATTTGGGATGTCAGACTATGATCTAAAAGCTTGACTAGGTTGTTGAAGTACAGGTCCCTCAAAGACAGAGCTGCTGTTGAGCGACAGAGGGTCAGAGGAGTGCTTGCTGATTCCTTCAGGTTTTAGAAAGTGAAGCAAGCCAGCCTGTTTTGCTGACTGCTGAATGACAATGATTCCAAGTTCCCCATGCAGTATGGCATTTCACCTTGGATTTGGGCAAAGGTTGGAGTTAGAAATCTCCAAGGTGAGCTTGTAAAAAAAAATTACCTCCACCCTGGTTCAGAAATTAAGAATAGTTAGGGAACTACAACTCAAGCCTCAAATTAGTGTTCTATGGAAAGAATTTAAAAAGCACTGCTTTTATCAAGCAGCCTCGGAAGAGCTCCTGAAGACCTTTGGAGAGGCTTTTGGAAGGTAGTTGAACCAGCAGACCCACAGCCAAGCACCAAGCAGCCCCGGGTTTTTCAGTGGGTGAGGTTGGGATTACTCACACTTCCTGTTATGGTCCAATCTCTTCCTGCTTTCTGTTTTGTTTTCCAGTTCTCATTTTAATGCAATTTACTTGTGTTTTGGAGTAACTCTGACAATTCTTCAGGTCTCCAATCTGGAAGCATCCGTTGATTTTTTTTCAATTGTGTCTAGTACCTGATTCGGGGAAGTTCTTCCTTGGGCATTTATCCAATTTAGCAGGAATTATCCCAGAATCTGAAGCTTGATTATGTAACAAAAAAAAGTCCTGTAAGATTATGCGCCCCTGCCTGTCAGTCATGCTGTGAACTTTGAGCCTCTGGGGAAAAACTTCCGTCATTACATTCAGAACTGCAAATCCTTCAAATCCAGAAAAAGTTTTAAATAAACACACAACCTTCCACAGGCCTATGGGAGAGAATCCTGCAAGGGACTGATGTTCTTCAAGGATTATCTTTCTGGAACATTATTTTCTTCCATACTCATTCCTAAAATTTGGTGCTTTGTCTTATTCTTAAATTATGTCAGTGAAGTAGAATTTACTCCAGTGTCTGGCCTGGTTTAATACTTGACAGCCCTTGAAATCAGAAAGTTCTATGACACCTAAACTCTTGCTGCTGTCTCTGCCTGACCTCACTTGTCTGGTCTTAACTGGAGTCTGGGATATCAATTACCCATGCACTAGATACAATCCATTTGTAGGCAGTGCTACAAATGAGGTTAAAAAATCTGGCACTGGCCATTTTGTTTGACGGGAAGGAAGCTGCCTTTCTACTCACATCCCGTGGGCTGCACCACCTGAGGCCACCGCTCTGGTCTGTTTTGTCTCCCTTTGTTCCCTGAACACTCACTGCTTGCTCACTCCACAACCTGCGCTTTGCTTGTACTGTGTCCCCATCTGGCACACCTTCCTCCCTCTTCTCACCACCGGGATGTAAGCCTCAGGAGTTTACAAGCTGGGGCTTTGTCTCTTTGGTTCACAATTTTGTCCTTAGGTCTCAGCTGTAACACTCACGGCCGTGGCTACAACAGTGTCGGGCTTTCAACACCTGTTAGTTAAATAACATGTAATCATTCCTATTCAGGTCTGACCCAAACACCAAAACCCTTCTACAAGGAGAGAGAACAGCATAACCTGTTATTCATTCAACATGATTGAATGAGTACCCACGACAGATCCGATAGCACCTCTTGGTATCCACAGGAGATTTGTTCCTGGATTTCCTGGACTACCAAAATATTTGAATAGTTAATCCCTTATGTATAATGGTACAATATTTTAATAGAATCTACACACATCCTCCTTCTATTCTTTAGTTACATCTAATCCATAATACAATGATGTCCTATGAAGTGGTGTTATAAATTTAGGGAATAATGACAAGAAAAAATCTCAGGGCCGGTGCTGTGACATGGTGGGTTGGGCCGTCACCTGCAGTGCCAACATCCCATGTGGGTGCCAGTTTGAGACCCGGCTGCTCCAGCTTTCTGCTATGGCCTAGGAAAGCAGTGGAAGATGCCCAAGTCCTTGGGCCCCTGCACCCGGGTGGGAGACCCAGAAGAAGCTACTGGCTCCCGGCTTCAGATCGGTGTGGCTCCAGCCATTGTGGCTAACTGGGGGGTGAACCAGTGGATGGAAGACCTCTCTCTATCTGCCCCTGCCTCTCCTCTCTCTGTAACTGTGACTTTCAAATAAACAAACAAATCTTTTTTTTAAAAAAAAAAGTCTCTTCATATTCAGTATAGAAGAAATTTCTTTTCTCAATATTTTTGATCTACAGTTTGCTGAATCCATGCTACACAACCAATAAATATGGAACTCACAGATACAGAATCCACAGGAACAGCAGGCTGACTGGTTGTGCTTCTGTATTTGCACTTTGAGGTACATTTGGTTGTTTTCTAGGTTACAGCCTTCCTTTAGGTGAAGAATGAGCTTCCTACAATCATTAATGACTGAAAATAGTGTGTCTCAATAACGCTTGAAAGTGATATCTTCCTTGGGGCCAGTGCTGTGGCGCAGTGGGTTAACGTACTGGCCTGAAGTGCCGGCATCCCATATGGGTGCCGGTTCTAGTCCCGGCTGCTCCTCTTCCGATCCAGCTCTCTGCTATGGCCTGGGAAATCAGTAGAAGATGGCCCAAGTCCTTGGGCCCCTGCACCCGTGTGGGAGACCTGGAAGAAGCTCCTGGCTCCTGGCTTTGGATCAGCACAGCTCCAGCCTTTGCAGCCAATTGTGGAGTGAACCATCACATGGAAGACCTCTCTCTCTGCCTCTCCTCTCTCTGTGTAACTCTGACTTTCAAATACATAAATAAATCTTAAAGAAGGTGATATCTTCCAAATCCAGATCCAGACCACAATAAAATAATGGGTGTCATTTACTGAGAGCTAAATTTATTTAGCAGGCACTCATACAATAGCAGTTGTGTATCTGGCACTATTCCAAGGGCTTCATAAATGTTAACTCATTAAATCATTTTACCATTCTATTGTTAGATGCTTTTGGTATCAATATCTTACAAGTAAGGAAGTCACCCGCAGTCCCATAGCTCGTAGGGCAGGGATTCAGACTAAGGCAGCCTAACGCTAATTACCAAGACACAATACTGCTCCTTCTGTCTGTGCGCAGCTTCAGGCCCTGTGACCCTGCCCTCTGCCTTCCACCTTCCTGCACATGCCAACCCTGGCTGTAAGATTCACAAATGAGATGGCTGCTGCCTTTCTCAACCCACACTCAGCTTTCTTTCTTTTTTTTAAGACTTATTTATTTATTTGAAAGTCAGAGTTACACAGAGAGAGAAAGAGAGAGGTCTTCCATCCAACGGTTCACTCCCCACGGGTGCCCATATGGGACACCGGTGCTTCAGGCCAGGGCATTAACCTGCTGTGCCACAGCACCCAACACACTCAGCATTCTTAAGACTTCCTTTTTTTCTCTCATCTCTGCTACTTATGGACATATCTGATGCTCCTATGAGACCAGAAGCATCTTTGAGAGTATCAATAGGACTTATTCATCTCCTCTCCCTCTCTTCAAGTTCCAGAACACAGTACAGTGGACATAGAAGATTTTTTTTTTTTTTTGACAGGCAGAGTGGACAGTGAGAGAGAGAGACAGAGAGAAAGGTCTTCCTTTGCCGTTGGTTCACCCTCCAATGGCCGCTGCGGCCGGCGCACCACGCTGATCTGATGGCAGGAGCCAAGAGCCAGGTGCTTTTCCTGGTCTCCCATGGGGTGCAGGGCCCAAGCACCTGGGCCATCCTCCACTGCACTCCCTGGCCACAGCAGAGGGCTGGCCTGGAAGAGGGGCAACCAGGACAGAATCCGGCACCCCAACCGGGACTAGAACCCGGTGTGCCGGTGCCGCTAGGCGGAGGATTAGCCTAGTGAGCTGCGGCGCCGGCCCATAGAAGACATTTTAAAAGTGCTTGTTGGGGTGTCATTTGGTGCAGTGGTTAAGATACTACTTGGGATGTGGGCATCCCATTTCAGGGTGAATGAGTTCAAGTCCTGGATCTGCATCTGATTCCAGCTTCCTACTAATGTTCACCCTGGGAGGCAACAAATGATGGCTCAAGTGGTTGAGTCCCTGCCACCTACCTGAGAGACTCAGATTGAGTTCCTCACTCCTGGCTTTAGCCTGATCCAGCCCTGGTGATTGTGAGCATTTGGATAATGAACCAAAGGATGGAAGATTTCTCTCTCTGCCTTTCAAATAAATATAATACATTTTAAAATTTTTAAATATTTGTTGAATAAATCAGTATATTCAGAGAATTGTTTCTATTCTTTTTTAAAAGCCAAACCTCTTATGAAAGCTTAAAATGCTGAAGCTCCCCTGTCACTTCAGAGATGGACTGGAAGGGAGGTAAATGAACAATCCACTCCAGCTGTAGGAACACAGGCCCAGAGGAGACCTCCATAAGCCAGAGACCAAGCAACCTGCAACTGCTGAGGCCATTTGTTAGTGGTGCAGTGGCTGGGGAATGAAAGATTGCATTTTTTGAGATGGACAAACGTAACTTCAGAAGACAGCTTCCTTTGTGGTGTTTTAATAACACAGTAAACAACATTTTATGACTTTTTATGGCAGTTGTTATCTGAGAAGGTCTGTAGTAGGCTGAAGATGGCTCCAAATACTTGCTCACTTTCCACTGAGCAGTGAAGTCCAATTGCCCACCTTGCGCATCGGGGCTGGATGCAGTGACCAACAGGAGAGAAAGTCGTACTATGCAGCTCCCATGTCTAAGTCAGAAGTCACCTTTTGTCTTTCAACCTTGGCCTCTGGGGACACTCACTCCTGGAACCCAGCCCCCATGCTGTGAAGTTGCCTTGGTGGTGTATGGAGAAGCCAACATGGAGAGGAACCGTGCCTCTGGTTGAGGTCCTTGGCTCAGGTTCCCCCTGCCAGCCAGCACTGATTTGCCAGCCATGCAAGTAAGTCCTTTGAGAGTAGATCCTCTAGCATGAGTTGAGCCACCCTGGCTGACTGACTTGCAGCAGATGTGGGCTATCCCACAAAGGCTGTCCCCAGTTCCTGATTCAGAAGAGTTGTGACCAAAAGGGAATGTTGTCAAGTAACAAGCCTAAAACACTAAATTATAAGGCAGCAACAGTCAAGACCAACTCAGTGAGGGCAGTGATAAATACAGCCCCTTCAGAGAGCATTTCATTTTCCATGTTGTTTTTCCCAAAACATACCTGTTAGCATTACATATTTAACCTGGCCTCACCTTGTGAGTCATATGGTGTTTTGGAACAAACCATTCACTTCACAGGTCAAAACTGCAGCAAAAGAAGAAAAAAATAAAAACAAAACCCCATGGCTATTATTCTAGGCTCAAATTGTAAGGAAATTAAAATGTGATAGTCAGCTCTTAAAAAACTGAACACCATAATCCCATAATTGAGTTAAATCTAGATTTATGTTATTAAACAAATCCAGGTATTACCAAATAAAATCGTTATTTGATCAATTATTTCAGAGAAATGTTACATGGCTGGTATAGGGCCACTCCCATAAGGGAACAAGTAGAATAAAAATATCTTTTCACCTCTAGCCCTGCAAGCTTTCTATGAAAAGTTGCTTGGTTTGTCTTTATAATATTTTCTTTTAAATGCAAATGTATTGAGAGAGTCATCACAGTGGTTAAGTTAATATAGTTCCCTGTGATTCACAGGTCAGATTAGCAGAATTCTGGCCCATGGTGTAGAAGGAGAAACAGGGTGATTCTAGTTGCCAGTAGACATCAGAAGGACAAGCTATCTGGAAGGAACAAGAGAAAGTTTTAGAGGCAGAAAGGTATAGGAAAAGTAAAGGGAAGCATCTTAACTGGCTTACTTTATGCTGAGGAAATTACTGGGACTTCCTTTGATAAGTGCAGGCTTAAAAGGGGTTAAAAAAAGAAAAACAGGAGTACTCAGTACTCTGATCAATACCTCCTAGAGTCTCATAGAATTCTGCCTCTCCCCAAATTTCTCCTGGTTGATGCCTTCAACTGAGATAGTCTTTCTGGAGCACTTAAAAAAAAAAAGAGTTATTTGAAAGAGTTACATAGAGAGAGAAATAGGTATCTTCCATCCATTGGCTCACTCCCCATATGGCCTCAACAGCCAGGGCTGGGCCAGACTGAAGCCAGGAGCCACAAGCTGCATCCAGATCTCCCCCATGAGTGCAGGGGCCCAAGCACTTGGGCCATCTTCCATTGCTTTCCCAGGCCATTAGCAGGGAGCTGGATAGGAAGTAGAGCAGCCAGGACTTGAACCAACACCCATATGGGATGCAGGTATCACAGGTGGTGGCTTTACCTGCTCTGCCACAGCATCAGCCTCCTCATTGGTGCACTTTGACATTGGCTTGCTTGATCTCACATGTGCCTGTTAGTCTCAGCTGAACAGGGTATCATCATCCTGCAGTACCCATTGGAGACTGGTTCCAGGACCTCCTTCAGATATCAAAATCTGCAGATGTGCAAACCCCTTAGGCTCCTATAAAACAGCACAGTATTTTCACATAGCCTATGTACATCCTCCCATGTACTTTCAACCATATCCGGATAACTTGTAATTCCTAACACTATGTAAACAACTAGTATACCCTATTGTTTAGAGAATAATGACAAGAATAATAGTAGTGCCAATGCAATTGTTTTCCAATACTTTCGTTCTACAGTTGATTGAATCCACAAATCTGGAACACATGTACCCAGAGGGCCGACTGTTCTCCTGTCTTTGCTTCCCCCATGGTCTCAGATGCTCCTTGCCTTAGGTTGTTAGTTCATCATCAGGCTACTTGCAGAATAGTCAGAAATGCTGCAATGAGGTACTTAAGCAGGTGTTTCCCTCAGGGTCTGCATAAGCCCTCTTCATGCACACTGACTAGGGAAGTCCCTATCACTGGTCAACTCCTTTGAGGACCCCAAAGGAAAAGTCCCTAGATATTTTTACATAGATGAGACAAATATTTATGTGGTTCAAATACTTTTCTTGTTGGTTGTTTCACTTCCTCTGATGGCATGGGGCAAAGATATTGATTCTAAAGAAAAAGGAGGCATGTCCCCTCCTCAACCCTCAACCGTACACTTCATGGTCTTTTTATAAATTGGGGGTTGAGGGGCTATTATGAGTGTCCATCTCTTTGAAGGAAGGAAGAAGGGAAATCTGGAATTGAAGGCTGTGTTTCTTAGTCCTTTTGATTTTTGCATATCTCTATCTCCTATGACAGAAACAACCAACATCAGTTTTCATTTTCAGGACACACAATTAGATTGTATTTCCCATCCCGTGGCATCCATGGGAGACCATGGAACTGAGGAGGGATGTGCTGCCTGCAGGCCCCAGTGTATCTTTCAAACTCTCTCAATCTTTTCCTATGCATCTTGGGAGCAGGGCTACAGTTGGCAGGAGCCTGCATTCCTTAGTGGTTACATGGAACAGAACTCTCCATTGATCACATTGGAATGTAACTTGACAGAGAGGTTTTATTGTATTGTCATATTATTTATTTAAAAGTTAAGCCTGCCCTGACTCATAATTGCCAATCCTTTCCCCTTCTCCTCCCCTATTCTCCCTGGCCAAATGTTTGCTTGATTTGCTGTTGCTGATTATTTCTTAAATCTTCCATGGACCAACTCACCAAAATTATTTATTTGTTGTCTTACCAAGCTGTTAGTTCCTCAAAGACCAGGCACATATACTGTCCAACTGTGTACCTTTGTTGTTTTTCATGAACTAGATTAAAAAAATAAATATTTAAGGTGATATGAATAAGAATGTAACTAAGTCTTTTTTTGAGGTGCTTACCACAAAAATGGGGAGACAAGATGTGTGCATAAGTAAGGTAGGTGGCAGATGCAGTACTTATGTATGGGAGCTGCAGTGGTGTATACAGGGCACAATTGTGGAGGTAGATCAGGGGAAAGAGCTAGTGTATGGACTAGTGTGGCTAGGGAAGTTTCCAGATCAGGAAGGAGCATTCAGCTTTGAAGAAAGGAATCTAAGTGGTAGAGAAGATGGGAGAAATCATAGAAAAGAACAAAGATGTTGCATCTCTACAGTTGTGCAATGACATAATAACAATTAAAATAGCATGAGAATAATTAAAATTTAGTTATGCATCATTTTTCTGAAAGCCCTGAGCCAGCTGATTAATTAGCAAGATTATACTTCTTTTTAGTTCCTGGTATTTCACAGTTTTACATAAGTTTTGGGAACAATCTCCTAATTTCTCCCTAGATAAACAAATAAGTGCTCATTATCAACAGTTCTTTATATACTCTACATGACCTAGTATTTCCAAAATATCAGGGAACTTTTATCTGACTTTCTGTCTCTCTGTCGGTAATTTAAACTGGCAGTCCTATTGGAAAAGTTTTCCTTCACAATTTCCTCTCATGGATTTCTGTTTCAGTTTTATAACCCTTGGCATGAATGGATTTTTTTTTAAGAAAAGATTTATTGATTTATTTGAAAGGCAGAGTTACAGAGAGAAAGAGGAGGAGAGAAAGAAAGATCAATCTCCCATCCTCTGGTTCACTCCCAAATGGCTAAAATGGCTGGGGCTAGCCCAGGCTAAGCCAGGAGTCTGGAACTCTTCATGGTTCTCCCACATTGTTGGCAGCGGCCCAAGTACTTGGGCTGTCTTCTGCTGCTTTCTCGGGTGCATAACAGGGATCACCTCAACTCACTAAAGGGTTCCAAGCTTTGTTATGGGAACTACATTTGAAGTTGCGGTGATTATGGGGTACAAATTTTATTTATATATAAAACCAGTTATGACATTCGTTGAAAATTTGTTTTATTTTTCCAAACACTTGAAACCCAATACATTCCACTTCTAAATGAGCCTAATCCCACCTCTTCAGTCCCCAGGGTCGTTGTAGTTCCCAACATTCACCAGGCCTTCAGCAATCTGCCCTGAACTGAAGTTTGTCTTCCTACCAGAGTTTTGTCTTCCTTAGCAGTGGCCCACAGCCCTGATTCCTGCAGCTATACGATGCAGCACACTGCTATCTCTCTCTCTCTTTCCCATGGACTCTGATCCTCCTGGACGGGTATGATTTTCCTTTTGACTGCCTTCTCCCTGATGAATTGGACTGCGTCTGGCACACAGATCTTCGATAAATGTTTGCTGCATGAGTAGATGGTGAAGAAGGAATGGACAAGTCAAGTGCAGATCCCATGTGAGGGCACCCTCTGTTATGTCTGCTGTCCTTGGTCCCTCACACCTGGGTCTTGAACAGAGTAGAAACTTAGAGAATTCTTCTTCAGTATGGTGGCCACTGGAGTTTCTTAGGGGGAATAGTTGTGTGTTCTGCTTTATTTCCTTGTTAATTTAATCCAACTTAATCCCAAAATCTATATAAGGAAATGAACATTAGGAATAGTTTTTTTTTTTCTCAGTTATCTCACAGATTGCATAATGGCAGTTTTGTTGTTGCTGTAGTTATTTGTTTGTTTGAGAAGCAGAAAGAAAGAGACAGGCAGAGACTTTCCATCCACTGGATCATTCCCCAAATGCCCACAATGTCTGGGGCTGGAATGAGATGAAGCCAGGAGCCAGGAACTCAGTCCAGGTCTCCCAAGGGAGTGGCAGAGGTGCAAACATATGAGCCATCACCTGCTGCCTCCCAGGGTCTACATTAGCAGGAATTTGGAGTTAGAAACAGAGCTGGGTATAGAACTCAGTCATTCTAATACGAGACCTGGGTGTCTTAATGCTAGGTCAAATGCCGACCCAAGGATGGCTCTTTGGAACCCTGAAAAGTAAGCTGGTTTATCACCACCTTTGTGAGTGGGCACTTAAGCAGTGAGATCTTGAGTGTGGTGTTTGTGTGATTGAGCCCAAGCACATCTCCAGCATGGACAAGGAAGAGAAGGGACACATGACTAAATGTTGGCTCTTTACCTCCTCTCCCAACTACATACTTAGCTGGACTTCCAGTGAAAACCAGATGTGTCTTCAAAGTCGCTTGTCAGCTGTAGACCCATTTCCAGCAACACTTAGAACTTTGCATGCTCTTGACGGCAAAGACTCTGCTTTTTTTAATTTTTTTTAATTAATTAATTAATTTATTTTTTGACAGGCAGAGTGGACAGTGAGAGAGAGAGACAGAGAGAAAGGTCTTCCTTTTGCCATTGGTTCACCCTCCAATGGCCACCACGGCCAGCGTGCTGCGCTGCAGCCAGCGCACCACGCTGATCCAAAGGCAGGAGCCAGGTGCTTCTCCTGGTCTCCCATGGGGTGCAGGGACCAAGCACTTGGGCCATCCTCCACTGAACTCCCTGGCCACAGCAGAGAGATGGCCTGGAAGAGGGGCAACCGGGACAGAATCCGGCGCCCCGACCGGGACTAGAACCCGGTGTGTTGGCGCCACAAGGCGGAGGATTACCCTAGTGAGCCACGGCGCCGGCCAAAGGCTCTGCTTTTAATCCACGTGTGCAATGAGGGTCTATAAAGCGGTTATTACTTCCAATGTTACGGGATTGTAAAGCCGAATTATGCCATGCCCTGAAAGTTGGGGTCCAGCTTATCAGAATGGTTCTCCGGCTTAAACCACAGCGTTCTGGCTGACAAGCTCACAGCTTCCTCTTTTGACACAGACGAAAATATCCATTTTCTGTTTTACCTTCCCCCACCTTCGTTTTTCTCTTCGTCTCAACAAAATCATCAGTTTGCCAAATAACCACGGTGGAAACTTCTTGAGAGCGGCTATGTTTTGTTTTAAATATCACCCACCCAGGGCATCCCACCACATGTTGCCTGATGTGCTTTTCCTGGCCGGTTGCCAGCCACTGCCAAGCATGGCTCCTCTGAGCACAGTTTCACCTCTGCAAGTTTATCACAGCAACAGCGGTGCCTCCCGAAGGATTCTCCTAATGACAGAGAGAATCTATCTCACTTGCGCTTTAAACTGCCAGCCCTGCGTCCTGGAGCCACATCAGCACAGCAGTCCAAAGGCAAAAACCGGGCTGTTGTACATAAAGTCCTGGTTTCAGATTCCATCCTGGTGGAATGGGCACAGATCACACTTCATCACTGAAAAACGGATGCAGGTTCGATTTGACAATCTCCCCCGTTTTTTATTCACCCAGGTTTCTGCCAACTCCTTCTTGTTACAGGCTGGCTTGTGTCCTCCAAAAAAAAAGAAATGTGGAAATTCTAACCCTCAGGAGATCTGACTTTTCCAGATTTAATGAAGTTAAATTGAGGTCATTAGGGTCAATATGCCTGGTGTCCTTTGAAGAGAAGAGACCTGTGGGGAGCAACTCGGACTAGACTAAGTTACTGGAATTAAGACTTATTCTATGCATCTGCTTTCCCACAATATGGCGCTGAGAAAGGAGTAACAACTTCTAGGCAGCTGCCTCTCACCAACTTGAGTGATGACCTGCAGGAGCTGATCCTGCTCCTGATTGGAGGAGAGCAGCATACTCGGCGTGTGGGTAGCAGAGTTGGGATTGGCGGAAGAGGACTATAAAGGAGGAGAGAGACAACATGCACCGGGAACATCTATCTGAAGGAACACCTGAGCAGCCCCCCAGAGAGCCGGCCGGCGGTGTGCCGCTCCCCTGCGGAAGTGGGGAAAGTGGCAGGGGGAACCGCCCTTCCACGGAGGTGGAAGGGTCGGCAGCCAACCCGGGAAGAACCAGCAGCAAACCCGGGGAGGGCCGAGTAGACAAAAGAACAGCGCAGGGTCCTGTGTCGTTCCTCCACGAAGAGGGGGAGCGACATAATGGTGCCGTGACTTGGATAGGAAGCCTAGGCAGGGTTTAGTGTCATTCCTCCACGAAGAGGGTGAGCGACAAGACCCAGGCAACATTACAGGATGGAGGCTGTGCAGACCCAGGGAGATGGCAGGTGCTGCACCTGTAGGCCAAGAAATACAAGAAAGGCCAGGAAGGGCTCTGCCCTAGTCAGGAAGGGTATGGCAGGTGTCTTGATGATGTACTTTGAGCCTCTGCAAATGTTATAAAAGAAGTTTCTGTTGAAGTCACCCTGTTTTGGGTTCCTTGCTAAACTAAAGCAGCCCTGGGAAATGAATACAATCTGTCTCCTTCATTTTCCTTGCAACACCTGCCTCACAGCCCAGGATGTCTCCAGCATCACACCCTAATTCCTTCTCTTTGCCCAGTTTGCTCACTTTTGTCCCACTTCCCCACAGCCTTGCCCTTTTCAGGGTAATGAAATAATAGTAAAGTGCCTACTTAAAAGAAAGGACATGGGGACTGGAGTTGTGGTGCATGGGGTTAAGCCACCAAATGTGACACCAGCATCCCATATCAGACTGCCAGTTCAAGTCCCAAATGCTCTACTTCCGATTCAGCTTCCTAGTCATGCACCTGGGAAAGCAGCAGATGATGGCCCAGGTGCTTGTGTCACTGCCACCCACATGGGAGGCCAGGATGGAGTTCCTGGCTTCTGGCTTCAGCCTGGCCCAGCTCTGGCCATTGCAGCCATTTGGGGAGTGAACCAGCTGATGGAAGACCTCTTTCTCCTCTCTATGTCTGTTGTTTGGCCTTTTGAATAAATAAATTAATTAAACAAAACTTTAAAAAAATGAGCAGAGGTAATAAAACATGGACATGCACACATAGATGAGTGAGCAGTTACCAGGAAGTGTGCAACCTTTACCAGAGGTGTCTTAGGAAGAAGAGCTTCCAATAGTCTTTCTGAAACTAAAGCCTGAGGTTTCTCTCGGGAATTTTTCTCTTGTGTTTTCTTTACAAGAGTATCCAAAAAATGTTTGTTTTCCAGTTATAAAATCAAAACTTCTGTTTTGCAGTGGCTAGTATAATCAAACACAAGTTTTATTGAAGATGTTATTTAAATTAATTTCCTCTAACTGAGGTTTGCAAGACCTCAATATTTTTTCCTGTTAAAAGGGGTTATTGGGGTTGGCCTTTGGCCTGCTGGGTAGGATGCTGATTAAGACACCCACTCCCCACATCAGAGTGCCTGGGTTCGATACCCAGCTCTGGTCTCTGATCTTAGCTCCCTGCTAATGCAAGCCCTGAGAAGCAGCAGTTAGGTTCCTACCACCCTTGTGGGAGACCTGGATAGGGCTCCTGGCTCCTAGCTCGTAGCTGTTGTGGGCATTTGCGGAGGGAACTAGTAGATGGGCCTTCTTCTGTGTCTCTATCAGTCTTTTTGCCTCTGAAGTAAATAAACACTTTTCACATTGATTTTTTTTTTAGAAAAGCTATTTAATTCCCGAAACAAAGAAATCTTACTGAAATGAAGGGAGAGACTTTGTGGTGTCTTCAGTGTTATCTCTTGATTATTCTCCTCGTGAGCTGAGCTTATCTGATGCTCGGTCAAATCTGCTGGCTCATCATTAGCTACTGCGTGAACATTTACGTTTGCTTGGGGTTTTTAGAGCACAGAAAAGGCCGTCACCTGTCTTTCTACTCACTTAAACAGTCTTGAAATATAACAGCCT
This sequence comes from Oryctolagus cuniculus, assembly GCF_051225735.1. NCBI lineage: Eukaryota > Metazoa > Chordata > Mammalia > Lagomorpha > Leporidae > Oryctolagus > Oryctolagus cuniculus. The sequence continues at coordinate 143,297,333 of NC_142871.1, forward strand.
CTTTCCCCCTACACCCCTCATAGAGCAAATATGCCATGAGCTACTTTTAAAATCAATTATTCAGAGTCTTGGAGGCTGGAAGATGGAGCAGAAGTTCCCTGGAGTATTTTGAAGTAAACATCAAATTATAAATGAAGAGCTTTTTATAAATAGGCCACAGGAGTGGGAACAGAGTGGATGGGCTGGATTCCAACCCCTGGCTAACCTTCAGAAAATTACTTCCCTGCACAAGCCCCAGGTCACCTACTGGGGAAGCTTTTGGGAACCCATGGGGGTCTCTGATCCCCTGTATCTGAGAGTCTAGCGACAAGGGTCTCTGATGCACATTTGCGTGTTTCTGTCTTGGGAAATACTCCTGAAGGACTGTTGTCCATTGTTGGGACATCACTGACTGCTAAATGAATACTTTGGATCCCTGCTTAGGTTACAGTGGGGAGGATGGGCCCAGAGCCAGAGGGGAGAGGCCCAACAGCACAGCCTTTGGCAAGCAGGAAGCCCTATCCACGCTGCCTTCCCAGGGCCAGATTTCCAGCCCTCTTATGGGTTACCCAGGGGAAAAGGCTTCAATAATTGCTCAGAACAAGGCTTAGGTAACCAAGAAACAACCTGACAAGATGTGAAAGAAGATCCAAGGTTTATAATTAGATTCCTTACTATTCAGAATCTCCAAAGCAGACCATTTCTGCTTTTCCCTCTTCTCATCATACAGAGCTCTAAAGCTACATGCAAGCCACCCTAGAAAAGCCCTCTCATCAGATCTTTTGGAGCAGAAAACCTTGACTAGGCCTGGGCTAAGGAGTGATATGTTAGGTTATCTTTTACTAGGTACCAGGCCACTCATTTTAAATACACTCACTCAATATCCTCACAATGTTTCTTTCAAAACATCATACACATGACAAGGTGATCGCATCTTATTAAAATATGGTCAGAGTGGGCATTTAGCCTAGCAGTTAAGATGCCCACATTCCACATTGGGGTACCTGGGTTCAATTGCTGGCTCCACTTCTTGATTCCATATTCCTACTAATGCAAACTCTGGAAGGCAGTAGCGCTGTCTCAAGAAATTGGGTTCCTGCCACCCATGTGAGAAATCTAGATTGAGTTCTTGGGTCCTGACTTCAGTTCAGCCCAGCCCCAGTTGTATGGTCATTTGTGGAGTGGATGGGAGATCTTTTTTTATCACTCTGTTTCTCCAACTTTTAAGAAAATTCATTTTAAAAATTTATCTAATAGTATAATAAAGTATATTCAATGAAAAACAAGCTTTTATTTTCCCTATCAAGTCAGCTCTGTCTCCAGAGGCAACCAATACATCCTTCAAATTTTTTTCTGTGCATTAAAAAAGACATGCATTTATCAATATTATTTACTTACTATCTAAGAATCATTTTATGCCCACGCAAAACGATTCTAAAAATCTACTTACTGTGAGAACTTCAGTAAATATCTTACACATCACATGTGTTTATCCGCTTTTTGTTGCTACAAATAAATGCCCAAGGTAAGCCACACACAAAGGAAAGATTATTTGGCTCACACAATTACGGAGGTTCAGGGTCCAAGATCAGACCACCCCATCAGTCAGGCCGCTGAAGCCTGGAGTGGATGGCTGAATACATGCAAATAGAAGACCACATGGCGAGCCAGGAAGCCCAGAGAGCAGGTGGGCCCAGCTAGGCTTTAATAATCAATCCTCTTAGAAGAACTGCAAGTCCTCAATGACCTAAGGACCTCCCACTGGGCCCACCTGCCAAATGTCTTAATTGGATTATTTCCATGCTTTTTTAACATCAACTAATGACTTTGGGGTTTAGCAGCTTGCATGAGTTGGGGATCCAAATCACATTCCAACTACAGCAACGCATCTCTTATCAGGTGTGCAAGTTTTTTATTTTTGTTTTTGTTTTTACCAGATACATACTTAATGGTAGTGAAACTATTAGATCAAAGAGGGATGAAATTTTTTTTTTTTTTTTTTTTTTTGGGACAGGCAGAGTGGACAGTGAGAGAGAGAGACAGAGAGAAACGTCTTCCTCTACCATTGGTTCACCCTCCAATGGCCTCTGCAGCCAGTGTGCTGCAGCCAGCACACGGCGCTGATCCAAAGCCAGGAGCCAGGTGCTTCTCCTTGTCTCCCATGCGGGGGCAGGGCCCAAGCACTTGGGCCATCCTCCACTGCATTCCCGGGCCACAGCAGAGAGCTGGACTGGAAGAGGGGCAACCGGGACAGAATCCGGTGCCCTGACCAGGACCAGAACCCAGGATACCGGCACCACAGGCGGAGGATTAGCCTATTGAGCCACGGCGCCGGACGAATTTTTCATTTTGATAGCCCTCTAGAGAGAGCATGTCAATTTATATTCCCTGTCTCTCTGCATTCTTACCAGTGCTACACATTTTTGAACTTTCTGATCTTTATACAAAATGTATAAGTAAACAAATGTGTCTCCACATTCTTGCTTCTTGTCTTACTGCCTTCAATTCACTGTTCACCCTGCAGCTGGAGTGTGAATCCAGTCCTATAAAATAATAAAACTCTTTCATGGTTCCTCATTGTCCTCATGAGAAAGCGCCCTGTCCTTGACCAGCTCACAAGTCCCTTCATGTTTGGAGCCCTGCACCTCTGCCTTGCTTCTTAGTTATGCCTTACTTCTTTCTTGCTCTGCACTCCACTTGTCAGCCTTATCAGATTACTCTGCCTTCTTCAGACAGGTCCTGCTGTCCCTCGTCTCCTTTAGACCTCTCCCCTGTGCTCCTCCTGCCCAAAGACCCTCTAAACTGTCTCCCTGCTCTGGCTGACTCACTCATACTCATCATTCTGGTTTCTACTTAGATGGTTTATAACAGTGGCCGCACTAGCTGCATCCACAGCCCGCTGCATTTATGATGTAACATTAGAGACATACAAAATAGCATATGTAACATGCATGTAAGTTATAAACATAATCACAAAAGCAAACACCTGTGTACCTACCAATCCCCCTTAAGAACCAGATGGCTGCCAAACACTGCAATGTGTGCTGTTTTCCTGTTGACCATTGTTCCAATCACCCTGGGAGGTGATGTTCTCCATACTTGCTTCAATTTCCCACTGCAATCTCAGTGGGGACAGATCTGAGTCTGACTTGTTCTACATAGCGATATCCTGGAGTAAGCATAGAGCCTGATGAGTGGTAGGTACTTAATATTTTTAAATTGCTGGTGCCACAGCTCACTAGGCTAATCCTCCCCCTGTGGCGCCAGTACCCCGGGTTCTGGTCCCAGTTGGGGCGCCAGTTCTGTCCCGGTTGCTCCTCTTCCAGTCCAGCTCTCTGCTGTGGCCCAGGAAGGCAGTGGAGGATGGCCCAAGTGCTTGGGTCCTGCACCTGCATGGGAAACCAGGAGGAAGCACCTGGCTCCTGGCTTCGGATCGGTGCAGTGTGTGGCCGTATCGGCCATTTGTGGGGTGAACCAACGGAAGGAAGACCTTTTTCTCTGTCTCTCTCTAACTCTGCCTGTCAAAAATAAATAAATATATATATATATATTTTAATTGAATTTAACAATAACCAGAAAGGAGAATACTTAGGGAAAGTATAGCCATCCTTCCTGAGAGCAGGTCAGTTATTAAGAACGTGCCACCAACCCACTCCCGTATTTTGGGTCAGTTTTTCACAATCAGGTATCAATTTATATAGTTTAAGCCTCCTTCTCTGGTTCCTTTGGTGAGACTAGATTGTTTGGATATATTTATTTCTTTCTTTTTCTATTATTTGTTGCTTATTTTAATTTGCAAATTATGTACCAATAAAGTTGACTTTCTGAGTCATCAGCAATCTATCTTAATATCATAATTACAAAATGACAACTTATTCTTTCATAATAACAAGAGGATTCAGTAATTGTCAAAGGCCAGAATGTCATTCTTAACACTGAATTTATAAATTAAATGCAACTACCTACTTGAATTAAATGAGGAAACATATTGTTCATGAAATTTAGATCAATAATAGTAACTATAATTTAGATGTGGGCCAACCACACTGCTGATCTTCACTGTAATCCTGCAAAGATAGGAATGATTATTTGCATTTGCAAAGGAGTTTGTGGAAGTTCAAGGGCTAAGGGACTGCCTCAAAGCACTAAGCTTGGATCTTAGGGAGCCAGAATTAGATCTGGGTCTTTGTCTCCACAAACCCAATTCTTTCCCCCATCACACTGCACCTTAGACAACAGTCTAACCAAAGAAATGCACAAGATTTTTCAAAGCACTTTCCTTATCTTGTTTTTAAATTTAGCCTGACCCATCACTTTAAAAGCCACTTTTATTGTTTTTAAATTACAATCTTCCCTACTTTTACATGAATATACCTACTAAAAAAGAGTAGAATGTAGTGATGAGTGCTAAAAGGGAAAATAAAGCAAGATAAAGGGAGGGCATGGGCAAGTCGCAATGTTTCTTTACAAGAGGAGTTTGAAGATGTCTCTGAAAAGATGATACTTGAACTGAGGGAGAAAGAATCAAGGGAAATACTAGGGGTGGGAGGTGGAAAGACTGGGTTACAACAGGGCAAGCCACATTCATCATTGTGTGCACACTTACACCCAATTCACAACATAATCCAAGCTATCATGTTGCTGTTTGTAGTTTACAGATTACTGCATTTTGCAGAAGATGTTTGAGAAAATTCACTTCAAGTCCTCAAAGCCAAGGCCTCTTTACATCAAGACTTCCCACGGCAAGCTGCACGCTTTCCTGTTTCTGTTCACTCTGAATGAGGAGGAGTTTGCTCAACCATCCACACTGGCATAATAAGGTTCAGCAGAGATGGGGCAACAAGAGATTTTATGAGATGGAACCTACAAAGCCCAACTACGCATACTTGCATCCAAGTTTATTGCTATATTGATTATTGTTATAAGTGTAGAAGTTTGGGTCACAATCAGCTTCTAGTTACTACAATTAAAATATCTGGGAGAGGTGAACTTATGAAGGAGAAGATTTACTTCCATTCACAGATTTAGAGTTTCAGTGTCCAGGGTGGGATGGCCCCTGGGTCTAGCATCTGATGAGGGTGGTGATGGCAGAATCACATGGAGAGCCAGGAATCAGAGAGACAGGCTACATGCTCCTGCTGTATCTACGAGCTCCCTCCTTACAAAGTCACCAGGATTCAACCATTGGCCTCACCCCAACAGCCCAATGCAATCCAATCACTTCCCAAAGGCCTGACCATCTGAAATAATTGAGTCAAGTCTCCACCCTCTTAGGTATCATTAACTCAGGACCTTAGGGGTTAAACATCTATAGGAACTGGGGAGTCAGATCTTCTTCAAATCACAGCAGGGGTATCCAGTCCAGTTGCATTTATTAAGCAGAAAGCTATGGTTCTCTTGTGCACTAATATGTAAAGGAAAAGGAAAATATGTGTGCATTTCTATGTCCCTGCATGCAGTCTGGAGCCCAATTGCCCAAAAACCACAGAGGAGAAAATTTCCAGAGATTTGATTCTGTTGGGAAAGCTCATCAAAGGCAGTGACTGCAAATAGCACCAGAGAAAGAAAGGGTGAATTTCCACACAGGAAGGGTAGAGGGGAATGGAAACAAAACAAACATACAGTGTGAAATCACACAATAAAAGGGGAACAGAGAATTCACAGTGCCAAGTTGGGAATAAATGAAGTGCATGTCGCTCCCCCTCTTCGTGGAGGAACGACACAGGACCCTGCGCTGTTCTTTCTGTCTGCTCGGCCCTCCCCGGGTTTGCTGCTGGTTCTTCCCGGGTTGGCTACTATCCCTTCCACCTCCGTGGAAGGGCAGTTCCCCCTGCCACATTCCCCACTTCCGCAGGGGAGCGGCACACCGCCGGCCGGCTTTCTCAGGGGCTGCACAGGTGTTCCTTCAGCTAGATGTTCCCCTTAGATGTTCCCGATGCATGCCGTCTCTCTCCTCCTTTATAGTCCTCCTCCGCCAATCCCAACTCGGCTGCCCACACGCCGAGTACGCTGCTCTCCTCCAATCAGGAGCAAGTCCTACAGTTTATTAGTTGAACTGGAGGCAGCTGTGCGGAAGCTGTTTACTTCTCTCCCAGCACCATATTGTGGGAGAGCAGATGCATAGAATAAGTCCTAATTCGAGTAACTTAGTCTAGTCCGGATTGCTCCCCACAAGTGCATATTCTGGCAAAGGAGCAAATGGAACAGGAAGAGAAATGGGATCAAGGAGGATTAGTAATGAAAAGAACCATGACTTCAAAGGTTGTTAGACTCCAGCTTCAGGGAAACCAACAGGAGCAGAGATGTTTGATTAAGTGGGTGGACAAGATCCTTCAGTCATGTTCGCTATCTTACCTGCAAAAATAGAATTGGGATGCCAAGAACAACTTGAAGGGAAATAAGCTGCAATCATGTTGTGTCAACTCATCACGTGCTGCATTGATTTAGCCTCACTAAGCAAGCGTGTACCTGCAGAGAGATGAGCAGTGCTTTCTACTCAATTAATCATCAAGGTGCTCTCCCCACAGAACCATCTGTCAATGAGATGCATTTGGAATGACGGCAAAAGACCATGGACTATTAAACAGGGGAGTGATGGGAATGTTCAGCTCACTTTCAAGGTTTCAGAGAACATTTAGAATTTTTTAAAAGTTTTTATTTATTTATTTATTTAGAAGGGAGAGAGAGAGAGACAGAAAGAGAGAGAGAGAGAGAGGAACTCTTCCATTCACTGGTTCACTTCCCAGGTGACTATAAGAGCTGGAGCTGAGCCAGGCCAAAGTCAAGAACCAGGAACTCTTTCTGGGTCTCCCACATATGTGGCAGGGACCCAAGTGCTTGAAGCCATCATCTCCTGCCTCCAAGGTGCTAATGCAGGAAGCTGGATCAGAAGCAGGACTCAATCACAGGCACGTGGATATGATATTGACATCACAAACAGTGTCTTAACCTGCCGAGCTACCACACTTACCTGAGGAAAAAGTTTTAAACCAAACACTTTTCTTCTTCTAAAGACTTTAGGAGCCACTACATTGTTGAATCAGTCTCTCTCTTGCTCCCCCATCCCCTTGCAACATTTATGCAAATCTAGCAAAAACATTTGCATGGTTATAGATTCTCAAATTAAGTTTCCCTTGGTTGTTATCCACATAGATTTGGTGAGGCAATCCTATTGATAGTGATAATTATTATAATGAATGTAATTTCCAATATTAGCAAAGGTTTTTAAGGTTCACACAGCCTTTTTGCTCATGTGTTCATATTTTAAATGAGAACCCTTAGGTAACAACTGTGCCCATTTTATAGATCAGAAACCTGGCCCACACTCATGCTGCCAGAATGTGACAGAGGTCAGTCTAGCAGTGCTGGGATTGTCAGATGTGTGAAAGATTCACTTCTGTATCCCCCTCTGCCTTCCTTTCTGCACCTGGCATGAACCCTGCATTTGTCTACATGAGAATACCTGTGCAATCCTTCATGACCCAGAAGAGGGTGAAAGACAAAGACATTGCTCACCCCATTATAAGCAGAGCTGAGCCACCAGTGCTCTTCTGCCAGCTTCATAGACAGCAAACAGGACTCATCAACTTCCAGGGGTGGCGTCCCACAAGTCAGGGCACTTGTACCCAGCGTGGTGTCAGGTCCTTATGGGTAGTAGCTCTGTGTTCTGCACATCAACCTTTGACTTTTGCTGGGAAAAATGCCTTTAAATTAGTGTTTCTTAAAGTATCCGATAGAATGTTCTAGAAGATGCTAAGAGGCATTGGATAGTAAAGTTAGCAGTGAGAGGATTCCATGATCAAATGAGCTTGGGAAATGCTCTTGAAGATTATAAAAGTTTCTCAGAAATCCCACAGTAAAGACTACTTAATTTTATTTATTTCTGTGGTTCTAGTCCCTTTTCTTTTTCCATGTAACTTCTATTAGGGTCTAATGAAACATTCCTGCACATTACTGAGTGATTCAATTATACAATATTTGTACACTCCAAAATCTACCAGACTATAGCATGTCTGAAAATGCCCATCTCCCTGTACACAACCTGGTACACAATAGATTCTAGAGTTGTTAAAAAATTTGAGGTACTTTATAAACATTTAGGGGTCCAGCCAGAAATTTATATTAAAGAATGAGTTTAAAACCAATTAAACAGGCTGGCGCCATGGCTCACTTGGCTAATCCTCCCCCTGCGGTGCCGGCACCCCAGGTTCTAGTCCTGGTTGGGGCGCCAGATTCTGTCCCGGTTGCTCCTCTTCCAGTCCAGCTCTCTGCTGTGGCCCGGGAGTGCAGTGGAGGATGGCCCAAGTGCTTGGGCCCTGCACCCGCATGGGAGACCAGGAGGAAGCACCTGGCTCCTGGATCCTGGCTTTGGATCAGTGCAGCTGATCTTCCTTCCGTTGGTTCACCCCCCAAATGGCTGCAGCGTGCCAGCTGTAGTGGCCATCTGGGGGGTGAACCAACGGAAGGAAGACCTTTCTCTCTCTCTCACTGTCTAACTCTGTCTGTCAAAAAAAATAATAAAATAAATAAATAAAACAATCATGCTTACTTAACAATACTATATAGATCAGTGGTTCTCAAATTTTGTTGACATTAGAATCGCTAAGGGAACTTTAAAGATTTCAGTGTCCAGGCTGTACACCGTAAAATCAGATACTTGGAGTGTGACCTACGTATTAGTAGTTCATCAGGTGATTTCAATATTCAGCAAAGTTGAAACCCAAAGGTATGAGTGAGAATCCTAATGCACAGAATAGATATGAGACTCAGAATAATATTTGGGGGCTGATTTGGGCCACTTGAAAATTGCGTGCGATTTTATGAATATCTCCCTTTTTTCATGAATAAATATATACATATATACATGTAAGGAAAGAAGACAAAAAGCTCAAGATGTAGATTATAATTTTAACCAATGTAATTGGTTAACAGTGTTTCTAATAGGCCTGTTATTGGTTTAATTATACACAAATAATTCTGGGTTATGCATATTGCAGGAAGTTGAAGATTTGAAGTTTATTGCATTCTATGGCAGTTTGGTTCAAGGTGGGCAAACCAGGTTACAACAAAAGACAATGAAGTGTGGGGAGCAACTGGGAGCAACTCGGACTAGACTAAGTTACTGGAATTAAGACTTATTCTATGCATCTGCTCTCCCACAATATGGCGCTGGGAGAGGAGGAAACAGCTTCTACACAGCTGCCTCCAGTTCAACCAATAAACTGTAGGACCTGCTCCTGATTGGAGGACAGCAGCGTACTCGGCGTGTGGGTAGCAGAGTTGGGATTGGTGGAAGAGGACTATAAAGGAGGAGAGAGACAACATGCACCGGGAACATCTATCTGAGGGAACACCTGTGCAGCCCCCGAGAGAGCCGGCCAGCGGTGTGCCGCTCCCCCACAGAAGTGGGGAAAGTGGCAGGGGGAACCGCCCTTCCATGGAGGTGGAAGGGTCCGTAGCCAACCCGGGAAGAACCAGCAGCAAACCCGGGGAGGGCAAAGAACAGCGCAGGGTCCTGTGTCGTTCCTCCACGAAGACGGGGAGCGACACTGAAGAGTTGGCCTATAAAATGGAGTTTTGGAGATGCACAAAATTCATTCTTCTGTATACTTTGTAGAAAACAACTTCCTTCAAAAGCCACTTGCATAGATCCTAGATAAATGCTGAGAGTGGTTGAGAGCTGAAGCTCAGGTTATTTTGATCATTCAGGGAAACTAGAAAAAAAAAAGAGAAGACGCTCCAGATGGAGTAGAAGTCTGGAGATTTTTGGAGCTTAGAACTCTCAAAGAAGAGTAGACCTTAGTGAGGTCATAGAGAGAGTTCTGAGTACCAGGAACAAACATAAAAATAATAATAGTTAGACTTTACCAAGCACTTCCTACATGCCAGCCCACCTTCCATGTGTTTAACCAATACTGTGTTTACAATTACTCTTTACCTATTTACTCCCATTTCCTTATGAGGAAATTCTGAGGATAAGATAAGCTAAGGAATGCGAAGTGCTTGGCACTGTAGCTGGCACCTGACAAACACCCCAGAGCGGAGGCTCCTAAGTTTGGTTCATAGAATCAAAGGACCTTGGAGTTGGAAGAGACTTTAGAAATCCATAGGTTGTTCTTTTTTTAAAGATTTGTTTATTTAAAAGAGTTACAGAGGGGGGGCGGGGGAAGAGAGAGAGAGAAAGCTCGTCCATCCACTGGTTCACTTCCCAAATGGCTGCAACAGCCAGGGCTGGGTTAGGCCAAAGGCAAGAGCCAGGAGCTTCATCTGGGTCTCCTACATGGGTTCAATGGCCCAGGTATTTGGGCCACCTTCTGCTTCCTTCCCAGGCCATTAGCAGGAAGCTGGATTGGAAGTGGAGCAGTTGAGACTGGAACCAGCATCCATATGGGATGCATTTCAGGCAGTGGCTTTATCTGCCTATACGACAATACAGGCTCCACTTAATTTATTAAGATGATAATAAATCAACAAAGGAAAGCTAAGAAAGGATTTTCATATTTTGGGTCTGGCTAGCATTTGGTTGTGATCCAGCATCAAGGGTGCTGGTAAAATTCCACCTGTCAGATACTTCCTCTAAAGACACTCTGTTCTTAGTTCCTAGTGGCTGGAACCTTATGAGCAGAGTTCCCACAAGTTTTTTAGGTTGTAGGCCATAGAACAGCATAGAACAAGTAACCACCTGCTTTGGGTCTCTCCAAAATGAAGGCTCTGACTGGTGTGAAAGAATGGGAAGAAATATTTTCCCCTCCCTAAATGTCCACAGGGAGACAGAATTTTAGAACACTAAGCGTAAATGACTAAGCATCTAAGTTACCAAGTGATGTAGCTGTGCACTCCTCTGTTCATTTGAGTGACCACCACATTGTAGATGCTGTAAAGGGCCTCCCAAATCCCCTTCCCCAAGGAAGGAGTTGTTACTGTAGCTGCTGGGATTGCCTTTGACAAGGAACTTTCAACTGCGGTCATCATGCAGGGGATGCTTCAAATGAGGAGAGTAGTCTTGCCCAAAGCTACACCTCCAATCCAGCCTGGAGCTACTCTCATCTGATGACTGATGCAGGGAGGCACAGGGACCACAGGCATAGGCCCTGCCCCGACCCAGGATGCTGCCAAAAGGTGGTCCTGCATCCCACATGGTTGGCCTTGGCTTTCAGCCCTCCCCACCACTATTCCTAGCACATTTGCTCATTCATTGATTCATTCAGTATTTACTGAGCATATTTATGTGCCAGAATGTTCAGACAAGGGTATAGTGGGTATATATTCAATATACATAATGTAGATTGGACATTATGTTCATGATGTAAAATGTGTCAGGAAAAAAAAAATCTAGCAGAGTATTCATATTAACTTGTTAATATTAATATTAATTCTTTTCTTACGTCCCTGCAGAGAAAAAAAATGTAGAGATACCCCTTATTAAATTATTTGCTGGAAACAAATAGGAACTGAACCACCTTATAGGAGAGGCATTAATTCCCCCCAGGATTGACTGAAAAAGGAATTGTCAATAGATACCATCACTGGAACCTGATGGTTTAATGTGGTAGATGTCCTAGGTAACAAATGGAGTATAATTGTGTGGGATGGACTTGTTGCCTTATCCTACAAGAAGGATAACATGGGAATTCCAAGTAGCAACAGCTAAGTGCTTATGAGAGCATATTAGGAAGGCTACTGAGTACTTTAGGAACTTATATAAGAATTAATAATAGCATAGACCTAAATACAAATAGTACATTAAACATTTATCTCATATATCTCAAAGTATTTTAGTAAAATGATATTTTATGTGCAAAAAAATGAACTTTTTAAGAAGAAAATTGTTTATCCATTACTATTATAATAACTATATATATTTCCCAATGATTATAATTTATATGCAAACTGATTTTTATGCATCTGCTAAGTTTTATTTTTGTAGTTAAGAAGCAAATTATTCAAGGTGGAGTAAAAGGAAATGATTATCTAACTTGGTGCGTTGGGAAAAAAAATTCTATAACCAACAACCAAACTCAATAATGTCCATCCTTAAAGATGGTGTTGTGATGATTGCACGGCCAGTTTTTTGTCTATAAAGATTTGTACCAAAAAGCTGTCTGCACATTAATGTTTGCTGCAGCTCAATTCACAATAGCTAAGACCTGGAACCAACCCAAATGCCCATCAACAGTAGACTGGATAAAGAAATTATGGGACATGTACTCTATAGAATACTATACAGCAGTCAAAAACAATGAAATCCGGTCATTTGCAACAAGATGGAGGAATCTGGAAAACATTATGCTGAGTGAATTAAGCCAGTCCCAAAGGGACAAATATCATATGTTCTCCCTGATCAGCGACAACTAACTGAGCACCAAAGGGGAAACCTGTTGAAGTGAAATGGACACTATGAGAAACAGTGACTTGATCAGCTCTTGTCCTGACTGTTGATGTACAATGTAATACTTTATCTATTTTAGTATTTTTTCTTTGTTTTGTTCTAGTAATATTGGTTGAACTCTGTAATTAACACACAATTATTCTTAGGTGTTTAAATTTTAACTGAAAAGTGATCCCTGTTAAATATAACAGTGGGAATAAGAGAGGGAGGAGATGTACAGTTTGGGACATGCTCAATCGGACTTGCCCCTAATGGTGGAGTTAGAATCGTATCAGGGGATCTCAATACAATCCCATCAAGGTGGCAATGTACCAATGCCATCTCACTAGTCCAAGCGATCAACTTCAGTTCACAATTGATCACACTGATAGGTCTAAGAGTCAAAGGGATCACACAAACAAGACTAGTGTCTGCTAATACTAACTGATAGAATCAAAAAGGGAGAGAACGATCCATCATGGAAAGCGTGATACACAGCAGACTCATAGAATGGCAGATGTCCTAAATAGCACTCTGGCTTCAGAATCAGCCCTTAAGGCATTCGGATCTGGCTGCAGAGCCTATGAGAGTATTTTAGGCATGGAAAGCCAAGACACCCTGAAAAAAAAAATAAGACATAAATGAAAGATCTCTGCTAGTGAGATCCCAGTGGAAAGAATGGGGCCATCAAAGAAGGAGGCACCTTTCTCTGAAGGGAGGAGAGAACTTCCACTTTGACTATGACCCTGTCAGAATAAGATTGAAGTCGGCGAACTCAAAAGGCTTCCATAGCCTTGGCAACTCATGACTGGAATCTAGGGAGATTACTGACGCCATAAACAAGAGTGTCAATTTGTTAAGTCAACAACAGGAGTCACTGTGTACTTACTCCTCATGTCGGATCTCTGTCCTTAATGTGTTGTCCAGTGTGAATTAATGCTATAATTAGTACTCAAACAGTATTTTACACTTTATGTTCTGTGTGGGTGCAAACTGATGAAATCTTTACTTAATATATACTAAATCGATCTTCTGTATATAAAGAGAATTGAAAATGAATCTTGATGTAAATGGAATGGGAGAGGGAGTGGGAGATGGGAGGGTTGCGAGTGGGAGGGAAATTATGGGGGGAAAAGCCATTGTAATCCATAAACTGTACTTTGGAAATTTATATTTAGTAAATAAAAAATATATAAAAAAAGATTTGTACCTGCTTAGGTATACAACCACTTGGGGTTGCACCTAACACCTATACAACCACTGGGAAGCACCTTAGCAGACCAGCTCCGAAGTGCTTCAGTTTTCTTGTGATTCGATATTAACAGCTCTCTGAATTATCTGTGATTCAAGTCATATACTTTCCCTCTAAACAATAACCACACATTTTGAAATTTTAAGTCAACCATATATTTTCCAAAATATATAAAGATAAAAGATAAAAAATAAGCCATCTTTAAGCAAACCCTCTAGTGAACAATAACATGGATCGATCAACATTTTTTTGTAAGAAGCCAGATTGTAAATAATTTAGGCTTTGAGGCCTTACCCTTTCTGTTGCAATTACTCAACTCTGCCACGGTATCATGAAAACTTTAATTACAAAACCACGCGATGCTGATCCCTAACTTAAAATAAGTATTGCAATCCAGCTGCCTACAGTGAAGCAGGCTCAGCAGAGTCTGACAAGTCGAGGAGCACATGTTCCACGTAATTGCTGGCCCCGCTGGGCTCCAGCTGGTGGAAGCCGTGCAGCATGTGCGCCCTAATGTGCCCAGATCTCCCTATTTTTCAAAAACGGTTGGAAATATGGATTTTTATGTGATATTTCCAATTTTAAAATGTTTTAACAATTAATTCAGGCCACAAGAACAAGAACACACCTTGGGTGCCTGGCAGAATGACTTGGCAGAGTGCATTTGTCCCTGCAGGCAGCTTCTGTTGCAGATGAACTTTTAACCATCAACCAGCATGCTCAAGACAGAGAGAAGAGATTGCTATCATTATCCTGAAAACAAGGGAACCCTTAGATAGCACTGATTAAGTGGGAGGCACAGTCCTAAGTGCCTTGTATAAGGATCAGTGCATGAATTACCCTCACAACAACCTTGGAAAGTAGGTGCGATTTTTGGTTCTACCTTGGGTAAAGAGAAGTTGTATAACTTGCCTGAGGTCCCATAGCAAATGTTGGCAGAACTGGGGTTTGAAGCAACACTAAAGGTAGAGTCTAGGCCATGAATGCCCTTCCCAGGGCTGCTGTCCTCTTGAACCCTGCTCTGAGCTGCGGAAGTAGAGAGAACTGGAGACAGACATTCTAACAGAGTGTCTCCTTACTGGACTTGGGCTCCAGAGCCAAGGTCCCTTCTCCTCAGCTTACCTTCTTATCTCTATTGCAGACTGCCTAGTTTTAGGGCAGAATCATGACTGATATGCTTCTTTCCTTGCTCGCTTTGAAGCAAACTCCCTGGAAAAGTCAAGTCCAAGGTTTAGGCCACTCCATCAACTTCTCTGTTTATGTTTTGTATCATTACTTGTCAGTAAAGCCCCCCACTCTGGAATTTGCATTAACTCTACATCCAATATTTAGTTTCATTATTCATCTTCCTTTTCTAATTTGTTCTAGCAAGCCCCAAGCAAATAACTTCAAATATACGTGGAAAGGATTTTTTTTTCTCTTAAAGCCATAACACACAACTTAAGGAAAAGAAATCAAACATTTCTTTGAATACGAGCAGGCATTCCATATGGGTGCTGGTTTGTGTCCTGGCTGCTCCACTTCCAACCTGGCTTCCTGCTAATGGCTGGGAAAAACATTGAAAGAGGGCCCAAGTATGTGGGCCCCTCCTCGAAGGTGAGAGATCCAGATGAAGCTCCCGGCTCCTGGCTCCAGCCTGGTCCAGCCCTGGCTGTTGCAGCCATGTGGGGAGTAAACCAGCAGATGGAAGATCTCTCTGAAATGATGAGAAGAATCCATATGTAAGGGTTGACTAGTGCAAAGCACCATTTTGACAGAGCAGTGGGAATTTTATTTTCCTTAGCAAACTTACATGATGAATGAGGTAGAAGTATTACTCTTCTGAAACGCAGCTATGAGTTGTACTGTTGATGTTTGAAAACATTCTGAAAAGTAATTTCAGCTGCAGAGGAAGCACAAGAGGCAAAACAAATTACAGTTCCTCCTTTGAAAATATGCAAATGCCTGCAGGAGGCCAGCGGAGCCGTCAGTCATACACAGTTTAATTTGCAGTACTTGATTCAGCAATGCCTTCCTTCTGATGCTCTGAAAAGCTGGATTTTACAGGGAAAGGAAAATAGGTCGAGATATAGAATGCTGGGGTCCTGTGAGGCTTAAAGCCAGGATGGATGTGGTGTCGTGGTAGAAATGTGGCTTCCTGAGAGCTGTCCCAGGCATTCCCTCAGTCTGAGCTACCTGGGGTGATTCCCGTGACTTCTGTCTAGCTCCTGCTCCCACTTCCGTCTTCTTCCAGCTAAGCCTTCTTCACCCGTACTTGCAGGTGTGGCCCCCAGGCTCTGGATGCTCTCCTGCTGTGTTCCTGAGACTTCCTTGTCCCTATGAACCACCTGGGAGCTCAGACTCTACTCCCAGACTCTGCTGCTGGCAATTCTCATTGCAGGTCTTGGAGAAAGTCCTGGGAGTCTGTAGTTTGACCAATGCCAGGGGAGTCTTAGGACTGGAAAAGTTTAGGAATCACCTGGCAGCTCATGTTCAGACACTGAGCACCAGTGTCAAAGGACAAAACTACATCTTACTTTATTAAATATCCTAATTAGCTTTTTTTTTATTCTAGAGTCAGAATAAGTGTTCTAATGAACTGAGCAGAGGAAGTTGATTTTATAGACAGAAAGGAGCTGAAAAAAGCAGAAAAAAATAAAACAAAGTAGATTGATCATTTCAAAGCTACTTTCCCTAGAGGGTGGGGACAGGGAGACAAAACAATGGAAAATTGACTTAACATCAGATTCTTTCAGGTTATCTTTACTGTGTAAGGATGAAGGCAGCAGGAGCATCATTATCAAGCAGAGGGCTGGCTTATATAGAAATTTTGGCATTTATCCCTGTAATCCCGACTTCTAGCAAGTTCTGATAAAACAGCTTCGTTTCCCAACGTTGATGTAAGTGACTCCATTTTGAGTTTTAGCAGGTTCTTTGGGGCACCAGTATAGGACCTTAGTCCCAACAAGGGCTTCCTGGGAGTTGTAGTTAGCAGACTTCACACCATGCCAGGAGGTTTGTAGACTAGGGCACGAAAACTTACATAGATCCAATGTATCTTTACTGTATCTAATCTTAGCATAAATTCTTCATACTCTAAGCAGGGATAAAGACACAATTATATGATCACTGGAATCTTCTAGAAGGATTTGGAAATTAAATCCTTTTCACGGAATAGCTAGATCATATATCCTGATGTTCATTTTGCAACTATGGCTGCTATAATCTTTTGGTGTGGAAGCATGAGAAGAAGAGGAGGCTAAATGTTTCTCTGAAATTCCAAGGTACAGAGAAAACATCTGACCATTTTTTTTTAGAAACTTTGGTAAAAAAGTATTTACTTATTATTTGAAAGACGAGAGAGAGAGAGAGAGAGAGAGAGAGAGAGAGAAAACTTCCATCTGCTGCTTTACTTCCAGAATCCCAAAGGCTACAACAGCTAGGTAGGGGTCAGGCTGAAGCCTAGAGCCAGGAATTCCATTCTGGTCTCCCATGGGGGTGTCACGGACCTAAGTACTTGGTCCATCATCTTCCCAGGCACATTATCTGAAGCTGGATAGGAAACAGCATCTGGGACTTGAACTGGCAGTCCAATATGGGATGCCAGTGAGCAAGCAGCAGCTTAACTCATTGTACCACAACACCAACCCCACCTAACAAGTCCTTTAAAAAGACAAAGCACATCCTCCTCCATCCTTTTCCTGCTTCCTGGTTCAATATGTAAGCAATTGCAATGATCAGTGATGATAAGAACACTGATAACAACAACAGTGAGTAGAAATCTGTAGAACATTCAGCATGGTACCTGACATCTGTTAAACTCCGTAGATGCTTCACAAATGTCTTCTCATTTAACCCTGCCAACAAGGTAATGAAGTCAATCCTGTGATTATTCCTAGGCCCAGCCTACACCTGGAATTCAATTTCAGCAGTCAGCTTAAGGACTCACATCCTTAAACAGTATCACCTGTCTTTTGCATTCTTACGTCGTTGGATCTTCTAAAACATTTGGTTAGCAAAGGGTGAAACACAGTCTGTGGGAGAAACTGAAAGAGGCTTGGAGATCTCACAGAGGCAACCCCCGTGCAGGAGCAGTGGGATGCTGTCTCACTAGCTGTTATGCACAGAGGGTGATGACCTTGTGAGCAGGCAAGGACAGAACGCGGTAACTCTCAGGTCAAGCTACTCCCAGAGCTGCAGAAAGGAGAAAAGCACCAGAGACCTCTGCCAGCGGGTGTGAAAGCTCAGCCTCCAGACCAGACCCTACCATGTGGGAGTGGGAGCCTCCTGGATGCCAGGATGCTATAAGTGAACACAGGGTCCAAGTAAGCTGTCTCCCAGTTATTGACCTTGTTCCATGAATTTAGAGGAAGTTCCTGCACTGGGTCCCAATAGACCAAGCTAAAAATCAAAATGGTGTCACTCTTGCTCAAGTTCCATATCACCAAAGCTGAAACTAAACTGTTATCTGACCTTAGAAATCAGGATTAGAGAGATAACAGTTAAGTTTCTGAAAATGGCCAGTTTGTTCCCCCCTCCCTTTTGTTTTTTATAAAGCAAGAGTTGTATGGGATTACATCAGTCCCAAAAGTCCAGGAGGGATAGAGGGATGATGATCTGTCTTTAGAGCTACTTCCAGCTGACATGGGGCGACAAGGTACCCTCTGCTGTCATGGGGTGATGTCTCAAACCTCCATCTCCTGGGTGGGGAGTCGAGTATATCCCCTATAACAGCATTTGGTTGACCGCCTGGCTGGTGAAGGCCTTGGTTTGTTCCTTTATCAACTCCTGTAAACACTTGAACAGACATGGTAGTATAAAAGACAGGTGAGAATAGCAGCCAATGATCCTAAGAGTGGCGTTAACCAAGTAACGAGAAGATTTCATAGAGGAGAGGAAATGAGGAGGGGGTCCCTGGACCCTTGTGAAGACTGTTTGATGGACGTGGTTTAAAGCTAATCTCAACCAAGACTGGAAGAGAAGCCACTCATCTTTTGCGGTAGAGGGGTTTGTCTGTAGAGAAATTCTGAACAATCATACAACATTAAGTGGGGGAAAGGACCACACAGGTCAGGAGTAGAGCCTTTGAGGTTAAAGTAGAGGCTATGATTACAAAAGAATGAGGCCCCAAGTGGGCTAGACAGGGTCTAGGACAAAGGACAGAGTCATTATTAGAGGACCTAAGAAAGCTGCTGTCTATACACGGATAAGTTTTCCGATTGAGAGGCAAGAAGAAACTGACAAAAGGGGCCTGATAATAATTGGGTGAGCTTTAAGGCCTTGTCAGTTATGAGGCCCGGACCAAAATGGCCAGTTTCAATGACTATGATAATGAAATTTCTGCCACCTAATCCTTACGCAAAATAAATAATTTAAAATAACCTGCAGTTAATAGTTACTTTCCCGTTGTTCTATCTCTCTGTTCCCATCAGACAAAGTAACTTTGAAATGACCAGTTTTTTGGTTGTTACATATATATGTATATATATATATATATATTTGAAAAGGAGATAAAGATCAAGAGAAAGAGAGAGGTCTCCCATCTGCTGGTTCACTTCCCAAATGCCTACAATAGCCAGAGCTGGACAAGGCTGAGGCCAGGAGCCCAGTACTCCATGAAAGTACCTCACATGGGTGGCAGGGACACCAGTACTTGAGTCATAATTACTGCTTCCCAGATAATACATTAGCAGGAAGCTGAGCCACGACTCAAACCCAGGCACTTCCATGTGGGATGCAGATATCCCAAGAGGCACCCTAACCACCGCATCAAATGCAACCTCACTTTTTGTTCTTTTGCTTCTATTTCCTTCAGTCTTTTTCTGTCCATGAACCAATCTCTTCTGCTCAGCCCATCAAAACACTCATTCTAGGAGCATTTTATAGAAGGAAATGTTGCCTGATTCTAGAATTGCAAATAAAGCCAATTAAGATCTTTGAATTGTTGGAATGTTGTCCTTTGACAGGTCCCAACATTCAATTCCCTTATGAATTTCACTGATCTGACCCACTGCTATGACAACCACCGACTGTATTATGTTTTGCCCCAGCTCAGAGCCCTGAGTACTCTTCAAAGGGAAACACTTTTACACAAATCCATTGATCTTTCATCTCATATCAAAGAAGCCAATCAGATTATTTTTGCCCAGGGAATGTATTATTAGAGAAATGGCTCTGCCTTTTCAGAATCCATCTTATTTATGGCACTGACATGAAAGGCAAGGCCCCCTGCAGATGAGAGAAAGCCCATGGCCCCGGCAGAACACTTCAGGAGTGTGCGTCCCTGGGCTGACAGGGTGACTATTTTTCCAAAGGACTCTTCTGACAGAGGGACAAGAGCAGGTGAGATACCCATTGCAGCATCAATTCAAGAACCACAGAGTGCTCCAAGCCATGATTTTATAATAATACACACTCTTGACACCTGGTATTTTGTATTCCAAAGATTCTCACCAGCAACACCTCACACTTCCCAGAGGTTGGTAGAAGCTTTCTAGCAGCACACTTTGTGGTGTTGTTTTGTTTTTTTTTTTTTTTTTTTTTTTTTTATCACAGCTAACATTGCGTAAGCATTGCAAATTAGAAGGGATGAGCTCCCCCCATTTTCTGATTGAATTTTGATGGAACCTTCTAATGAATATATTTTTGATTTGATAGGTAGAGAGACAGAGAGACAGAGCTCCACTTCCCAAATGCCCACAATTGCCACGGCTGGGTCAAGGCTGAAGGTGTGAGGTGGGAACTCAACCAAGGTCTTTCATATGGGTGGTAGGAAAAGAGGGAGATGAATCATGTACAATAACCAGCACACAGCTCCTCACAACTTAAATGGTGTGCTTCTTAAAACGGGTACTGGAGCCAGTGTTGTGGTGCAACAGGTTAAGCTGTTGTCTGATGCTGGCAACCCATGTGAGCACCAGTTCAAGACCCAGCTGCTCCACTTTGGATCCAGATCTATGCTAATGTGCCTGGGAAAGCAATGGAAAATAGCCCCAGTGCTTGGACCCCTGCCACCCATGTGGAAGACTTGGATGGAGTTGCAGACTCCTGGCTTTGGCCTGGCCTAGCCCCAACTGTTGAGGCCAGCTGGGAAGTAAAGCAGTGGATGAAGATTTCTTTCCTTTTCTCTCTCTCTCTCTCTCTCTCTGAACTATGCCTTTCAAATAAATAAATAAATCTTATTTTAAAAAATAGGTACTGCATGAATATGGTACCCAATTCAACAGACGATTCAGTACTTGAGTCATTACTTCTGTCTCCTAGGATTTGCATTAGTAGGCTTCCAGTCAGGAGCTGCACCTGGAAATCAAACCCTGGTACTGCAATGTGGGAGGCAGGTATCCTACTCACTAAGCCAAATGCTCACCCTCTCTGAACTGTCCAAGCAAGTAAAGGAGGTTAGATGATTTTGCCACCACTGGGAGCTCCTGTGAACTCAAAAATCTTGAAGACATTTTGTCAAAGTGACAATGCCACTTTGGTCAGCGATGACCTCCAAGGGAGAAGTGAAAGCAAGCAATCTCAGATTCAGTTCAGACTCAGTAGTGGTAAGGCACTTGGGTATCCTCAGTGATGTGGCTGTGAACCATCCGGCAGGCTTCACAGTGAGTAAGGAAGAAGCCGCTCTCTTCAAGGCAGTGGGTCACAGCTCCACTGGGCCACACTGCTCCTGAGAACGCTTTGAAAGCTCATTGCCATTAGGCATCTTTTGTGCTGTCCACGCACACAACTTCCACACTGGCCTCCTCTTCTTCAGTGGTTCTAGTTGGGACTGCAGCACTCCAGATGTAAAGCTATGTTATCAGAGCACCCACAGCTAAGCCAGAGCTCCAGTGAGAGTGGAGGCTATGTGCTGTTTTCAATTGTGTCTCTCACAGCTCCTAAAGTCGAGGTGGATAATGAAGAGGAAGTGATAGTGGTGACGATGAT
Organism: Oryctolagus cuniculus; assembly: GCF_051225735.1. Taxonomy (NCBI): domain Eukaryota; kingdom Metazoa; phylum Chordata; class Mammalia; order Lagomorpha; family Leporidae; genus Oryctolagus; species Oryctolagus cuniculus. Next base: position 143,318,839 of record NC_142871.1, read on the forward strand.
GACAATGGCAACGATGATGGCATATGATGTATGCTACAGTCATTGACTGCCAAGGTCAGCCCTGGATCCTTTCACGGGTGCTCTCGCTCCATCCTCACATCTGTACCCTTGGAGATACAGATGGAGAAGGTGAGGCTGAGAAAGGTTGACTGGCTTGTTAAAGTCTTAGTACTGGGTTGATTAGGGTCCTCCCTATAAACCATGTCCACCTGGAATCTATGGAGATGGTCTTATTTGATATTAGGGGTTGGCAGATTTAATTAATTAAGTGAAGTTGAATTCATACTGGATTAGGGTGGGCTGTAAACACAGCAACTGGAGTCCTTATAAAGAGAGGAATTTGGACACAGAGGATGCACACAGGCAAGAAGGCAAGGATCTGAGTGTTGCTGCCACAGGCAGAGAAGCACCAGGCATTGCTGGCAACCAGCAGGAGCTAGAAGGGAGACCTGGCACCAATCCTTCCCTCCAGCCCACAAAAGGAGCCAACCCTGATGACAACTTGCTTTCGCACCTCTCACCTCTGGAACTGCGAGAGAGTGCATTTCTGTTGTTTTAAGTCACTACTCAGAGTTTGTGGGGATTCCTAGGCAATAGGCCTAGGAAACTGATGCAGCCACACAGCATAGACACTGGGTTGACTAGCTGTTGGGAGCAGTGATTTAAACTTGGCTCCCTCAGCTGAGAAATCCAGATGGTACTGATTGCTGTGAGAATACAGGTAACAGTAATACTTGGCACTCAGTGTATTTTGTTGTTTGTTTGTATTGAATGACTTCATAAAGTATAATGGTTCAAGTATTTTTAATGATTATTTATTTATTTTTCATTTTCTTAAAAGGCAAAGAAAGAGGGGAGAGAGAAAGAGAAAGTCTTCCATCTGCTGGTTTAGTCTCCAGATTTTCACAACAGCCAGACCTGAGCTAGGCCAAAGCCAGGAACTGGGAACTCCGTCTGGGTCTCCCATGTGGATGGCAGGGGCCCAAGCACTTGAGTCATCGTCTCCTGCCTCCAGGATGCACTAGCAGCCACTTGGATTGGAAGCGGGGTATCACGGACTGTGCAGTATCCCACACTGCACTCCAGTATGGGATGCTGGCGTCCCTAGGAGCAGCTTAACCCACCGAGCCACAATGCCCACCCCAGTTCAAGTGCTTGCTTATGCGTGGAGCACTTCAGAAGAATGCACAAGGAGTCGGTAAAGGTGGTGGTCTCAGAGTTGGGGTCAGGGTGGCTGTGGACTTGAGCTTCACAGCCTGCCTCTTCCTGATGTTGAATTGGGCCCCCTACTCATACAGTACCTTACCTACTTACTGTTTTGAAAAGGAAACATTTCAAGTTTTGAAGAGCTAAGTGATGGTGATCATATGTGACTCATCCTCTCTTCCTCTTTCGATTTCTTTTGGCAAAAGAATCACATTTCTTGGGAAAGTGGAGAGCAGAGGACACCATAGGACAAGGGGTTGGTTGTTGGGGCCGGGGGGTAGGGGGACACTTTCGTGGATTGAGGGCTCAGAACTTCATCTCTCACACTGTCATCTCTTAATCCCTGCTTAGGCACCACTTCTATTGTAACATATAGTTTTATTTTTAATTGATACATAATTGTACATATTTATGTGATATAGTGTGATATTTTGGTATATGTAGGCCTTGTGTAATAATCAAATTAGGGTGGCTAACACATGTATCATATGAAACATGGATCATTTCTTTGTGGTGGGAACATTCAGCCCTCCCTTCTAGTTCTATTGAAATAGATAAGGCAGTGTTGTTAGCAATTTGCCACCTGGATTCATATCAGCTGTAGGCCTCCCCTTTAAGCTGAGCCCCAGACAGCTTCCCTGGGGGCCTATGCAATCCCAGATGGATGTGAGCCTGTGGGCAGAGAAGGGAGTCTGCACAGTACCCAGAAATGATCCCAGCCCTGCCCACTGCACCACACCTCTTAGGCCAATTTTTCAGTGTTCCTGGAACAGTAAGCAATGCAATTGGATCAAGAATGGGCTGTGCCCACCGTGGGCACGAAATGTCAAAGGTAGCACATGGAGGAACAGAAAAGGAGATGTGAAATCTATTTCCAGCAAGTTGAAGTGGAGCTATGTCATTGTGGCCTCCCTGCCTCCTTCTAGTTAGCGTCTTTTTTTTTTTTTTTTTTTGAAAGATTTATTTATTTATTCGAAAGGCAGCTACAGAGAAGCAGAGGCAGAGAGATCTTCTATCTGTTGGCTCACTCCCCAAATGGCCGCAAGAGCTAGGACTGGGCCAGGCTCATGCGAGGAGCCAGAAGATTCTTCCGGGTCTTCCACATGGGTGCAGGAGCCCAAGCACTTGGGCCATCTTCCACTGCTTTCCTAGGCCATCAGAAGTAGAGCAGCTGGGACTCAAATTGGAGCCCATATGGGATGCTGGCACTGCAGGCTGCACGGCTTTACCCACTACACCACAGCGCCGGCCCCCTGACCTTCCTCCTCTCTTATGTGCTGTAATATGTGGCATTTGCTATGGTTAAAACTGCCATGCAGGGATTTTGGGTGCTGGTCTCCGAGGAGGCGGATGTCCCATGAGGTTAGCACAGATGTGTGGGGACAGGTGTCACCCACTGCTGTCTACTGCCAGCCTGCCTCTCGTGCACAGTGGCATCTTCATGGACTTGAACCCTAAACCTTATTTTGACTCACAGAATTGTGTTTTTCTCCTCTTGCCTTCTCCCTCAGTTATGTTTTTTCTGATATAACTGTATTTTATTAAAAAAATTTTAGTAGGGAAAACAAATCAAATATCCACCTCACTGTGAACAAACAGGAGTCTAAGAGGTCTGAAACTGCTGCTAATTAGAACAGAAAAAAAAGTGTGATGAGCAGGCTGCAGGGAACTAAATGCTTTTCATTTATTCAGACAGTCACATCCCAGGAAGCACCAACCTGCTAGAAACAGCAGCCGGTTATTGTGGATTTGCAACGAAGGCCACAGCTCTCACCATGAGCACATGCATCGCTGAGCTGGAAGGCACATCTGTTGCCTGAGGGCTCGGTGTCCTGGCAAAGGAGACGTCCAGGCTGGTTGGACTGGATTGAGAGTCGATTTTCTCAGATCCACTAGGCCCAGCACACCTGTCCGCTTGAGATAAGAGAGAGGCCAAGGGTGGCACAAGAAATTTTTTTTTTTTTTTTTGGCCTGCTTAGAGCAGACATCAGATTGGCTTTTCCTAATGGCGCTGTGTGGCCCAGGTGTCGATAGTTAACGACGTCATTTGTTTGGTACTGAATACATGCAGCACTACATCCGTGTGAAGTCTCGGCGACTCTTGCCAGCCAACCAGGAGTCAGCACCTGTGACGTCTTCCTCACTTCCTATGGCTTAGAGGGGTAAAGTGTCAGCATATGACAATTAGCATTCGAACCCGTTCAACCTGGAGTTAGTGGGCTATGCTGGGTTCCTGTCATAGAACTCACTCATTCCTTCCAGAAACATTGGCTGTGCTTCTACTGAGTGCTGGATGTGAATCAACCATGGCCTCTGGCCTCCAGGAGCCTGCCTTCTGCTGGAGAACAGAGTGATAAAATGTAAGTGTGGCAGGAAGAGCTGCGGGGACCCCAGGAGCGTCTCTGGATTCAGCCAGTGGAGCAGGGCAAGCTGCTGGGATCCAGGTGCTTCTCTGAATTCAACCTGGGGGTGGTGGAATCAGGAAAGGCTCCCTGTGGGAGGTGGAGCTCCCAGGATGAAGATGGGGTAGGGGAGTGGGTAAGGCATCAGGGAGGAGCATGCACGGGGTGAGTGAGGCAGGTGTGTGGGCATGGAGAGTGGGCGGTGGAGGAAGTCCTCCGGCAGACAGAGTGGGAGACAGGAAGGAGGAGGGAGAGGGAGGAAGCAGTGGGCAGGGCTGGATGGGCTGGAGAAGCAGCTGTGCTGTGATGCCAGTTTTTCATAATGTAGAGAGGGACTTTCTGTCTCTGACAAAGGCTGCCCCAAGACCTAGAGGAGCTCAGCCCTAAAGTGAGCTCTGAACAGGCTGCAAGGCTGCAAAGCTGAGCCAAGGCAGTGAAGTAGGCAGGCATACAGGTTAAAATTGATCAGGTTTGTGAGCTGGAAGACCATGCCTTCACCACGCACCTGTGCAACCTCACGCCCTGATACCTTTGTCACGCACCTGTGTAACCGCATCCCCCTACCTGGCAACACCTGGGTGCACACCAGCCAATCAGGTTAATAACCACTTCCCTTTGGAAGTGGATTAAAAGCCTGGGACACGGTGTGTCCGTCTCGCTCTTCTTCGCTGGCCTCTTGCCAGGAGGGGCTGGTAGCCCTGGCCCCCAGGGTACGTGGCCTTCAGGCCACCCGCCCTAGGCTTCCTGGCCTAGATGGTTCCTGGTGCTCGGTATGAATCCAGATTTACCTCTCTCTCTCTTAGATAAAGCTCTCACTCTCCTATGCACCTTTCTCACTAAATAAAAGCCTAAAATGTAACATACTGCCTTGTTTATCTGTGCCGATATTTAGAATTCTTCTCTAAATATTAGGCAAGAACCCTCTCGGGCTTATTAATATTGGGGATTTATTAATAAACATATGGTGATATCGTATGGCACCCCAAATTCCAGTAGCATATGTGGCATCCCAGATGGGATTTCTGGGGAACTTTAAAGGGCCACATTTTCATATATATTTTAGGGAGTCATTTCCGATATCCGCAGGAGGATGAAGAGCAGCTATGGGGACCTATGGTTCTCAAGAGTCAGTAGGGGGAGCCCACTGAGGCTGACCTTGCAGCAACCCTGACTCTCAGGGAGCCCCTGGGAGCCCCAGGGGGAGCAGGCTGCAGGCAAGGAGGCTCCGGAGGCCTGCAGCCTTGAGTTTAGATCCTGCTCCCTCCACCTACTGCCTCTGAGCTGCGCTAAGTTTTCAGAGCCTCACTTTTCCCACCTGTGAAGCAAGCGGCAGACCCCTGTGGTTTAAATGCACCCCCCAAAGCTCATGGGTTGGGTTCTTAATCTCCAATGCAACAGCATTGGAAGGTGGTGTCTTTGGGAGATGAATAGGCCAGGAGGATTCGGAGCGTGAGTCTCAACAGCGCAACCTAAATTTTCAGGCCTATTAAAAAATTAGCAAATAAATCTTTAAAAAAATTATCTTCTTCCCCAAGTTCCAAAAACTATCCATTAGTTTGGGACTCACTATTCCGTAACCCCCAGGCCTGATGAAACTGGGCACAGATGTTTTATCTAAAGGCTACTGGAATGTTTATTGCTGAAAGCCCAGCACCTAGGGACCTTCCAAACTGATTCCGCAGTGCCCTGCCCCCCACCCACCTTATTGTGAGGAATCAGAAGGGTTTATAGGCAGTTAGTTTGGTCCCCCCAACATGGTGCAAATTACTTGTCTCTGTCCAAAAGTTAGCTTTACGGAGATCAAGGTGCCAAATCCCACTGCCCTTTTCTCGCCAAAAGCTGCCTTTAGCAAAACAAAGTGCAACAAATCCCATGCTTCTGATGGTTTTTGTCTTATCAAGAGCAAGCTAGACAGGGCAAACAAGATCACAAATCTGGCCTTTTGATGGGTTTGGTCCCTGCCTTCTAACTGATTAACTGTTACCTGTTTTTTCCCCCAAAAAGAGTGAGCTCAAAACACTCAGACCCTCACAGTTCAGGGGGGTCTCCCTCTCTGGGAGCCCCCACACACACTCCTGGCCGCTGGGGCAGAAGTTTTCTGACTTAAATAAATCTTGCTTTTCCCTCCCCCTTGTCCATGCATAAATTCTTTCACATGAGACAAAGAACCGAAAGTCATCTTTCTCCCATCACATCATCAGGGTCCAAGTGGTGCTCTGCACCTCCCCCAGCAAGCCGCTTAACAGGGGCCTCTGCCTGCTGCTCACAGGGAATGAATCTTGGTTTCCGACCCCCCATTCTGTCCTCCCTAAAGTCTTCTCTACCTTAGCGAGCCACCGCCTCTCCTTCTTTGAACCCTAAAATCGGAAAACCTAACACAAAGTAATGAGACTGTCAGGTCTTTGCTTCCCAGAGGTGAGAGCTTGCTTCAGGAAGCCAGCAGTCTTGGGGAAAGGGTAGTTTCTGAATCCAAACCCTACCCTCTCCCACCCAACAAGCCAGCAAAACAGGTTTACAGAGGGAAGGGGTAGCTGCAGGTGGCGGTTGGAAACACAATGAGTCCAGTCAACTGATAATTAAGGTGACTTTCAGGCTTTGTTCTGACGAGGCTCCCTCTGAGAAATCCAGGGCATCAGCCAGGTAGAGGGTGCTTGACAATGGGGCTCAGCTGCTGGTAGTTGAGGGTTGTAGCTTTCTCCCCAGCTGGCTGCAAGGTCATCTCCTTTCAGTGGGCACCTGAAATTCTTACAAGTCACAGGTAATTCTCACTACTAGCCGCTGGCCCTTGTCAGCCAAAATATGAAAAGGGAAGAGAAGATGCCTTCCTTAGGGTTATAACTTGAGATGTTTTAGGCAAAACCTGAATAAGTGCCACTCACTCAGCTAAGGGACACTTAGTATGGATTTCCCTGAGGAAAAAAATGGTATTTCTTCTAACCATTTCTCAATTAGTTACTTTAAAGAAAACTGAGGGCCAGCGCTGTGGTGCAGTAGGTTAATCGTCCGTTCCTAGTCCCGCCATCCCATATGGGCTCCAGTTTTAGTCCCGGCTGCTCCTCTTCCAATCCAGCTCTCTGACTGGCCTGGGAAAGCAGTGGAAGATGGCCCAAGTGCTTAGGCCCCTGCAGAAGAAGCTCCTGGCTCCTGGTTTCAGATTGGCCCAGCTCCAGCCGTTGCAGCCATCTGGGGAGTGAACCAGTGGATGGAAGACCTTTCTCTCTGTTTCTTCCTTTCACTGTCTGTTACTCTACCTCTCACATAAATAAATTTTAAAAACTTTAAAAAGAAAGAAAAAGGCCTGAGAGCTATGCTTCCTGAATGGTGGGGGCAGAGCAAGATGGGGGCTGAGTAAATGTTTCAGCAACCGTCTCCCAACAGAATCACCAAACAGCCGTTCACACATCAGATCATCTTCACAAGAGCTGTGGAAGCGAGCTGAGAGATCACAGGGCTTGGCTTTGGTATCATAACCACGAAAGGCACATTGAGGCCAGAGGAGAGAAAAAGTCACCCATGTTAATGTTCTCCTAGCTCCAAGGGGTGCAGCTGGGGCAGGGAGAGGGAATTAAATCCCAGTGACAGACCCACTGTGATAAAATCCAGAGTCAGCATGAGCCCCATGGCCCCTGCCTCCAGACCTGTACCTGAAGACAATATTTGGAGCCTCTATGGCCAGGGGGCCTCCACCATCCCTCCCTCAATGGCTCACAGAATGTCAGACTCAAGTTCTGTGGAGAGGAGCACCTTGGAGCTCAGAGCTGGGCCCACCTCCCTGAAACCCAGGACCTGATAAAGCTAGAGCCCTCTCTCCCATCGTCCTCCAGGCCAGTGCTCCTAGACTGAGCCTTATTGCCCTTACATCAGGTAGAGACCTGCACTCTGGTGGGACAGATTAGTTCTGGCATCTAACACCTCCAGCCTCAGGTGTGAACCCCTAGGACTTGATAAGTCCCAGTGATAATGAGAACCAAATGTGATACAGCCTAGTGCTAGTCTGAGCAGCCAGGGGCCTGCTCCAGACAGATAGCAAGGAGCTACAGGACTATATCTTGATGCTGAGTACCAGGCAAGTAAAACCCAATACTGGGCAAATCATGATGGCCCCTGTGCCTAGGCAAATGCTTGTGGATAGTCTCTAGTTTGTCCCAGTGTCAGGTATGGCTAAGGGGGATAGACTTTCTTTAGTGCCTGTTACTGCTAGCCTCATGTGGGGCTGGCATGCAACCCCAAGATTGCACAGAGTTTAATGACCCTGAGGCCCAGATATGACCCACCTAGTGCATGCCTGGCCAGCTAAGGGGGTGCCTCTACCAACCCTTTTACATACCTTGGGCAAAAAGCAAGGAAACATAGCACTGTTTTTGGACTCGGTGCCAGGCTAATAAAATCCAACACTGAGCAGATCCTAACAGTCCCTGTCTCAGGGCAGTGCCTGCAGACACAGCCTCTGGACCTGCTGCAATGCTCAGTGGAGTTTCATGGCCCTAGTTGATCAGCCTTAGAACCCAGTTAGTGTCACCAGTGGCTGCCAGAGTGACCCTGGGCAGTGAGCCCACCTCAGCAGCAGACAGATCATAGCAGAGTGAGTTTTGGTCTTACCCCCTGGCTGTGCTAGTGTTGGTGGGCTGTGGGCTCCAGGTGTGATGTAGCATAATGGCATTGGTGGTCACAGGACTAGAAGTCTAGGCCTAACCTAGGTCACAGGAAGAGGCTTGTAGGGCCAACTACAGCTTTTCAGGTTCTCCCCCAGTTCATTCTGAACAACACACTAAAGGCAGACTTGGGGTGAATCTGAGTTTGGGCAGTATTGTGGAATTGAAACAGTGAAAAAATATCAGCAACAGACTTGGGGGAAACCTCCACTTACTGTGCTATCTAGGGCTGAAATAGCAGAAATGTACATAGACTCAAAGAAAATAAACAGACTGTTTAGAATTTCTAGAACAGCCGCAAATGAAGCCAGAATGTTATCACTAATGTATCAATGCACAAACCATGTCGTACACCAAGAAGCATCAGGAAATTCCAAGGCACTCAGATAATGAGCAAAATAAGGTACCAGAAACCAACACTCTAGGAATTGGAATTTTCAAATGCTCTGATGAAGATTTCAAAATAACAATATAAGGAAACTCAATGAACTTCAGCAGAATACAGAAAAATTACGTGATATTCTCAGACTTGATAGAGAAATAGAAGAATTAGGCAAAAGCAAATTCTTCAACTGAAAAGTACACTGAGCAATATTGAAAATGCAAAAGAAGGCATCAATCGCACAGCAGAACAAAGAGAAGAATCGGTGAGCTAAAAGATAGGATATTTGAAATTACACAATTGAAGGAGAGAAAAGAAGAAACAAGTATAATAAAAAAAATCTTATAGGAACTTTGGGACAGCTTAAAAAAAACAAATATATGAGTTATTATGGTTCAAGACTGACTTAAAAATGCCAAAGGGGTAGAAAGTATATTTGTTATGTGTTGAGTAGATCTCAAATCAAAACTCATGCAAAATGTTTAAACTGATGTCTTAATGGCTGATGGATTAAGGATGGAGACTTGATCTAATTGTCATGGCTAGGAGGTGGGGTTGGTGGGAGGTTTGTTGATCCTGGGAGGCATGACCTTGCAGGGTGGTTCTCCCAGGGGGTTGATTTTTTTTTTAAGTAGTTCAAGCTCTGCCTACCTTCTCTCACTATGTGGTCATTTTTCCACACTTGCCATGATCTTCTTCTGTGGGATCCTGGGTGATGGGACTGACTGATTTTGAGCTGTAAACTCCACAAAATGAAAGCTGAAATAAACCTTTTCTTTCCCTGGAACCTCCTCTTGTATATTTTAGTTAAGGTAAATAAAGCAGACTAATATAAATTTTAAAGAAATAATAACAGAAGAATGCTCCAAACCTAGAGAAAGATAATACTATCCAGGTACAGGAAGGCCAGAGGTCACCAGTCAGATTCAACCCAACTAAGTCAACCCTGAAACATATTATAATCCAACTCTCCAAGGGTAAACAGAATGAGAAGTTTCTCACAGCTGCAAGAGAAAAGAAGTAAATGAATATAAAGACAGGCAACTCGCCCAACAGCAGACTTAACAGAAACCTCCCAGGCCAGGAGGGAGTAAGGTGAGACTTCTACAGTATTGGAAGAAAAGAAGTCAGTCAAGAATAGTGTAACCAAGAAGGCTATCCTTCAGGTATGAGGGAGAGAGAAAGACATCTTCTCCCAACACCAAAAAATAAATAAATAAATACCCAAGAGAATGTATCACCACCAGACAATCTTACAAGAAATGCCAAAAGGAGTTCTTCAAACTGAAAGACACTAATGAGTACGAGGAAAATATCAGACGGTAGAGAGCTCATTAGTAAGAGTTACTATACAGATAAATTTTAAAATGGTTTAATATTTTAAGCATTGTATATAAACCATTCACATCTTCAATGCAAAGACAGACAAAGCAGTTAAAATAATAATAACTACATCAAAATATTAAGAGCCAGGCAATATAGAAGGAGGTAAAGTGGGCCATCAAAAATTCAAAACATAAGGAGGAATGGATTGCAAGTGTAGAGTTCTTTATTAGGACTTTTATTTTAATTTCTTTGTTTTTCACTTATTTTCTTATCTTTTAAGCCAATGTTAAGTTAGTATCATTTCAAAATAGCTTGCTATAACTAAAAAAAGGTTTTGTAAGCCTCATGGTAACCATAAAGCAAAAATCTGGAATAGATTTACCAAAAATAACAAGGAATCAAAGTACACTACTAAAGAAAATCACTTTGCCACAAATGAAGGTGGTAGGAGAGGCAGAAATAAGGGAACTACATACAATAAAACGATAAAAGAAGTATCAAGATGGCAGTATTATCAACAATTACCTTAAATATAAATGGATTAAAATTTTCTTTTTTAAAAAAATTTATTTATTTGAAAGTCAGCATTACACAGAGAGGGGAAAGACAGAGAGAGAAGTCTTCCATCCACTAGTTCATTCCCCAAATGGCCACAACAGCCAGAGCTGCGCCGATCCAAAGCCAGAAGCCAGGAGTTTCCTCTGAGTCTCCCATGAGGGTTCAGGGGCCCAAGGACATAGGCCATCTCCTACTGCTTTCCCAGGCCCTAGCAGAGAGTTGATCAGAAGTGGAGCAGCCGGGACTTGAACCAGTGCTCATATGGGATGTTGGTACTCCAGGTGTGGCTTTACCTGCTCTACCAGGACACTGGCCCCTAAAATTTTCTGATAAAAATATGTACAGTGACTGAAACAAGACCCAACTGTATGCTGCTTACAAAAAACTCACTTCACCTCTAGGGACACACATAGACTGGAAGTGAAAAGATGGAATAAAATATATTCAATGTAAATAGAACACAAACAATAGCAGGAGTGGTCAGGTACAATAGGTTTTAAATCAGTAAAGTGGGAAAGAGTTCAATACAGCAAGATTAAGTAACAATTTTAAGTATATGTGATGTAGGCAGGCAGATAGGATAAAAACTGATTAGGTTTGTGAGCTGGCAGACCACGCCTTCACCAAGCCACTGTGTGATCTCATGCCCCTACCTGTACACCCACCTGCCAATCAGGCTACATAACCACTCCCCTCTGGAAGTGGACAAAAGGCCTGGAACACAGTGGGCCTCTCCCTTTTTTGCTCTTGTTGCCCTGTGCCTTCAGGGTGCATGGCCTTTGGACCACCACTCCCTGATTTTCTGGCTGCATGCTTGCTGCACATGGCTCGCTCCTGGACTGCTTTCTACTTGGTGTGGACCCAACTTAGCTTCTAGACCTCTCTTTCTCCCCTAAATAAAGCCCCCACTCTCCTGTGCATTTCTCTCACTGAACAAAATCCTTAAAAACTTACCATGTTGTCTGGCGTATTTGAGCCAGTATTTAGAATTATTCTCTGAATATGTGGCAAGAGCCAACAGGATTATTAATATTGAAAATTATTAATAAGCAGGATGGTATCATATGTACCCAATATCTGAGTTTCCAAACATATAAAGCAAATATTGAAAGAAGTAAAGGGAGAGAAAAACTGCCATTCACTTATCTTAGGGTACTTTAACACCGAAAATGGACAGATTTTCCAGACAGAAAATCAATGAAGATACAGCAGAGTTAGAGTGTACTCTAGATCACTTGGAGCTAACAGAACATTCCCAGCCAACAACTAAAGAATATGTACTCTTCTGAACAGCACATGGAACATTTTCCAGGACACAAAACAAGTCTCAACAAGTCTTTAAAAATAGAAATCATTTTGTGTAACTTTTCTGACCATAATACAATAAAACTACAAATTAATAACAAGAAACACTTTAGAAACTACACAAACACATGAGAATTAAACAATTTGCTCCTGAAAAACCAATGGATCAAGGAACAAATTATGGAAGAAGTTAAAAAATGTTTTGAAACAAATGAAAATGGAAAACCACATATGAAAACCTATGAGACATTTATAGCAATCAATGCCTGCATCAAAAAAGCAGGTATACCTCAACTAACTTACCACTACAACCCCAAAGAATTAGAAAAACAAAAAATATTTATCCAAAAATAGTAAGAGGAAAGAAATGTTAAGCTCAGAGCACAAATAAAGACAAAACAAAATGCAGAAAATGAATGGAATAGAGAACTGCATCTTGGAAAATATAAATTTGATAAACCCTTAGCTAGAGTAAGAAAAAAAAGAGATTTAAATACCCAAAATTAGAGCTATAAACAGATATATTACCACTGACACTCCAGAAATAAAAATGATTGTTAGAGATTACTATAAGCAATTATATGGCAACAAATTCGGTAACCAAGAAAAAATACACAAATTTCTGGACACACGACTTATCGTCATTGAATTAATAAGAAATAGACTATGTAAATAGACTAATAACAAGTAGTAAGATTTATCAGTAATAAGAATCTCTCATCAAATAAAAGTCTAGGACCAGATGTCTTCAGTACTGAAAATTACTAAACATTTAGAAAAGAATGTACACCAATCTTTCTTCAATTATTAAAAAAAAAAAAAAAAAGATGAGGGAATCCTTCCAAACTAATTCTATGAGGCCAGCATTACCTTGATACCAAAACCAGACAAGAAAACAACAATAAAAAAGCTACAGGGCAATACCTTTGATGCAAAACAAAACACTAGTAAATCAAATCCAGTGGAATAATAAGGTTATTCACCATAATCAAATGGGATTTATTCCAGGGATACAAGGATGGTTCAACATACACAAATCAATTAACACGATATATTACATCAACAGAATGAAGGACAAAGTCATATAATTATTTCAATAGATACAGAAAAAGCACTTCAAAAAATTTGGTGTCCCTTCATGATAAAAACTCTGAACAAATTATGTAAAGAAGGAATGTAACTCAATATAATAAAGGCCATATATGACAAGCCAGCAGCTAACATCACACTGAACAGAAAAAAGCTGAAATCTTTCTAAGATCTGGAACAGGACACATACACGATGTAACACTACTCAACCATAAAAAGGATACAATTTGTCATTCACAGCAATATGAATGGAACTAGAGCTCATTATTTTAAGTGAAATAAGCCAAGCACAAAAAGATAAACATCGTATAAAATACTCATCTGTGGAATCTAAAATACCAACCATGTCATAAAATTTAACAGTGTGACATTGACTACGAGATGCCAGGGAGGGAAGCGAAAGCAATGTGGAAAGGTTGATAACTGGGTATTAAATTTTAGCCAGATAGGAATAAGAAGTTCTTGGATTCTATTGTACAGTAGGATGACTACAGATTATGACATGTACATGACTGTGTCAATGTACTGTATATTTTCCTCTTAAAGAAACTAGAAGATAGGATTTGGGATGTTTTGTCACAAAGAAAAGCTAATTTTTTTTTTTTTATTTTTTGACAGGCAGAGTTAGACAGTGGAGAAAGAGACAGAGAGAAAGGTCTTCCTTCCGTTGGTTCACCCCCCAAGTGGCTGCTACGGCCAGCACATTGTGGCCGGTGCGCTGCACTGATCCAAAGCCAGGAGCCAGGTGTTTCTCCTGGTCTCCCATGCAGGTGCAGGGCCCAAGCACTTGGGCCATCCTCCACTGCCTTCCTGGGCCACAGCAGAAAGCGGGACTGGAAGAGGAGCAACTGGGACAGAATCTGGCGCCCCAACCGGGACTAGAACCCCGGGTGCCGGTGCCGCAGGTGAAGGATTAGTCTAGTGAGCCGCGGCGCCGGCCAAAAAGCTAAATATTTTAGAAATAGATATACTGGTTGGACATTACACAATATACACGTATCAAAACATCACAATAGTATCCCATGAATATGTACAATTTTTATGTATTAAAATTTTTTAGGGGTCGGCACTGTGGCAGAGCGGGTAAAGCTTCTGCCTGCGCTGCCAGCATCCTATATGGGTGCCAGTTCGAGTCCTGGCTGCTCCGCTTCCAATCCAGCTCTCTGCTATGGCCTGGGAAAGAAGTAGAAGATGGTCCAAGTCCTTGAGCCTCTGCACCTGTGTGGGAAACCCAGAAGAAGCTCCTGGCTCCTAGATTCAGATTGGCGCAGCTCTGGCGGTTGCTGCCATCTGGGGAGTGAACCAGCTGATGGGGGACTCTCTCTCTCTGCTCTGCCTCTCTGTAACTCTGCCTTTCAGATAAATCTTTAACATTTTTTAAAGTTTTTTTAAATAACAAAGAAATTCTGATGGTTATTTATTTATTTCATTTATTTTGAAAGTCAGAAAGAGAGATGGAAAGACAGACAGAGGTCTTCCACCCACTGGTTCACTCCCCAGATGGCTGCAATGGCAAGGGCTGGGCCAATCTGAAGCCAGGATTCTGGAGCTTCATCTGGGTCTTTCTTGTGGGTGGCAGGGGCCAGGCACTTGGGCCGTCTTCTGCTGTTCTCAAGTTATTAGCAGAGAGCTAAATCAGAAGTGGAACAGTCAGTACACGAATCAGCTATGCCACAATACAGCTTCCTCTGGTGGCTGTTTAAAAGACCAGTTTAAAAATCAAAGACTTTATTCCCAGATCAAGAAAAGTTTGGAATATCTTACATGAATTGGTGCTTGTCCTCAATTTCAAAGTCATGCTCACTTGCAATGAGCTGTATTGCTTTAGGACAGGATGTGCCTGGCAATCAAACAGAATCAAACTGAAGTATGAGAAACTGGCTTTTCCAGCCGGTCAGTTAAGCCTCTGCTCTGGACAAAATTATAAATTAGGCCAAGAATATCATCAGGCTGTCCCAATTCTTTACAACTGCAGAACAAATTTCCTCCATAGTTAGCTGCTTAAAACAAAACACATGTAGCATTTGCTCAGTTTCTGAGGGTTAGGAATCTGAGAGGACAGGGTGAAGATGTAGCCAGCCAGAGTGGTAGTCATCCGCAGGAAGCCTGGGGCTGGAAGGTCCACTTCCAAACTCAGTCACGTGCCGTTGACTGGGGGCCTCCACTCCCCATCTCATGGGGCTGCTCAGGACAAGCCAACTAGTTTCCCTATAGCAAATGATCTAAGGGGGAAATCCCCAGTACAGAAGCCACAATGCCTTTTGTACCTAATCTCAGTAGTGGACGCTCTCTCTCTGGTGTATCCCACTGGTACCAAGACTAACCCTACTGTGATGTTATCTGGGCTCCCTGAATACCAGAAATGGGGGGGAGGTGTAGATAGAAGGACGGTTTGCTTCCTGGGAACAAAATGATGATACTCACCCTGGATCTCTTTGACACCTGGATCATTCACTTTCCACTTGTGTGCAACTTGCTTGTACCTCTTTTTTCTAGGATATAGAAGCACTGGGTCCCATCTCTGAGTTCACACAGGCAAAACACCTAGAACAATACCTGTAAGTACCAGGTAAGTGTGGTCAGCTCTTACTATTCGTTTCTACCCCGTGGCCTTGGATTCCTTCTCCCTGGTTGTTCATGCCCTTATTCCTTCCTTCTCTCTTGCCAAAAGCTTACTGTACTTTACAATGCTTCATTTACAGTGGCAGATAGCAGCATTTAGGCATTACCCCCACTGGCTCTGTTTCATTATTTTTTAAGATTTATTTATTTATTTGAAAGGCAGAGTTACAGAGGGAAGGGGAGAGAGAGAGAAAGAGAGAGAGAGGTCTTCCATCTGTTGGTTTACTTGCTTAATGGCCAGAACGGCTAGAGCTGGGCCAATCCAAAGCCAGGAGCTTGGAGCTTCTTCCAGGTCTCCCATGAGGGTGCAGGGGTCCAAAGACTTAGGCCAACTTCTAGTGCTTTCCCAGGGCATAGCAAGAGCTGGATCAGAAGTGAAGCAAATGGGACTCAAACCAGCACCCATATGGGATGCTAGTACTGCAGGTGGTGGCTTTACCTGCTACACCACAGAGCCCGTCCCTCTGTTTGCATAGTAATTGGGGGTAATGAATTGAACTTAAGTGTTAAACTGCCTGCTGTGTATTGGAAAGGACTTGGGAGAAGTGATTGGGCTTGTCTTAGTTCCCTGGATTTTCTCTTTCTTTGAAAGCAATATACATATTACTGTAGGTTCTATGATGAATACATTCCTAGGACTTGATAATTTGTGGTTAAAAAACATTTTAGAAATGTTTTAGCAGAACTAAGACTGAAGTTTATTGAATCAGTGTATGCTAAACTAGAACTATATATGTATGTGTATACTCAGTGTATCTTAAACATATATGGGATGATACTTCAGAAAGTTCATGGGAACAAGTAGAATTAAAATACACTTTATTGGCCGGTGTGCAGCTCACTTGGCTAATCCTCCGCCTTCGGCACTGGCACCCCAGGTTCTAGTTCTGGTTGGGGTGCCGGATTCTGTCCCAGTTGCTCATCTTCCAGTCCAGCTCTCTGCCATGGCCCAGGAAGGCAGTGGAGGATGGCCCAGGTGCTTGGGCCCTGCACCAGCAAGGAGGACCAGGAGGAAGCACCTGGCTCCTGGCTTCGGATCAGCGCAGCACAACGGCCGTAGCGGCAATTTGGAGGGTGAACCAACGAAAAGGAAGACCTTTTTCTCTGTCTCTCTCTCTAACTCTGCCTGTCAAAAAAATTAGTTTATTTTAGTGTGAAAATTTTTGAAGTCCATGCATATAAGGGGTCTTATGAAAATTCATGAAAATGTGCATTACAAAAAAATTGTGAGTGGATTTCACTTTTTTCACTAAAATATGCTTATTTTTAATCCCATTTTTCCATGAACCTTTTGAAGTACCCTTGTGTATGTGTATATGTAGGGTAATCTCTTCTCTCTCTCTCTCTCTCTCTCTCTCTCTCTCCCCTCTCTCTGTCTCACCTGTGCACACACACTCTCTCTCTCCCTCTCTCTCACACGTACACATACAGTTGCACTCACATATGAAGAGACTGTCTATAGTCTCTATATATTCTATACATATAAAAAGTACAAAGAACTTTCTTAAGCACCTTCATGTTTATACACACATAGCTCCACCCTCTCTCCATTCTACACATTTACAAGAGAATTTCAAATTTTTAAACCAACGCATGGTTTTTCCATAATATACATTTTCTGTGAACTTTTTGAATATCACTCATATATGTGGAAATGAAACGCCAATTTCATAGAAAAGACTACATTCTAAATTGTTAGTGATTACCAAAGCAGAATTTTGAAAATAATAGTTATTGAAAGAGAAATGTAAAGATTTGAATTTGGACTATGAAAATATACTATTTAGGGTAAAGGCAGGGAATCATTTTACTGATGGCTATGAGCCCATAAGGGAAAATTAAAACATACATGGACCATGCAGAAATAAAATCAATTTTCTTACGCAGAACTTTTAAACAGGAAATGTAAATATTATTTTTAAATGAAACATAAAATACAGTAGTTTTCACACAATGTGTGCTAATGTATAAACATTCACTCTCTCTAATTCCCTAATATGACTCAAAGTGGATAAAGGGAGAGAAAAGAAAAAAGAAACAGGGTAAGCCCTCCTGAGGGTTGCTGGCAGTGCAGAGGCCTGGGCAGTTGCTGAAGCTCATTAAGCCTCTTATCAGCATTTGGAAGTCAACCAGGACCTTGTCAGCACCTTAGCCCCAGAGGGAAAGGCCGCAGAGGGCTCGGAGTTCCAGGACGCACTGGGAACACCTTATCTTTCTTGGCCTCCCCTCCCATCCTTTGTGCACACAGAGCACTTCTCTTACACAACCTAGAAGCAAGAACACTTCTCTCCTTTGCCCTTTCTTCTTTTTCTAAGTGCTGTGGGCTAAGATCATCTTCACCTTTCTGTTTTGCTTCTAGCCATCACCTGTTGTTCCCTGGACTCAGACTGGGAGCCAGGACCCTGGCCTGTAGTTTGACGACTGACTTTTTTCACGGGGTGACTCTGCTGAGGTGCATAGACAGAGGGGTGGTAGTTGTTACCCCGTGGCCACGCCAGTGGGCTGTCCTAGAGCCAGCTGGGTTGTTGCTTTTGTGACATTGTGTTTTACTTGGCAAGCACAAGATCTGTCTGATTAGATTCTTTTTTAAGATTTATTTATTTATTTGAAAGTCAATTACAGAGAGAGAGAGAGAGAGAGAGAGATCTTCCATCCACTGGTTCACTCTCCAGATGGCCACAACAGCCAAGGCAGGGCCAGGTTGAGGCCAGGAGCAAAGGGCTTCATCCAGGTTTCCCACGTCGGGGTCAGGGGCCCAGGCACTTGGGCCATCTTCTGCTGTTTTCGCAGGTGCACTAACAGAAAGCTGGTTTAGAAGCAGAGCAGCCAAGACTTGAACTGGTGCTTATATGGGATGCCGGTGTCGCAGGCAGTGGCTTTACCTGCTATGCCACAGTGCTGGCCCCCAGGTTCCTGTTGGGAAGACTGAAGTATTCAGTATAAGAAGCCTTGCTATTCTGATAGGCAGTCCCCCCTACCACCACCCTCCCCAGTCTTTCCCGCCACACAGGGGAACAAGGGGCCTGTGGAAATCACGGAGGAGGACAGTGACAATGCCGTCTTGCTTGCATCAATTTCACGCCATCATAGATGGTCTCATTTGAGAACAAAGGAAAGTTTGATAAGGCCAGTGTTCTTCTCATTTGATGGACAAAGACAATCATAGGAGGCTCACTGACAACCCCAAGTTTCAGGAACTCACCCAGCCTTCCCACCGAGTGAGTCACAGGTAAGAACTTGGCCTCCTTGGCCCTTACCCGAGAGCTAAACAGAAGCAGGAGCCCAAGAGAATTTTGTGGAATTTTTTCCTCAACCACATAAGAAGACAGTGACAATGTGCATCAGAAAACAGTCCCATGGAGAGGAGGAACACTTGGGGGACAGCGTTGTGGAGTAGAGATGCTGCCTGCAGTGTCAGCATCCTATGTGGGTAGAAGTTCAAGTCCCAGATGCTCCACTTCCAATCCTGCTCCCTGCTAATGAGCCTGGGAAAGCTACGGAGAATGACCCAAGTGCGTGGGTCCCTGCACCTACGTGGGAGACCTGAAAGAAGCTCCTGGCTCCTGCTTTATCCTGGCCCAGCCTTGGCCATTGCAGCTATCTGGGGAGTGTACCAGTGGACAGAATCTCTCTCTCTCTCTCTCTCTCTTTCTGTAACTCTGCCTTTGAAATAAATAAATCTTAAAAAAAAAAAAAAAAGGGAAGGAAGAATTCTTGGCCTAAAGACCACTGGGTCTGAGGTTACAACCGTTTTCTCCACTACATCCTACATGATCCTGGATGTAGGGGCTGCACTTGCTTGGCCACATTTTTGGGGTTCCACCCTGTGCTCAGGAGCCAGATCCCAAGATTTAAGCTGGACTTTTGTGTCTCTCAGCAGGAGTGTTGGTTCTGGGGTACAACTGCCCTTTTCTTCCTCGTAGAGACACTTTAGATTTTCCTGATTAACTAGGGAAGAGTTGAATTGTTTATAGAGTGTTTGATGGTGAATTGTGTCACATAAATAAGGTTGCCAGAGTTAGCAAATAAAAACACAGAATGCCCAGATCAATTTGAATTTTAGATAAACTACAAATAATTTGTTTAGAAGAACATCCTAAATATTGTATTTCATCAGGCAACCTTAGTAAATAAGAATGATGAACATTCTGGGTCATCTGGCTGTGTTCAAGAGTTGTTATGGGGGCTGGCATTGTGGCATAGTGGGCTAAGCCTCGTAGTGGGTGCTGGAATCCCATATGGGTGCCAATTCATGTCCTGCTGCTCCTCTTCTGACCCAGCTCTCTGTTATGGCCTGGAAAAGCAGTGGAAGATGGTCCAAATGCTTGGGACCCTGCACCCACGTGGGAGACCCAGAAGAAGCTTCTGACTCCTGACTTTGGATTGGCTCAGCTCCAGCAGTTGAGGCCATCTGGGGAGTGAACCAGCTGATGAAAGACTTCTCTCTCTGCCTCTACCTCTCTCTGTAACTCTACCTCTCAAATAAACAAATAAATAAAATCTTTAAAAAGAGAGTTGTTATGGAATAAGGCACCTAGTAGTCTTCAGATTCTGTTCCTGGTGAATACTACTTATTCAAAAATTTTTTTTGGTCAGCTTAACTCTGATAAGGCAATCCTAAATTTCAGATAATTAAATTAAAATTGGAATTCTGATCTTCTTGTGAATTCATGTCTGTCTTCTTATTTTTATTTATTTATATATATATATATATATTTTTTTTTTGACAGGCAGAGTGGACAGTGAGAGAGAGAGACAGAGAGAAAGGTCTTCCTTTTGCCGTTGGTTCACCCTCCAATGGCCGCCGCGGCTGGCGCACTGCAGCCGGCGCATCGTGCTGATCCGAAGCCAGGAGCCAGGTGCTTCTCCTGGTCTCCCATGCGGGTGCAGGGCCCAAGTACTTGGGCCATCCTCCACTGCACTCCCTGGCCACAGCAGAGAGCTGGCCTGGAAGAGTGGCAACTGGGACAGAATCTGGCACCCTGACTGGGACTAGAACCCGGTGTGCCGGCGCCGCAAGGCGGAGGATTAGCCTAGTAAGCCGCGGTGCCAGCCCATGTCTGTCTTCTTAAAGATGATCTCTTCTCATCTGAATTAATGTAATATTGAATTCGAAGGAGGCTAGTAATTCATTAAGAGAAATTTAATTTTGTTGTTGACTTGAAACACCTGGATCCTTTGTAGGTTTCTCTAAATTCACTTATGGTAAGACCAAAACTCACTGCAGAAAAGGGAAGAGCGGAGCTGCCTGTTGGTGAGAATAAGGACAGACATGGATGCTGTTTACACAATTAAATGAGGTATATGTGATCATCTCCATGGTAACAAGTCATATGGAGGCATTCAAAGTAAAGGGAGATCAAAGGTTTGGTTTAATAGAAGGTTTGCATATGGAGGTTTAAAAAAATTGAACAAAATTACAACGTCTGTCACAAAAGGTATGAAGGCTAATACAATTCCAGAGTAGTGTAGCCTTAATATTGCTCATCAGGGGAAAGCTGCATTTTTCTTGAAATACAAGGTCAGGACAAGTACAGAGGGATCCTGGCAGGCTGTAAGTATCTGTAAGATCAGAGGAAGGCTTTATAGCCTGGTGTTTTATGTCAGTGTGGTCGTCAGCTCTGGCTCAACTGTGCTCATCCCTGCTCTGCTGATTCGTGTGGACAGCTGTGTGATATTGCTTTGCACCCAGTTATAACCTGACGTGGCATTAGGACTTTGCAATCAGATCTACATTCACTCCAAGTCAGGAGAGCACAGGGAATCTGTATTAATCACAGCGGAACTCTGCTTCCGGGAAGTGAATGCATGCATCACTGTAGCCGCGGGTGTGCAGTGCTGTGATTGGGCCCCTCCAGGGCCACCAGGATTTATTGATTCTTTCAATCACAAATACTCGGCGAGTTACTGAGTACTCTGGGTTAAGGCATTGTTCTGGGCACTGACATTTACCTGTTGCCTAGAAAAAAGAAATCCCTACCCTAGGGGGGAAATTACACCCTAGTGAGGGGAGACTAAAAATTAAGACCATTGACGTGTTCATTCACAAGTATTTATTAAGCCCCTGTGTGCCAGGCACTGCTGTGGACATTGGAGCACACTAAGAAGCAAACCAGGCAATAACCCCCACCCTACAGAGCTTATGTTAGAGTACAGAGCTAGACAATCACAAGTAAGCACATCAGTAAACTGTGTTAGAAGGTAAGTGCTATGGGGGAAAAAATAGGGCAGGATAAGGAGAAGCAGGGACTTCTTGGTGGGGGTGTTATACATGAAATTTTAGATGGGGTGGTCAGGAAAGGCCTCATGGAGAAGAGAAGTTTGAGTAAACACACCTGATAGGGGCAAGAAGGGAAGCCACAAGACCGGGTTTAGGAACCGTCATCATCCAGGCTAGGCCAATCCATCTCTCTGGGATTTTTTTCATCCAAAGCTGACTAATGCCCACCATGTTTCTCTTACTACCAAAGCTGCTGTAAGTGGACCTGGGGCGGCCAACCATGCCCCACTCCCTCTGAAAAAAATAACAATGGCTGACAGAGAAAAGAGGAAGCAAATCATGGCGAAGATGGGGAGGACGGGGCTAGAGAGCCTAGCCCCAGGGTCATGAGGCTGACTCCTCTCCTACCCCTCAGCAGTTGAGTGACATGAGCCCACTCACTCCACCCATCTGCCATGGGTTTCTCTGACTTACCAGCACAGGGGACAGTCCCCAGGAGGAAAACACCAGCCATCCTGGAGCACAGCAGAGCCAGGGGAGTATTTGGTAAAGACAAATCATCTGCACGCACCTGTTCTTGGTGGCTGTGACTTACACAGGAATGTGGTAGCCAGGGCCCTGCCCAGGGTAATGTTTCCTAGATGCTTTTGAAGACTTGGGGCTTTTAAATGTTTAGAAAACAAGAAAATAACTGTCGCTCCCCCTCTTCGTGGAGGAACGACACAGGACCCTGCGCTGTTCTTTCGTCTGCTCGGCCCTCCCCGGGTTTGCTGCTGGTTCTTCCCGGGTTGGCTACTATCCCTTCCACCTCCGTGGAAGGGCAGTTCCCCCTGGCTGCATTCCCCACTTCCGCAGGGGAGCGGCACACCACCGGCCGGGTCTCTCGGGGGCTGCACAGGTGTTCCTTCAGCTAGATGTTCCCCATAGATGTTCCTGGTGCATGCCGTCTCTCTCCTCCTTTATAGTCCTCCTCCGCCAATCCCAACTCGGCTGCCCACACGCCGAGTACGCTGCTCTCCAATCAGGAGCCAGTCCTACAGTTTATTGGTTGAACCGGAGGCAGCTGTGCGGAAGCTGTTTACTTCTCTCCCAGCGCCATATTGTGGGAGAGCAGATGCATAGAATAAGTCCTAATTCCAGTAACTCAGTCTAGTCCGGCCTGCTCCCCACAGATCCCCCTTTCTTTTTATTTTTTAGCGTTGATATGCGCCTGTCTTCGGTGTCCCGCGGCACACACTCTGCTCTACTTGCTAGAGTTGCCACAGGCTCTTACAAGTCCTATCAATCAGGAAAACCGAATCCGGGTCCTCTCTTCGCCATTGTGAGGAGGTTTTTAGGCGCTGATGCATGCCTGTGTTCGGTGCCCTGCAGCGCATGCTCTGCTCTGCTAGAACTGCCTGCAGGTGTTTGCAAAACCTATCAGGCAAACCGAATCCAAGCCTTCTCATTGCCGTATTGTGGGGGAGACTTATTAGTGTTGGTTTGTGCCTATCTTCGGTGACCTGCAGCTCATACTCTGGTCGAGCTGCTTGCTGGCGCTTACCGCCTTAAATTAGGCAGACCGAATCCAAGCTTAATATTGTTGTATTGTGGGGAAGCCTTACTGATGTTAATTCGTGCCTGTCTTCGGTGACCTGCGGCGCATAAGCTGCTAGCTGCCCGCAGGTGCTCATCGCCTCACTTGATTAGGCAGACCGAATCCAAGCTCTCACATTGCAGTGTTGTAGGGAGGCCTTTTTATTTCTCTATTTCTCTATCTCCGGGCATTCCTATTTCTCCCATTTTACTTCTATCTTCCAGCATTCCTATTTTTCTCACTTTACTTCTAAAACTTCTGTTTCTCTTATCCCTGCGGCTTTCCGGCGCCTCGCCCCGCCGGCGGCTTCACGGCTCCGCGCAGCTTCCCGGCGCCTCGCCCCGCCAGCGGGC
This sequence comes from Oryctolagus cuniculus, assembly GCF_051225735.1. Lineage (NCBI taxonomy): Eukaryota > Metazoa > Chordata > Mammalia > Lagomorpha > Leporidae > Oryctolagus > Oryctolagus cuniculus. The sequence continues at coordinate 143,342,530 of NC_142871.1, forward strand.
TCCGCCCCGAGGCTGCTTCTCCGCGCCTCGCCGGCTCTGAGCCGCTTCAGCCCGCGCCTCATCTGCGCGGCTCGGCTTTGCACGGCTTGGCTTCGCGCGCTCCGCGGTCTCCACGCCCTTCGCGTCTGCACCACGGCCTACGCCAGCCCCGTTCCCTATCTACTTGTGCCCCGCACGCTCTCTCTGCGCACGGCAGCCTCCGCGAGTCACACAGCGTGTAGCTTACGTGTCCGCCACTAGCATTCAATCTAAGTTCCCCGGGCTAGCCTGGCGAATTCAACCCAGCGTACGTCTCCGCCCCACGATTTGGCTTCCCGTCCTTTGCTCCCCGGGCTAATCAGACGGATCCCAATCTGGCTTACGTCTCAGCTTCTGGTTTCAACTTTTCGCCTCCTATTCCCGGGCTAACTTGAGAATCCCAAAGTGGCTTTCGTATCCGCCTCGGCCTGCCCCCCGCGGCTTCAATTTCCCTAACATTTTTCTCTACCCGGTATGTTTCCCCAAGCTCTCCTCCAACGACATTCCTCCCTCATTTCTCCTGGCCTCTCCCCACAGTCCGCGTCCGAATCTGTTTGTTCTAGCTTTCACTTTCGCTTTCGACCTTAGAGATTTCTCCCAGCTTCCCCCCGTAGTCCGTATCCGAATCTATGCCTAGGCTTTCAATAGCTTCTTCCGGCTCCTTTTTCGTCCGGCTTTTCCCTAGGCTGTTTGCTAGTTTCTCTCTCCGATATTTTCCCAGTTCTTCCCGTTTCTTCCCTCCTAAGTTTCCTATCCGTCCTAGGTTTCCTATCCGAGTCATTTCTTCCCTCCTAAGTTTCCTATCCGTCCTAGGTTTCCTATCCGAGTCACGGCACCATTATGTCGCTCCCCCTCTTCGTGGAGGAGCGACACAGGACCCTGCGCTGTTCTTTCGTCTGCTCGGCCCTCCCCGGGTTTGCTGCTGGTTCTTCCCGGGTTGGCTACTATCCCTTCCACCTCCGTGGAAGGGCAGTTCCCCCTGGCCGCATTCCCCACTTCCGCAGGGGAGCGGCACACCACCGGCCGGGTCTCTCGGGGGCTGCACAGGTGTTCCTTCAGCTAGATGTTCCCCATAGATGTTCCTGGTGCATGCCGTCTCTCTCCTCCTTTATAGTCTTCCTCCGCCAATCCCAACTCGGCTGCCCACACGCCGAGTACGCTGCTCTCCAATCAGGAGCCAGTCCTACAGTTTATTGGTTGAACCGGAGGCAGCTGTGCGGAAGCTGTTTACTTCTCTCCCAGCGCCATATTGTGGGAGAGCAGATGCATAGAATAAGTCCTAATTCCAGTAACTCAGTCTAGTCCGGCCTGCTCCCCACAATAACTTGGACCACCAACTTCTAATTGGTTAAATGAGGACATAAGCAAAGAAACCCAGCTAGCTACCAACACTTTCATAGTCATTTCATGCAAGACAGGACACTCTCAAACCCTGGAGATAGGGGGCAAAGCCCGAATCAAGGGTAGAATTGAGAATGGAATAATATAGTGCTGTGAAAGCCCACTGCGTCTTCCTTATTTTACAAAGGACTGAGGAAAGCACCCTGGAGAACACTCCCACCTGAACACTGCAGGGTGGCCAGGACGAATGCTCCAGTGCACGTGGGCCTCAGACATTTAAGAAAGACCCGAGTCCTCTCTATTTATTTTATTTATTTTTTAAAAGATTTGCTTATTTAGAATGTCAGAGTTACAGAGAGAGGAGAAAGACCAAGAGGGAGGTCTTCCATCTCCTGGTTCACTCCCCGGATGGCCACAAGAGCCAGCACTAGGTCAGGAAAAAGCCAGGAACCAGGAGCTTCATCCAGGTCTTCCAAGTGGGTGGCAGGGGCCCAAACACTTGGGCCGTCTTCCGCTGCTTCCCCAGGTCATTGGTAGGGAGCTGTATCAGAAGTGGGGCAACTGGGACACTAACCAGTGCCTATATAGGATGCTGGAATTGTAGGTAGCAGCTTTACCTGCTATGCCACAGCACCAGTCCTCAGAGTTCCTCTTTGAAACCCAGTTAAGGGGGCTTTTTTATTAGACACTAATGCTAGTGGGCAAAAGGCTTTTGTAGCTGGCAGAGAATTGCTTGGCCTTGGGAACAATAGAATACTTACTTTCTACTGCTGGGAAGCATCATGCTGGCCTAGGATATTTGTTCCCCAAGAACTAGCCTTGGCAGTACTTACTCCTCAGCCTGTTGGAGAGAGGCATTCTGATCCTGATGAACACCATGCAACGTTTCCTGCTCCCTGGACCTCAGGTGGTCCCTAATAGCTGTGCTGTGCTACCTTCTCAGAATTTCCCATTTCCTGGGACTGTTGTCTTTCTGAGCTTTGCATTGTGCTACCCCAGATGTTGGTGCTAGCCTATATGGCTGGTGTCTTCATAGAAAGGGGAAACTTGGACATAGACATGCACACACAGAGGGTCATCTTGTAAATACTGAAGCGATGCTGCCTAGAGCACAGGGACAGCCAGAGTCTAGGAGAGAGGCCCAAAGCAGATCCAGACCTCTCTGTCACCTGTTCTATCAGAGAGAGAGAGAGCAAGGCCTTCTTGACAGCTTGTTCTTTCACCTCCAGAATTGTGAGACATTGAACTCCAGTGGGTTAAACCACTTTATGATGGCAGCCCTATCAAATGAATACAGTTCAGTTATGAAAAACATTGGCCCAAAACTGACCAATCATAGATCTTGCCTCAGTCCACAGGGACATGGCCTATAGCCTCAAGATGAAGGCTCATTGGGGCCAGAGCTGTGGCTTAGTGGGTAAAGCTGCTGCCTGCAGTGCCGGCATCCCATATGGGCACCAGTTCGAGTTCCTGCTGTTCTACTTCCCACAGCCTCTCTGCTGTGGCCTGCGAAAGCAGTAAAAGATGGCCCAAGTCCCTGCACCCACGTGGGAGACCCAGAAGAATCTCCTATCTTCTGGCTCCTGGCTCCTGGCTCCTGGCTTCAGATCGGCTCAGCTCTGGCCATTGTGGCCATCTGGGGAGTGAACCAGTGGATGAAAGACCTCTCTCTCTCTCTCTCTCTCCCTCTGCCTCTACCTCTCTGTAACTCTGCCTTTCAAATACATAAATATTAACAACAACAACAGATGAAGGCTGGGTGTTTTCTAAAGAGTATGACTTGGAGTTGACGATTGGAAGAGTGGTTGTAAAGGAATTCTTGGCTTATTCCAGCTATGTAAGTGGACAGTCTAGGCATTAGTGGGAAGAGAGAATTCATTGCTGAATGCAGGGCCAGAGGCCAGAACACACGGAAGGTCCTGCCAGGCACAGAGTTGAAGCAGCACTAGGTGGCCCTGGGGATGGGAGTGATGGGAGGTGTCTTCCTGTGTTCTGGTCACCCTGCCTTCCACGGTTCCTCTGCCTTGCCAGCTCAGGCTTTCTTCCTTAATCTCTTACTCCATATGAAACAGTGAGAAGAACATGGAACTCTTGTACTATTCATAATGGAGTGAGTAGATGCAGGGTGGGAGAAGATTGGTGGGAAGTGAGGAGCTACCCTTTTTTCTGATCCTATAAATAGTGAGAAGAGCATAGAACTCTTGCTCATTTTTCACATCATTTAAACTTAATATAATTCTTGCTGATACCAAGACACGTAGAAGTACTCAAACATGTAGTGGAGTGAACTGCGATGTGAGTCACATAATCAAATCTATTTTTAAAAGCAAGCAGATTTTTCTCTCTCTCTGCGCTGTAACCATGCATTCAGCACACGTGTTTTCTGCCCACACCATGGGCAGGAGACTCACTCAGATGTAGCCTTCCCTGAAGACACATACAGGGCGCACACTCTTCGAGTGTAACATTTTGCCCATTCTTTAAGCTTCCTTGGACAATTTTCTTGTAGCCACCAGAATTCCAAACACCAACATCTAGTCCCAAGCCAGGGAACAAATGGCCCTCTGGACAGCAATAGGATGGCACCTTCTTGTCATTCTTGCACTCCACAAATGGTGACCACCTGTCCAAAGTGGTTCCCCGTTCACATCAGTGTTCTGTAAGCTTTACAAAGGGTCTGATAAAATCATGTTTGCCAGCATTTACAGCCCTGATTGTAAAAGAGGCCCATAGTTCATTGAATCTTTTACATATTACCTCAACTTAGCACAAGTCACAGAATCTTCATAAAATGCATGTCCCGAGTTGGGCATTGCAGCACAGTGGTTAAGCCACCACCTGGGATACCTCACCCCACATGGGAGTGCTGATTAGAGTCCTGCCTGCTCTGCATCTGATTCAACTGCCTGCTAATGTGCCTGGAAGCAGCAAGTGATAGAGAGGTCAAGTACGTGAGCTCCTGCTACCCATCAAGGAGAACAGGATGGAATTCCTGGCTCTCGGCTTCAGCTGGCTAGCCTTAGCTGTTGTGGTCATTTGGGGAGAAAACCAGCAAAAAGCAGAGCTCTCTCTCTTTCTGTCTCTCTCCCTTTCTCTGTTGCTCTGCCTTTCAAATCAACCCATCAACCAATCTTTTTAAAAAGGATGTTCTGCCTTGAGTTTTGTATTGTGGCCTCTGTCTTGTTTCACTTTCTCAGTTCTCCCATTTCCCATACTCCTGGCTCCATCAAGCTCTCTGGGTCTGACTCCCAACATTTGAAGGCTTGACTGGGAAGAATATGGAGTTGCCCATCAGTACTCTACCACCAATACACTTTCTTTAACCCTGGGTCCTACCCTGGCAGTCTCCCTTCATTTGAAGCCTGCCTGAAGTCCATCTCATTCCAGCATTATGAATAGTGTTTCCTAATATGCTCTCATCCTTCCCTCTTCTCAACTTCCAAGCACTCTAATCCCATGACCCATTTCTCTAGACATCTTTTCTTGGTGACTGTGAGCAAAGAGACAGTGCAACAGGGGAGCAGGAGTGACACCCAGTGTGGCCGTTGGGCCAAGATGGCCCTCTCTCTCTCTGTGTTCTAATTTGCCCTCCCATAGGCTATGAATGGTGCTCCCTTCTGTATGTTATGCCTATTTTTATCACTAGCCATATCACAATTGGATTAAACCAACTACTGCTTCTCATGCCTGTCTTCCTTGTTAGAGAATGGCAATGACTTCAGTTTTCCAAGAACTTAAAGGCTCTAAGAGTCTTGGTGCATGCTGTGTGAAACCTAGAGCCAGAAAGTGTTGGCATTCTGAGAGCATCCAATGCAACCTTCTTGTTGCTGCACAAGGAAACGAAGGCTCCTTTAGAGCTTACATCTTCAAGGCTTGCTCAGCAGAGAACAGGAAACGCCTGCTGGCTATGGAATCATGTCTGCCTGCACTCAGAACTTGACTCCTCTCCTACTAGCTACATGACTTTGGCAGGCTAGATCTTTCAAAGTCAATTTTGTCATCTGCAGAAAGAGAATACTTATAGTGAAAGTTACTTCAAAAGATTGGTTTAAGGGATAAATGAAATAATACCTGGAAAGTGCCTAATACAGCCCCTGACACCTTAATAAACTTTCTGCCAATCTCCCATCCTGTGTCCATTCATCCCCAGTGAATAGTAAGAGCTCTGTGCTGTTCTCACTATTTCATGTGGGCTTCCTAATATTCAAATGCGTGGAATAGTGGTGAAAGCTTTTGCCTGGAGTGTCAGCATTTCTCAGATGGCAAACAAATTGGCTGTATGGCTTCCTCCCAGGGAGCAATGGAAATTTCCTATGTTGTGCTCTGCCCCCAGGTTCTGGGCCATATTAGGAAATCTTGAATTGAATGCATCTTTCCAAGTGGACTTTGCAAGTTGTCATTCATTTGGAACTATGTACAAGAGCCAGTTCCATGTGGTGGTTTAGACCATGAGCTTCAAGTCAAGCAAACATGGCCTTCAATGCCAGCTCTGCTTTTTTTTTTAAAGATTTTTTTAGAAAAAGGTTTATTTATCTGAAAGTCAGAGTTAATGAGAGAGAGGGAAAGAGATCTTCCATCTGTCAGTATACTCCCCGTATGGCCACAATGGCCAGAGCCTGGCCAGGCCAAAGCCAGGAGCCTTGAATTCCATCTGGGTTTCCCACATGGATGGCAGGGGCTTAAGTACATGAGCCATCTTCTGTTACTTTCCCAGGCACATTAGTGGGGAGCTGGATTGAAAGCAGAGCCACCAGGATTTGAACCGGTACTCATATGGAATGTCAGAGCTGCAGGCAGTGGCTTAACCCTCTGTGACATCGACCCCCATAGTACTCTTAACTGATTTGCTACTGATTTAGTGACCCTGACATTATTATTTTTTCATCATCTGTACTTTGAACTATGTTAGACACTGCGATTAGAGAGAAATTTGAGGTCACAATCTCTGTTCCCCATCCATTCCAAATTATAATGCATTTGGACAGAAAACCAATGATGTTTATTTGATAGAAGTCTGGACTTGGAATCAGGAAAACTGGGCTGTAATCTCAACTCTGCCACTAACAAATTATGTGATATTTGACAAATTATCATTGGCTTTGCTTCAGTTTTCTCAGCTGCAACATGAGGTGTTTGGACTAGATGTTTTTTAAAAAATTTCCAGCAACAATGATCATTCCTATATTCATACAACAGATTAAACTGTTTGGGGTAAAGGTGATGCAAAAGTGAACAAAACAAATGGAGCCCAGCCCTCCTGGGTTTACATTCTGGTGCTGAGAAGGAAGCAAACAGAACATCTAAGAGAGCTTCTTGTATATCAAGTGGCGAGAAAAGCCATGGAAGCAGGAGAGGACATACTGTGGAGAATTGGCTATGATTTTAATAGCCCAGGCCAGGAAGGCCTCACAGAGAAGGTAACATCTCCTGCAGGCCTAAGGGGTAATCAGGAAGCCAGCCAAGGGGCGACCTGGGAAGAGGGGTGTACCTGGCCTGGGTGGAAGAAGACGGAAGGAAAAAAGAGGAGGAGATGAAGTCAGAACAGTGATATGGGTGAGACCAGATCCTGCATGCTTGGAGGCTGCTGCAGATTCTGGCTTTTGCCATCAGTAGAATGGGAACCATTGATATGGGCAATAGAGGCATGAAATGGTGTCATTTACTTCTTAGAGAATCCCTCTGGAAAACATGTAGCAAATAGTCTAGAGGGGAACAAAAGCAGAGCAACAGTCAAGATGAGAAATGATGGTGCCTTGGGACCTGTGTGGGAAGGGGAGGTGGTATCAAGGGGTATCGTACTTTGAAGATAGAGCTGGCAGGATTTGATGGTGGATTGGCAGTTGAGAATTGAAAAGAGAAGTGAGCGAAGAAAATTTTGAGAGTTCTTGGCCTGAGCAACTGGAAGGATATGATTGACATTGATTAAGATGGGGGCTCTGTAGGTGGAACAGGTTTTGGGGGAACATCAGGAGTTTGATTTTGGGGAAGTTCTATTTCTGAAGCCTTGTAGGATACTGCAGGCCAGGAGAAAGAGCTAAATCTGGAAGCTGTCAGCTCATAGACAGTATTAAGGGCATGATTATAGATAGAGAAGAACAGAAGTCCAAATGCAGGTCCCAAGATCTCCAAAGCAGATGATGAGAAACCAGCAAAGTCCCCAAAGAAGTGGTGACCTGCAGGGTGGAAGGAAATCCAAGAGCATGTGGCATCCCAGACACCACATGTGGAAGACGTTCCAAGGAATAAAACTCTGTAGCAGGAAACTAGGTGAGGGAATCAGTACATGACCATCACAGACTCAAGCACTGACATACATAGGAGCCTTCAGTGCCTGGGGTGCCTGAGAGTTTAGCACAGGGCTAGTACCAAGCTCAGGTGATAAAAATCTAGGTGGAAGTTATGTCTTGATTCTTCAACCTGGGACCTAGACTGTGGCCTCACAATGAAGTGTGAGCCAGAGATCAGAGCTGACTTCATAGAAAGAAAGCACATTAACATTTTGGATCAAAATTCGTCTCCATGATAACCTATTAAATATTCCTATACTTCTTTACATAAACCCTTAATTGTTTTTCAGTCAACAACATTAGCTGCTGGCTAATGCCTACGAGGATCAGTTAATCCCCAAACTCTTTTGAAAATGCTCAAGTTCTAAGCCATAAAAGTTGCTTCTCCTCGAAGGACATCTCAAGATGAAAGTCAGCCTCCCTCCCTTTGTGCAGTGAATTATGTTGGCCTTTCTTGTTATTCCCTCATTTTTAAGAAATGGAAACTATTTCACAATGCTTAATGGGCTCTTCATATGTTATTTCACGGGCCATTAACGTAACTGGATAATAAAATTGATGTTTAAAATACCTTACTTAGTCCATGTGAGGTGTGAATATGCAGTAGCCATGATTAACCCAGGACAGGAAAGGGCAGGAGCAAAGCCATGGACACACAGCCCGAAGGCTCCCAAGCACAGGGAGTGGGCGTCCTGCCCACCTATGCAGAACAGAATCATGACCATAATAGCTGTAGTTTATGTTCTTTATTCATCCCCTTATTTAGCCATTTTACAAATCTCATGAGGCAACATTATCCCCACTTTGGAGGAAATTCAGGTTACATAGCTTTCGTAGGTACCTTTCTCAGAGAAAGACTATGTTAGGGACTGAATTGATTTCCCTGAACATTCATTCATATATTGAAGTCCTAGAATGTGACTAGACCAGGGGTCTTCAAAAAGTTCATAGGGAAAGTGCATTGTGGAAAAAATTTGCATTAATTTCAAAAATCTTAGCATTAACATCAAGTTATCTTTTGATTCCATTTCCATGAACTTTTTGAAGTACCGTCATATTTGAAAATGGGTTCTTTAAAGCATTAACCAAGGTGAAATGGTTCATACAGCTGAGGCCCTAATCCAATATGTCCGTTACCCTTCTAAGTGGAGGATGAGACACCAGAGTTCACGGACAGAGCAGAGGTCATGTGAGGACACAGGGAGAAGGCGGCCATTGGCAAGCCAAGCTTCAGGAGGGATCCAACCTTCCAACACCTTGATCTTGGCCTTCCAGCCTCCAGAACTGTGAGAAATAAGTTTCCACTGTGTAAGCCCCCAGGCTGTGATGTTTGTAATGGCAGCAAGAGCAGATTCAGGCAGAGTAGTATCGGGTGTGCAGACATGTTTGAAGCAGTCTTTTTGTGAAATTTCTCCCTTTCATCTTCCCCTACTAAATAGGCTGGCTCACATTGTCAAGTTAGTGCCACATGACCCCTCCCTCCGTGCCCAGAGCTATGGAGCAGGGGTGGATATGAGGCTCCTGACGATCAGACTTCCATCCTGGGAGTCAGGCAGTGGGGTCAAAGGGTAGCTACAACAGCACAGAGTCCTGAAGCTGTGGTGGTCTGTAGTTGGGCATCACAACTTGTGCTTCCATCAGAGGGCAGAAGGGATACACAAGGAGGAAGCTTCAGGGTAGTTGTGGAATCAGAGAAGTGAAAGAGAAGCTTCCAGGAGGTGTCTGGCTCCTGTGAGGCCCTGGTCCTGCCTTTGCATTCTTCCAGCAAGTCTCCTTCCACTTGCCTAGCCCAAGCAGATTGCCCTTCCTTGCTGCTGAACTGAACTGGTCTGTAAGCATGTGCTCTTTCCTTTGTATATAGTGTGATACTCACCATCAAAACCTGTTTCAATAGCTGGGTGCTATGGCCTCACTCAGTTGGCACATGAAACTGACGATTACAAGGGCGTCCACTGAGTTCCAGCACTAAGAAATGAAGGAAGTGGGCTAGGTACAAGATGAATGGCACAAGTTCCTGCAGTTAAGGTGTCCTCATTGAGGAATGTGAACTCTTGCAAGGTGGGGATAAGAGAGCTGATCACATCTGACAGATAAGGGGAGGTTTCATGGCAAAGATGCATGTGAGCTAGACCTCCAAGGATCTGTAGGATTTGGATGTGAGGAGAGGGTTGTGTTTCCGGGATTTGGAAAATTAGCTGAAGCCACAGAGCCTGTGTTTTCTCAAAAGCAGGACAAGGTTGAACCTGAGTCAGTAGGCAGCAGTTCATGCTCAAAGGTTTCTGAGAAGGCAAGAGGCATGCTGAGAGCTGTACTTTGGGTGCCCAGGAGAGGTGGACTGGGAGGGAACAGAGCCCATTGGCGGTCTATAGTAGGCTTTGGGATTAGACATGATGGCAGCCTGAGCCATGGTCATGGATATAGGATGGTGAGGAGGAAACTTGGCCTAACAGCCTGGCTGATCATCCACTGCACTGGGGACTGAGAAGGAGAATCCTATATGACCTGGGGGTTCTGGAGCCAGCAGCAGGATGAGTGATGGAGGCTATGACCAATACACAGCCAAGAAAAGTAACTGGTCCTGAAGGGAAGATGAGGACTGGTTGTCTGCTTGGACCTTACATGGTAACTTCTAACACCATGTACCCCACTAAGGCTTGTTCCCCTCTCTTTACCCTGGTTCTTGTCTTGCCAATATCACCACAATCAAGCACCACACTCGTCAGCCCTTTGATAATACATCGAGGGCAGATCTAGATTCTCCCTGGTGCTTGGGCAGCTCAAGGCCCTTCCTAAGAAAAAGAATGTATAAGTAGGAACAAGGTCTGGGCAGAGGTCTCAGCAAGTGGGAAGCCTCGAAGCTCCAAATTTATTTTATTCATATTCGGCGAAGTCTACCTCTGCACTCTGCACCAACTATTTAATGTGTTCACTCATGCTTATTGGGAGAATTCTCTTTGGTTTTTTTGTTTTGTTTTGTTTTGTTTTGTTTTTTGTTTTTTTTGTTTGTTTGTTTGTTTGTTTGTTTTTTTTTTTGACAGGCAGAGTGGACAGTGAGAGAGAGACAGAGAGAGAAAGGTCTTCCTTTGCCGTTGGTTCACCCTCCAATGGCCGCTGAGGCCGGCAGCCGGCGCACCGCGCTGATCCGATGGCAGGAGCCAGGAGCCAGGTGCTTTTCCTGGTCTCCCATGGGGTGCAGGGCCCAAGCACCTCGGCCATCCTCCACTGCACTCCCTGGCCATAGCAGAGAGCTGGCCTGGAAGAGGGGCAAGCGGGACAGAATCCGGCGCCCCGACCGGGACTAGAACCCGGTGTGCCGGCGCCGCAAGGTGGAGGATTAACCTATTGAGCCACGGCGCTGGCTGTTTTTTTTTTTTTTTTCTCTCTGATGGGAGGCTCTCTGAAAAGCAGGCACGCTGCATCCTCCAGGTACTCTGTGGCAGGAAATAATGACATTGACGTTGGTGGAATCACCCGCAGTTTCCCTGCTTGCAACCAGACTGCAGGCTTTCGGAGCTTGAATAGTCCCTGCGCCTTTCAAGAAGGGTATGGAATGGCTACAGAAGGCCACGGGCGAAGGGGGTCCATGGGGAGGATGCACAATGTGGGACTGACAACGGAAGACCCACAGCAATGAGGACAGTAGCAATGAATGCCGATGGGGAAGGGTGACAGCCAGAGATGAAGGGAAGGGGGCCAGCATCGTGGATCACTAGGCTAATCCTCTGCCTGCGGCACCGGCACACCGGGTTCTATTCCTGGTTGGGGCGCCAGATTCTGTCCCGGTCCCTCCTCTTTCTGTCCAGCTCTCTGCTGTGGCCCGGGAGTGCAGTAGAGGATGGCCCAGGTCCTTGGACCCTGCACCCACATGGGAGACCAGGAGGAAGCACCTGGCTCCTGGCTTCGGATCTGCGCAGCACGCTGGCCACAGCACACCAGCCGTAGCGGCCACTTAGAGGGTGAACCAATGGAAAAAGGAAGACCTTTCTCTCTGTCTACTCTGCCTGTCCAAAAAAAAAAAAAAAAAAGAATAAGAAGAAGACTGTCAGTCATCCCTGGTTTAGATAATGTTGTCTGGCGCAGTCAGGCAGAAGACAAAGATTGAAATTATGCTTGAATGCCATTATTGGAATTTTTAAAAAGATTCTATTTCTTGTTCAATCAAGTATAAGATTTGCACATTTGAACCCACCCTCTGTTTCAAAACCACATCCACTTCTCACGAGCACTTGCATTGGATGGAGGAGAAGATGATGAACGCAAGTGACATTTGTGCCCATGGCTCTTGCTCTTTTTACTGAAAATGGCTCTGGCTGTCTTGTTCGCTGGTTTTCAAAACCAGTCTACCCTGAGCCTGGCACCAAGGGACGTGTTTATGAAGCACAGAGGTATTAGATAAGTTTCTTTCCCCTCCGGAGTTCACATTCCTATGGGGAAGTAAGACTCACTTTCAGGAAGCAGGAAACAATGTTTGAAATACCAGATAAGCAAGATCGAATAAACAAAATTGAAATACTGGAGGGAATACAGCACACATCCCATTGGAATTCAGCAGAGAACACTGCACAGTAGCTGGAAGGGTCTGACCCTTGTTCCTCAAAGCGTAGTCCATGGACCAGCAGCAGTGGCAGGACTGGGAAATCATTAGACATGCAAACCTCAGGCCCTGGATCTGCTACATTTTAACAAGATCCTCACTCTATGGTACCTATTTTGAAGTTTGAAAAGTAAGACCTTAGGAGAGCTGGTCCCTGAACTTTAAAGGATGAGATTTAGGAGAAGTTTAATATTTATTAGTGATTTCTTTAGATCCAATGTTTCCATTTCAGACTTCACAAACGGAATCTTTCTTCTCTATGCCCTTAAAATAGTGAAAGCCCTTCTCACTCATAAAGAGATAGCTGGATTAAAGGTGTTGTGTTGGAGGAGTATTCCTACAGAAGGAAGATGGAATTCCAAAGACGCAGATCATTTGCCATAACTAGTCAGCTAGCGGTTGTGAGCAGACAGGGCCTGTTTGTTTGAGCTGTCGCCACCGAACAATCAGCTTCAAGCAGGGGTTGCTTAGAGGAAAGCTTTATGCACTGTGACAAGTAAAGGAGGCAGTAGTGTGGTTCCCTCGAGAAACTGCCTCCCCAAGAAGCTTGCTAGGGCTTTCCTGAGCAAGGGTTGGGGGGTGTCCAAGATGCAGCATTTGCAATGTACGCCTTCACACCTGGTAGCTTCGAGAGTCCGACTCAGCTGGCTTCTTTACCTGTTCCTTGACTGTGGTGGTCTGGTCCCCTCTGAACACTTTGTGCCAAGACAGCCTTCCTGCAGCATCTGCCGACACACAGCTCCAGAGTGAACCCTCACATTCTGCCTGTGTCCCAGGGCCCCACTTTTGCCTAAATCCTGCATTCTGAACATGCAACAGTGAAACCTTACCTGCTTTTCTGAAGATAGAGCCTGTGGGAAAATTTATATATTAGTGGTAACCCCAAAAGAATCTCTCTCTCTCTCTCTCTCTCTCTCTCTCTCCCTCCCTCTCTCTTTCTCAATAAAGATTTATTTATTTGAAAGGCACAATTAAATAGACAGGAAGAGACAGAGAGAGGTGTGTCCTCCATCTGCTGGCTCACTCCCCAAGTGGCTGCAACGGCCATGGCTGAGCTAAGGCTTGAAGCCAGGAGCTAGGAGCTTCATCCAGGTCTCCCAGGTGGATGCAGGGGCTCAAGCACTTGGGCCATCTTCCTTTACTTTTCCCGGGTCATTAGCAGGGAGCTGGATAGGAAGTAAAATGGCCAGGACAGGAACTGGCACCCAAATGGGATGCCGGTGCCGCAGACAGTGGCTTTAACCTGCTATGCCACAGCACTGGCCCCAGGGAGTGAACTCTCATGTGTTACGGAGTGCAGCAATTCATCTCAAAGACTGGCATGTCTAACTCCTGAGGCTTTATAGAGTATGGATTCTTTGGTTTGGCAGAACTGAAACACTTCATCTCTGTCTTATTTGCCTTTGGCTAAGGGGAAATAAGATTTCTGCTAATTCTGAAGGATACTTGAAGGTTGAAAAAGGTTCTTTTTTTTTTTGTCAGCTTGGTACCTAGTCACCTCCCTCTCCTGTCTTCTTAGCTTGGTGCCAACCTCCTCCCTCCCCTTCCTCCGCCCCTCTTCCCACCTCTCTCCTTCCATCTGGTCTCCACTGTGGCTTCTTAAACCATCTGTCCCGCAGCCACACGGCTGCAGGCACATGGGAATTCATGCCACCTCCATGTCTTCTGTCATGCGGTTGTTTCCCTATCAGCATCCTTCTTCCTTTCTCTCCTCTGAAGCTTCAATGTCGCACTCCCAGCTGCCAAGAAATCCCCACACCTGGAGCCGAGGCATTTCATCTGTACTTGTGCAGTGGCTCAGAGGACCCCCAAGGTTGCCATGTTCTCAGGATGTGTCTGCCTTGAGTGTCCTGTCAGCCTGTAAACTCCTTGAAAGAAGGAATTTGGGCTTATTTAGTTGTACATCCCCACAGCCTCTGGAAAGCACACACACTCAACAAAGAGCTGATGCTTACCAAACCATCGTGGGATAACTGAAGAATGAGAGCAAGATGAGCAAAAGAGGTAGGTGAAACTTGGACGTGAGAGTTGAAGGGGGAGGCAGTGGTTTATTTATGTATTTTTAAGATTTATTTATTTGAAAGGCAGAGTGATAGAGAGAGGGAGAGGCAGAGGCAGAGCGAGAGAAATATTCCATCCACTGGTTCACTCCCAAAATGGCTGCAATGGCCAGAGCTGGAGTAACACTGAATCTAGGAGCCAGTAGCCTTATCCAGGTCTCCCACATGGATGTATGGGCCCAAAACACTTGGGCCATCCCCCAGTAATTTCCCAAGCACATTAGCAGGGAGCTGGGTAGCAAGTGGGGCAGCCAGGATTTGAACCAGCACTCATATGGGATGCTGGCACAACAAGCAGAAGCCTAACCCACTATGCCACAGCACCAGCCCCCGGGGACTGTGGTTTGATGTGTGTTGAGATCAGGGGTAGGCAAGTCTTTCCTACGTAGGGTCAAGTAGACACTATTTTTAGGCTCTGTGGGTAGTGGGGTCTCTGTTCCAACTACTCAGTGCTGCCTGTGGAGTGTGAAAGTAGCCAGACAATATGTAAATGTTGGGTGTGGCTGTGTTCTAATTGAACTTTATTTATGCGCACTGAAGTTTGCATTTTCTATAATTTTCGAGTGTCATGAAATGGTCTTAATTTTTTTCCCCATCATTTACAACTGTAAAGGCTCTCATTAGCTCCTAGGCATTAGAAAAAAATCACTGGATTTGCTCACAGGTCATAGCTTTGCCCACCCTTGTATTTAGAACAACAATTACGATGTTGCAATTAAAGAGATTCACATCAAAATTTTTATGTTGGTCAAAAGTACAGCAATTGAGTAAATTATAGTACAATCCCTTGTGAAATTTTTTGCTACCAATTAAAATAAGTATAAAGACTATGTAGTGACATGGAAAAAGCTGTGATAAATTGCAAGTTGAAAAAGCAGATTCCAAAATTATGTATACTCTGATTCGAACTATGTTGAATGAATCGTGAATAAACTACATGCAAATTATGTATGCACAAGGATTGAAAGAGAAAATGATAGCTGTTTGATTTGTATGAAGTTGGGACTGTGGGTAATTTGTTTTCCCTTAAATGCGAACATCAAGTTTTCTTCTAATTCTTGGGTTTTATGATGCCATTACCACGAACATTTAGCTCAAATTATTCATCAAGTGAACCCCCTCTGCAGACAAGGAAGGTAGAGGATGTAATTCAGACAGATCAGAGGTCAGGAGAGTTGTAAGCAGTGTTCCAGTTAAGTGTGGCTGGATAACAAACAACCCTTCATTAGAGTGAGCATTTAGCATGGCGATTAAAGCCACCATTTGGGATCCCATATGAGAGTGCCAAGACTCAAATCCCAGCTCTACTTCCAATTTCAATTTCCTGTTAATGTACACCCTGGGAAGCAGCAGGTGACAGCTCAAGTCCCTGGGCCCCTGCCACCTACACAGGAGACCCAGATGGAAGTCTTGGCCCCTGACTTCAGCCTGGCCTAGCCCTGGCTGTTGCAGGCATTTGGAGAGTGAATCAGCATTTGAAAACTCTCTCTCTCTCTCTCTCTTTCTCCCTGTTTCTGTCTGCCTCTGTTTCTCTCTGTGTATGCCTCGGTGCCTTTGAAATAAAAATGAAAATAAATAAATGGAAGCAACAACAACAGGCACACTGCATCTATTGCACTGTACTTACCGACACTTTGCAGACATCACATTTTTACAAATTGAAAATTTGAGACCATCTAGCCTCAAGTAAACTTATTGGTGCCATTTCCTCAAATAACTCAGAGGATGATTAGCATTTTGTAGCAATAAAATATTTCCAAATTCTCTTTTAAAAAGAGAATGCTATTGCACAGTCAACAAACTGTAGTGGAAGCATACAATCTATTTGCACTGGGAAACAAAAACACTCATGTGACTTGCTTTGTTGCAAAATCCACTTTATGGCAGTGGCTTGGAACTGAGCCTGCAGCACTCTGCGACCTGCTGAATTATGCTCCCTGGTCCTGTGGGTGGAAAATTCAGCCAGAGCACAGCAGCAGTGGCATGTGGCTCCCCTGCCACGTCTGTTGTCTCAGCTGGGAAGACCTGAGCGGGCACAAGAGTCTGGGAGGAGTCACTTCTGGGATGGCTCCTTCACTTCACCAGAGGTTAGCAGCATTCGTGATCTGTTTGCTTAAGGTGTTATAGAATAATCAACCTTAACTGGGCATAGTTCAGTGGAAAGATGTAGTTCCCTAAAGAAACCACCTCCTAGTTTGTTAGGTCGTCTACGCTGGCAAGGTTGATTTCATCAGAAGGCTGGGAGAGAATCTACCCCACACTCTCTCCTGATGGTGTGTCGGCCGTCTTTGGCACTCCTTGGCTTATGGATGCATTTTGCTAATCTCTGCTTTCATTGGCACATAGCATTGCTGCTATGTGCATGTCACTGTGTCTAAACTCTCTCTTTTTTTAAAAAAAGATTTGTTTGCTTATTTATTCAGAAGAGTTACAGAGGCAGAAAGGATAGGAGAGACACACAGAGAGAGAGAGAAAGATCTTCCATCTGCTGGTTCACTCCCCAAATGGCTGCATCAGCCAGGGTTAGGCCAGGGCAAAGCCAGGAGCTTCATCCAGGTTTCCCATGTAGGTGCAGAGGCCCAAGTACTTGGACCATCCTCTGTTGCTTTCCCAGGTGCAGAAACAGGGAGCTGGATCAGAGGTAGAGCAGCCGGGACTCGAACCTGTGCCTATATGGGATGCCAGCGCGGTAGGCAGCAGCTTAACCTGCTAGGCCACAGAGCCAGCCCCTAAATTACCCCTTTCTTAAGGAAAACAATTACACTGGATTTGGGGCCACCTGATGATGTCATCTTTACTACATGAGAGCAAAGATCCTCTTTCCAAATAAGGTCACATTCACAGGTAGTGGGAGTCAGGACTTACACATTTTGTGGGGGATGCAATTCAATCCAGCTGGGTTCAGCCGGGACCATTATCAGAGTCTACACACAGCCTCCCCAGTTTGCATGAAGCTGCATTCTGAGAGAGAGCACCCCCATAGTGAGCACTCTAAGTGAACCAGGTAGAGGCTGAAAGGCCTTCTATGATATGAACGAGCTTTGGAAGCCATTCTCAGTTGGTAGAAGCAGTCACAAGCTCGCCTAGAATCAAGAAGAGAGACAGAGGCTCACCTGACATGGGAGGAATGTTGAGGAATTCACAGCCACTTTTTTAAAAAATGAAAGATCATTGTTGTGGTTCAGTGGGTTAAGCTGCCACCTGTCACAACAGCATCCCGTATCAGAGCACCAGTTTGAGTTCTTAGCTGCTCCACTTCAAATCCAGCCTTCTGCCAATGTGCCTGGAAAGTCAATGGAAGATGGCCCAAGTACTGGGCCCCAGCCATTGTAGCCATTTGGGGAGTGAAACAACAGATGGAAGATTGATTTCTCTCTCTCTCTCTCTCTCTCTCTCTCTCTCTCTCTGTGTGTGTGTGTGTGTGTGTGTGTGTGTGAAAGAGAGAGAGAGAGAGACTCTGCCTTTCAAATAAGTAAAGGAAATCTTTAAAAATATGGAATCACTCTTTAGGGCAGTTTTAGGTTCAGAGCAAAATAGAGAGGAGAGTGCAAAGATATCCATATACCCCTCCACCCCAGCCCTACACATGTGTAGCCTTTCCTATTATCAACACCCCCAGCAGAGGTAATGTCTGTTGCAACAGATGAACCTACACCAATGCATCATTATGACCAGAAGTCCATAGGACACAGTACATGCCATTACACAGTCGTACAACCATGTAGAATGTACGAGGCTACACTGTAGGATCATTCTGAGTACTTTCCTATTCTAAGAAACCTGTTTGCATTGTTAAAAACAACAAGCAGTGCTTCTGAACAGAGGGGTTATGGATGTACTGGGAGCCCTCTACGGCTTCCAAAGCATCATTGAGGCCACAGAAGCTCTGCAGTGCCTTGAATGCCCACATCCTTGTTTCTGCAGAATTGGTCCACAGCTCTCATTCTATGCTCCAAAGGGGCTGTGACCTGCAAATGATTAGGAAGTCCTGGACTATTGGATCCATCTGCCACTTCCAAACAGAATGGAGCCTGCCTCTCTTTCTCTAACTCAAAATGTTTTCTATCTCTGGCTTGGCATCACACAGCCTTTCTCCTCCCCCGAGGCAGCCTCTGCCATCTGCCAAATGGTGCTGTTCTGTGACCCTGATGTCTTTGAAGCCCTTGCAAAGCCCAAGAGGGAGGGCCCAGTGGTCCTGGAGTGCTCTAGCTCCTCGGCAGTGAAGGGTGGAGGTGAACGCAGTCTGTTCCACCCCCCGACCCCGGACACTCTGCCATGCCACCCGTCTATCCCACAGCAGGACTACAGAGCCAGAGCTCATAATTGGTAGCCCATCTGGGTCTCCCTTGCCACCTGGTCTCTTCTTCTGTACCCCTGCCCATCTCCTCCACTAGCCAATAACCTGCTTGTTTTTCTTTGTAGTCAAGCATATTTAGTACCATGTTTTGCATGTGATGGCACTCAGAATGGAAAACATCAAAGTGGAGCTGCAGAAAGGTTTCTGAGACCCAGCTTTAGTGCTGGGTGTTCGTGTGACCTCACACAGGGCTTCCAGGAAGAAGATGAGAGCTATAGTTTAAGAAGTACCTACTATGGTCAGGCATCAGGATAGGGGCTTTCCACATAGGATGTGATCAGACAGAATGCTTTTGGTGCATGGACAGTTTGTGTGAGGCACTGGGAGAGTGTTCAGTGTCCATTCCTCATGTTCCCAGGGCCCATGGCTAGATGAGGGTGTAACCCTGGCCCTGACCTCTTGCCTTCTCCTCATGCCTTCCTCCCAGGGAGGAGAAATGATTGTGTCTGTGGGTTTCAGCCTAGGTTGGATAACAGCAAGCTAAAGATGAGAAGAGACTGCAAAAGCTCATGGAAACAATGCAACTGAAGGAGAAGTTTACTTCAGTGCAAAAATTTTGAAAGTGTGCATAATGATCCCACAATATGTATTTTCACAAATGTTTTTAAGCACCTTCGTGTTACATCATAATCCCTGGAACTTATAACTATGGCCTCAATTTGGGCCATGGATTCTGAGATAAGGAAGTATCATCTATTTTCTAGTGCTGCTAACAGGGAGTGACTTAAACACCCAAAGTGTATTCTCACAGTGCTGGAGGCTGGAAGTGCAAGGTCAAGTTGCTGATGGTGTTGGTTTCTCTCGAGACCTCTCCTTGCATTGCAGAGGTAGACTTCTCACTGGGTCCCCCCATTCTCTTTCCTTTGTGTGTGTGCACCTTTGTGTCGCTCCCCCTCTTCGTGGAGGAACGACACAGGACCCTGCGCTGTTCTTTTGTCTGCTCGGCCCTCCCCGGGTTTGCTGCTGGTTCTTCCCGGGTTGGCTGCCGTCCCTCCACCTCCGTGGAGGGGCGGGCCCCCTGCCACCTTCCCCACTTCCGCAGGGGAGCGGCACACCGCCGGC
Source organism: Oryctolagus cuniculus (assembly GCF_051225735.1). NCBI lineage: Eukaryota > Metazoa > Chordata > Mammalia > Lagomorpha > Leporidae > Oryctolagus > Oryctolagus cuniculus. The sequence goes on from NC_142871.1 coordinate 143,362,249, forward strand.
CGGCTCTCTCGGGGGCTGCACAGGTGTTATTCAGATAGATGTTCCTGGTGCATGTTGTCTCTCTCCTCCTTTATAGTCCTCTTCCACCAATCCCAACTCTGCTACCCACACGCCGAGTACGCTGCTGTCCTCCAATCAGGAGCAGCTCCTGCAGGTTACTGGTTGAACTGGAGGCAGCTGTGTAGAAGCTGTTTCCTCCTCTCCCAGCGCCATATTGTGGGAGAGCAGATGCATAGAATAAGTCTTAATTCCAGTAACTTAGTCTAGTCCGAGTTGCTCCCAGTTGCTCCCCACACTTTGGAATCTCTTCTTCTCAGACGTCCTCTTGGATTAGGGCTGCAGCCCTATAACCTCATTTACTCTAAATTACCTCTTTAATTGCCTTTTCTCCAAATTCAGTCACATTGCTCGCTCAGGGCATCCACAGATGAATCTGGGGGAAGATAATTCAGTCTGTAACAAGAAGTCACCCTACCTACCTAGGGGAACACTAAACACAGTTACGAGTGACCCTTTCAAAAGAGAGGCCAAGAAAGACTTGAGACAAACACAGGGGAGAAGCTGCAGAAGGAATACAGCCACAGAGGCGAGGCTGGGGTGATGCAGCCTCAGGCCCAGCCTTGCTGAGAGCCACTGGAAGCTGGACAAGTGAGTGTGGCCTGTGGACATCCTGACTTTGGACTTCTGGTGTCCCATGGACGGAAGTTTCTGTGGTTTCAAGCCAATTTTGTTGGATCAACCCCAAGAAATGCAGCTGGGTAGTGCTGCTCCAAGGTGAAGAAAGCTGGGGATTCGGCCTTTTTTTCTCTTCTCTTATAGGCTTGTCCGAGGTGAGACAGTGATCCTGGGTAAACCTGTCTGCCCTGCAGACTAGAATCTTCTCTCATATGGGCTGTCCCAACATCTCCACCAAGAGCAGGAGCAGGAGCAGGTGTGGTATGGTAGAAAGCCACTGAGGCCACGTGGTCACCATGGCTATATCCTCAGCCTGGATTATAAGGACAAAGTTAAATATTATTATTAAAAATATTTTATTTATTCTAAAGGCAGGGTGACAAAGAGAGGGAGAGACAGCAGGAGATAGAGAAAGACCTTCTATCCACTGGTTTACTCCCCATATGGCCATGGGGGTCAGAGCTGGATCAGGCTGGAGCCAGGAGCCAGGAGCCAGGAACTCCATCCTGGTCTTCCTCAGGGTGGCAGGAGCCCAAGCATGGGCTATCATCTACTGCTATCCCAGGCGCATTAGCAGGGAGCTGGATGGGAAGCAGAACAGCCTGGACTTGAACAAGCACCTGATATGGTATGGGATGTTGGAGTCCCAGGCAGCAGCTTAACCCACTGTGCCACAACACCAGACCCTACAAAAGTCAAATTTTGACCTGTATCAGTCTGATCTATTTTCCATCAATTATTTTTTTAAATTTATTTATTTATTTGAAAGTCAGAGTTACATAGAGAGAGGAGAGGTAGAGAGAGAGAGAGAGAGAGAGAGAGAGAGAGGTTTTCCATCCGCTGATTCACTCCCCAATTGGCTGCAACAGCTGGAGCCTCACTGATCTGAAGGCAGGATCCAAGAGCTTCTTCCAGGTCTCCCACACAGGTGCAGAGGCCCAAGGACTTGGGCCATCTTCTACTGCTTTACCAGGCCATAGCAGAGAGCTGGATTCAAAGTGGAGCAGCCAGGACTTGAACTGGCACCCATATGGGATGCCAGCATTGCAGGCAGTGGCCTTACCTGCTACGCCACAGTGCTGGCCCCTCCATCGATTCTTGATCTGGTCTAAATGTTTGTGTCTCTTCCTTGCCAGATCCTTGTATTGAAATCCTAAGCCCTGTAGTGCTGCTATTAGGAGACAGGGAATTAGAGAGGGATTTTCAGCCTTGTGAAAGAGACTCCAGAAAGACCTCCTGCCCCTCTACCCTGTGTGGTGACAGTGAGAAGACACAATCTAGGATCTAGGACCAGACACGGTGTCTGCCTTGATCTGGGATTTCCCTCCTCCGGAACCACGAGAAATGAATTCCTCTGGTTTATAAGGCTCCCAATCCACGGTATTTTGTTATAGCAGCTGTCACAGACTAAGATTTCTGAATTGAGGTGCCCAAGAGAGAGGGGCTGTTTATTAATCCCCTTAAGTTCCAGGAGAAAATGCCCAGGAAATGTGTCTGTGGACTGGCTAGCGAGAGAAAACCTTTCCTTTAGACAGGAGGTGGTGGTCTTTGAGGACCCTGCCTGGAAGAAACAGCAGGGGTGGAAAATAGTGAGAGGAATTCCTGGCTCAGACTGCCTGGGTCGGATCTGAGCTCTGACCCTTCCCAGCCGTGTGGACTGTGGGTAAATTCATTCTTCTCTCCTGCTCTGTTTGACCGTCTGTAAAAAAGGACGAGTAAGAGGTCCCTCCCTCGTAGATGTGAGAATTAAATACATTTATTCCTATAAAGTGTGTGGGATAGCTTAACTCAGACACAACATAAACCTGCAGCAGACGTGAGCCATTGTTCTCTAGAAACATAATCAAGAGAAAAGGCAAGAGAGAAGCTGCCCACACAGGCAGAGATCAGCTGTCTTCCTACAGAGGAACTGGGTTAAGTGCAGAGTCTCAGTGTCTGACCTTGAACTTCTGCTTGCAAGGACCAGTGACCTATGCCTCAAGGCTGCTGGGGGGCAGGAAAAAGGCAGTCTCAGGGCCTTACAAGAGGAAGCATCGTCTCCAGATGCCACATAGCCCAGGCATTTGTCAGCATAGCACAGGACCTTGCAGCTTCATAAACAGGAAGGCGTTGAATTGCTGTCATGTTAAACTTACCACTGCAGTGGCATGCAAGACTCATGTTCCTGTTGCTCCTCTTCTAGTCCAGCTCTTTGCTGTGGCCCAGAAGGGCAGTGGAGGATGGCCCAAGTGCTTGGGCCCCTACACCCACATGGGAGACCAGGAAGAAGCACCTGGCTCCTGGCTTCAAATTGGCACAGCGCCGGCCGTAGAGGCCATTTGGGGAGTGAACCAATGGAAGGAAGGCCTTTCTCTGTCTCTCTCTCTCTCTCTCTCACTGTCCATAACTCTACCTGTCAAAAAAAAAAAAAAAATGACGTTCCTACATTTCCACCACCTCAGAGGCTCTGGGAGGGAGAGAGTCATGGATTCATTAATTCCACACATTTTTATTGAGTGTCTGCTGTGTGCCAGGCATGATTCTAGGCCCATTTGGAGATGACGGAGTGAATACAGCAAAGTTCTGGCTTCGTGGCTTATGTTTTAGTGACAGGAGAGAGACAACCAGATAACAAACTTGTGGGGCCTGCGTTGTACTGTCTCAAGTTAAGCTACTGCATGCAACGCTGGCATCATATATGAGCACTGGTTCAAGTCCCAGCTCCTCCACTTCTGATCCAGCTCCTTGCTAATGGGCCTGGGAAAGCAGTAGAAGATGGCTCAGGTACCTGGGCCCCTGCACCCACATGGGAGATCCAGATGGAGTTCCAGGCTCCTGGCTTTGGTCTGGCTCAGCCTCAGGCATTGCAACCATTTGGGGAGTGAACCAGCAGGTGGCAGATCTCCCTGTCTCTGTCTCTTCCTCTCCCTGTAACTCTGCCTTTCACATAAACACAAATAAAATCTTTCTTTAAAAGAAAAAAATTCATTGTTTAATTTCAACTGGAAGTGCCTTTACCTGTAAGGGACCCAAGATGTGTATTAGCAGGAAGTTGGATTGAAGTGGAGGAGCTGGGACTTGAACCAGGCACTCCCAAAATAGGATGCAGGTATCCCAAATGGCAATTTTATCTGCTGCACAAAACACTTGCTCCTATTAGTGTGTTTTCTCTTTTTTAACAATTTATTTAGTTATTTGTTTGAAAGGCAGAGCAATGGAGAGATATTCCATCTAGTGGTTCACTCCCCAAATACCTGCAAAACCAAGACCCAGAAACTCCATCCAGATCTCCCACATGAGTGGCCAAGGCCCAAGTACTTTGGATATCTTCCAATGCCTTATCAGGTACATTCGCAGGGGTCTGGATGAGAAGCAGTACAACCTAGACTGGAACCAGTGCTCTGATATAGGATGCTGGCTTCACAAGTGACTACCTAACCCACTGTGTCACAACATTGGCACCCATCAGTGCATTCCTATAATAGAATACATGTTACCTTGTACTAAGTGACCCTTCAAGCAGCAGGAAGCACCCCTCTTAGCCCAAGGATCATTCCCCATGCGCATAGAATAATGGGTTGACAGGAAAGTAGCAGACATTGCAATATCCTTTGGCATCCGTTAGGGTCTGTGCCTGCTCACACCCCCTCCTGGGGCAGTGTCCAGACCGGAGCCCAGGAAACAGCGCTAAGAAGCCACAGGTAGTGATTCTGCATAGTAGGAGGCTGATGAACTCCTCCAAGGCGTCCTTGTGCTCCGCAGCTCTGTGTGCTGCTTGGGTGCTGTTGTGGAAACGATAATCTCTTGTATCTATCTATGTCCCCTCCTTCAGGGTCTAGAAAGCCAAAAACAACTTCCCCACACCCCCTTGCAATTCAGGCTTCAAATGTATTTCAGGTTCATCCATCAGACATGCGTAAAGTTAAACTGAGTCAAGTGGAGAAAGAGCAGCCACGCTCAAAGCGTCAAGTCTGCTGATGCAAATGCAGCAGGTGCAAATGACTGGATCCCACAGTGCTGGTCATTGTTGCCTGGCTGCTGCATCAGAGCTAAGCTCACACTGAGACAGAGGGTTTCTAATTCCAGAGCTTCCTGCTTGTGGCAAAGATAGCAGTTTCCCTAGAGAGTTAATTCTGCAGTGTTGTTCTGGGTGTGGTTCCTGGACACCTAGCCTGAGGCTTTTTCATTAAACATACAATTCCTGGAGCTCCTTTCTGCTTAAAATGTCTGGAATGGATTATGCTACCAGTGACTGAAATTTAACAGATCTGAAAATAGTGAGTTTGTAGAACCTGCCAGACTTGTCAATGCAAATAGGTCGATGACACTCAGATGATAAGGATTTGCAGTTACAGAAAGACAACTGGACTGACAATTTGTGAGTTGATAGCATGTGATCTCAATGGATAAAGTCACCCAGGGAGATATTTCCAGAGTTTAAAGGGTGAGAGGAAAGGAAAGCCTGAGGTAGAAACTTGAGAAACATCAGTTTTTAAGAGAAGGTTAAAAATACAAGCTGGGGGCCAGTGCTGTGTAACAGATTAAGCTGTGGTCCTGGCCCACTATGTGGCGCAGTAGGTTAATCCTTCACCTGAGGCGCCAGCATCCCATATGGGCGCTGGTTCTAGTCCTCTTCCACTCCAGCTCTCTGCTGTGGCCTGGGAAAGCAGTAGAAGATGGCCCAAGTCCGTGGGCCCCTGCACCCACATGGGAGACCCAGAAAAAGCACCTGGCTCATGGCTTCGAATCGGCGCAGTTCTGGCCATTACAGCCATTTGGGGAGTGAACCAACGGAGGGAAGACCTTTATCTCTGTCTCTGTCCCTCTCTCTGTAACTCTACCTCTCAAATAAATAAATAAAAATCTTTAAAAAAAAAAAAAAGCTGTGGCCTGAGACACCAGCAACCCATATGGACACTGGTTCATGTCCCTTCCAATCTAGCTCCCTGCTAATGTACATGGGAAAGCAGTGAAAGATGGTCTCTCTCTACCCCTCTCTCTCTCTAACTCTGCCTTTCAAATAAATAAAAATAAATCTTTACAAAAATGCAAGCTGGCTGTAGGAGGAAGACAACCAAAGGAGGTGCTGGTGTCCTAGAAGTCAGAGGCAGAAAGTTTCCCAAGAATGATCAACATACCGGATGGTCTGGAGGGCAGGAGTGCTGGGGACTGAACATATCTATGGAGTCTGATCTTTGGTAACTCTGGGAGGAGCAGTTATGATTGCAGCGACGACAATAGGGTTCCCATTAGAAGGATCCTAGAGTGAGGGAGAGATAAGGAAATTGATACCATGTTGGGAGACAGTCTTGAAAAGTTTGAGGGGTGTAGCATAGCCATAAGACACTGCTTGGGACACCCACATTCCATACTGGAGTGCTTGGGTTTGATTTTTGGCTCCACTCCAATTCCAACTGCCTGCCGCTGCACAGTTCATAGGCAGCAGGTTTTCATAGGTCCCTGACCGACATGAGAGACCAGGATTATGTTCCAGGCTCCTAGCTCTGACCTGGCCCAGCCTTGGCTGTTGTCAGCATTTGGGAATGAACCAACAAATAGAAAAATTCTGTCTGTCTCTCTTACTGTTTCAGATAAATTTAAAAGATAAATAAAATAAGATATTTAGGGACCGGCACCGTGGCGCAGTGGGTTAATTATCCGCCTGAAGCGCCAGCATCCCATGTGGGCGCTGGTTCTAGTCCCGGTTGTTCCTCTTCCAATCCAGCTCTCTGCTGTGGCCTGGGAAAGTAGAGGAGAATGGCCCAGTTCTTGGGCCCCTGCACCCACAGGGGAAACCTGGAGGAGGCTCCTGGCTCCTGGCTTCGGATAGGTACAGTTCCAGCCATTGCGGCCATTTGGGGAGTGAACCAATGGAAGGAAGACCTTTCTGTCTCTCTCTCTCTCTCTCACTGTCTAGAACTCTACCTGTCAAATAAATAAATAAAAATCTTTAAAAAAATAAATAAATAAAAATGAATAACAGATTTGACCATTCCCTGGAGGTGATACAGGATCAAAGGAGAAAAGTTTTTTGTTTGTTTGTTTTTAAAGGTTTATTTATTTACAAGTTTGAAAGTCAGAGTTACAGAGAGAGGGAGAGACAGACTAAGAGAGAGATCTTCCATCTTCTGGATCACTCCCCAGATGGCCACAACAGCTGAGGCTAGGCCAGGTCGAAGCCAGAAGCTGGAAACTCCATCCTGGTCTCCCACGTGAGGGGCAGGGGCCCACGCACTTGGGCCATCTTCTGCTTCCTTTCTAGGCACATCAGCAGGGAGCCTCATCAGAAGCAGAATAGCCAGGACTTGAACCTCTTAACCAGCTGTGTCACAACACCAGCCCCCAGGGGTTGTTACTCTTAATCAGTAGTCAGGCAAAGTCACCCCTGCTATGGTTTCAATGTGTCCTCCAAAGCTCATGTGCTAGAAAACTAAACCTCAATGTGAGAGGTGATTAGGGCACCCGGGCTCCATCCTAGTGAACAGAGATTAATGCTCTTATCTGAGGAGTGGGTTCCTGACACAAGGACGGGCATGGCTCTTTTCCCATGCCTCTCACATGCATGCTCTCTGTTCTCCTTCATCATACGATGCCTCCCGCCATGTCATGACACAGCAGGAAGACACTCCCCACATGTGCTCCTTGGTCTTGGCCCTCCCAGCCTCCAGCACTGTGAACCAGATATATTTCTAGTGGGTGGGCAGAAATTTGAGAACACATGGGAGATGGAATTTACTATTTTTTGTTTTTTTTTTTTTTTAATTTTATTATTTATTTGAAAGGCAGAGAGAGAGAGAGAGATCTTCCATCTGCTGGCTCATTCTCAAAATAGTTGCAATGGCTGGGGCTAGGCCAGCCTGAAGCCAAGAGCCAGTAGCTTCCTCTGGGTCTCCCACATGGGTGCAGGGGCCCAAGCACTTGGGCCAGCTTCCCAGGTGCATTAGCAGGGAGCTGGATCTGAAGAGGAGCAGCGGGGACTTGAACTGGTGCCCCTATGGGATGCCAGCACTGCAGGTGGAGGAGCTCCAGCCCTGGTGTTTATTGTTTTTTGCTGCAATAGAGTTCTCTTCCTAGGTTTATGGGGGCAGAGAGAGTAGAGAAGGTCTTCATGGTCATCGTGGGCAAGGGAAAAGCAGGACTACTGGATAGCCATCAGAGTTCAGGGGTTTGCTCAGGACTAGTGACCAGGAATTGACAGTGGGATCTAATTGTGAGAATGTGCCTAGTAGCCCTTGGACACCTGCTCACAGCTGGGGAGCAGGTGGCCAGCTCTGGTTGTCCAGGCTAGGGCTGTTTTCAGGTAGCTGTAATGGAAGGACAGTGGGCAAGGGACAATGACAAGAGCCTAAACCAGAGATTCTCAGTGATGGAGGGGGCAGTACTTCCCTGTGGGGGTGTCTGGAAGAAAAGGGGTATTTTGAGCTGTCATGGCGATGACAAGCACTATTGGAATTTTGTGGGCAGAAACCAGAAATGATAAACTTTCTTTAATGGGTAAGAGGATCTCTCACAATATAACTGTGGCCCCCTCCCTTCCCACATTGCCAACTGCACCCATTGATAAATGACACAACTGAGGGACTCTGAGCTCTAACTAAGCTGAATGGAGAGGAAGGTAAAGACGGGAGGGGAAGCAGACAGGTCAAAGCACAGGAAGACCTGAGCTGCCAAAGATCAGGTGCTGGGGGCTAAGCATGTAAGGCAACAGGGTAAGCCACTGTGGCTAGTTGGCGAGTGTCAGTTCAGGAGGAGGGCTCAGCAGTGTTTGGCAAATGGTATTTGGTAACGTTAACTGCTTCCCCCCACGTCTGCCCTGTTCCCTTTGGACTTGCCTAGAAAATCTTCTATTATATAGACAAATAGTCACGTGCTCAGGGAGTTGGACTGGGGCCCTCTTTCACTTTCCATATAAGACTCAGTGTTCCAGAATAGGGTAAGCCTGCACGACTCCTGCTTTGTAAACCTCTTCAGTACCTCATACGATGCTGAGTAAGTGCTGTCGTTATTTCCATCACACAGGTAAGAGTGAAGGTGCCGAGAGGAGACCGTCACCCTGCAGATGTGGTCATCGGAGACATAGCTAAGCGGATCCCCGGTGGGAGAGCAAGCAGGTGAGCTGAGGTGAGCTGGCTTTCCCCAGCCCCAGATAAGTCTCACCTGGGATCTGTGTCTTAGCCAGGAAAAGGAAGCAGCTTGTCTTGCCTCTGAACAAAGCCTGCGTCTGCGTGAACGTCTCTAGAGAGAAATGTGTTTGTACATTAAACTGGTAATTAAAGCTCCCCAATAAACTAAGGCTTGTTACTCAGCTTAAAGAGCTGCCTGGAGAGTGTCTGGCATGCTCTGAAGAGTCTGCTTGGTGCAGCGCTGAGCCTGGCGTTGTCCCGTCCCCGGGGAAGGCCATGGCTGGGGCCCAGGCTCTTGTTTATGTGGTGCCGAGGAGGGGAAAGCAGCAAGTCCTCACGCTTCTCAGGTTTCTTTTGGGAAGAGATGTCAAGCACCACATTCAGTCAGCACACAGTGGTTCATTGTCCAGATCTCAGCAGAGCTCACGCACCCCATGCAGGTTAAAGTTTCTCCATGGGGAGCAGAACCAAAGCCATCATTCTTGCTGCGCTGCAAGAGAGCCTGCTGGATCCAACGTTGAGGCGAGGTAACATGGATGCCTTCTTCCCCTCTGGACACCACGGAGGCTGAGCTTTGGACTTTGCACACATTTGTCTTATTCATCCCTTTCGCTGGGGCAGGGGCATACCAATAGCTTAGCTTCATAAATGCTTTGTGTCTTGCAAAGGACTTCCACTCCTACCATTTACCTTGCTCTTTCCTGCCAGGGTGCTATTTCCTACCCAGATTAGGGACAGTATGAATACGAAAACTCAGCCTCCTCACCCCCACAGCCCCTGACTTTCACTGACAGCTTTCTGTGTAACACATACTATTTCCAGTGCTTCTCCAGCAGGATGATTGCCGGAAATAAGGAGGCCAAAAGAACAGGAAAGATCACGGGTTTGCTTTGCACACACTGCATTTTATGTGCTTGCTGGGGGGAGCCCCAGGGCAGCATATTTTTTGCACAGTTGCTGCTAAGAACACCTCGCGCTCTACAACTCATTTTTCCAATTTTCTCCACCATTCTTGCCAGGGCTTTCAAGATTTCCCAGGATCCAGCTCCTTCTCGGAGTTATTCTGAATAAGCCAAATCACTGTAATTAATAACACTTGGAACCGGCAATTTGGCTTAGTGGTTAAGAGGCTGCTTGGAATTCCCTACATCCCATATCAGATTGCCTGGATTGGAGTCCTGACTTTGTTCCCGATTTTAGCTTCCTGCTAATATGCACTCTGGGAGGCAGCAGGTGATGGCTCAAGTGCTCAGGTCGCTGCTGTCAGTGTGGAGATCTGTGTAGGGTTCTCAGCTCTTGGCTTTGGCCTGGCCCAATCTCAGAGATTATAGGCATTTGGTGCGTGAACCAGCAAATGTGAGATCTCTCTGTCTCTCTCTTTCTCTGCACCCCAAATAAAGTTAATTAATTAATTAGTTACACTTAACACTAATGGAACATGCTTATGTGCTGGGCTGAGCATTCTGTTATCTAATCCTTGCAACAACCCCATGAAGAGGGTAGAATTATTATTATTGTTAAAGTTTGCAGATCAGCACATTGAGGCACAAAGTGGGCAAGAGATATTCCTGAGGTCACACAGTTAATAAGTCATGGCCTGGGTGTCTAATCCAAGTGGTCTGACTCCAAGATTTGGTATTTTATTTTATTTTAGATTTTTTTTTTGAAAGAGTGACAAAGAGAGAGAGACACAGAGAGAAACAAGTATTCCATCCACTGGTTCATTGCCCAAACAGCCACAACAGCCAGGGATTTGTGAGATTGAAACTTGGAGTCAGGAACCCCATCCTGGTCTCCCACGTGATGTCAGGGGTCCAAGTACTTGCGTCATCATCTGCTGCTTTCCCAGGAGCATTAGCAAGAAGCTAGATAGGAAGCAGAGTAGCTGGACTTGAATTGGTGCACCAATATGGGATGCCACATTGCACCACAATACCAGCCCCCCCAAAGTTTCTGTTTTAATCATCTGATGGACAATGGGATTCTTTATGTCAAGCTTAGAGCCAGGGTCAGAAACACTGGATTGGCAGGGCGAGCTGAAACCTGCTCTGCTCAAGATTCAAAGTCAAGTAACTGCCTGAGGGAGTAATGTCTCAATCTTCAGGGTCAAGTTCATGGGTGTTTCCACTAAACCATGTTGTCACTCCAAGTCCAGTGTGCAAAACTGGGAGACCAGAGCATATCATAAGAGGCAGGTCTCAACTTTTTCTTTCTGCCATAATTAAGGTTTGAGTTGTTGAAGATCCAATAATTACCACTTATTTTCTGTGTTCCTGTAGAGAAATGCTTCTTTCTCTAATCCAGAAAGGGATAAAACCACCAGAAGCCTTCGTTTGCTGTCCCTTCTGCAGTAGCAGGTGCCGGGGTTCTTCAGATATTTGTGTATTAGACTCTGGAGCCCAGAGCCCTCCTTTCCCAGCTCTGTTGTCTAGTTGCTAACTGCCCGACCTGGGCCAACCCTCTCTGGCTTGGGCTTCCTGAGGGGAGCTGATCTGAGGTATGCTCAACCTATTCTGGACAAACGCAGTGCATTATTGCATATGCAGTACCCAGAACAATGAGGAGAGTGTTCTGCTTCTGCAGAATGTTTCATGAATTGAACTGTTCAGGCTGAAGCCTCCTGGTTCTCTCCTTCTGGAGTTCAGTTATTGTTTTATAAAAGAAGAACATTATCCCTGAAAGACCATCAATCACCAGCTTGTGGGTTACAAATGCTGTCTTGCCCACTTAAATGTCTGTAACTTTATTTGTTTGGGGAAGAGTTTTTGTGAAAAAAAAAAAGGCAACTTATTTGCTTTAAAAATTGTTGGGGGGCTGTTTCTTTTAAAATATTTATTTATTTATTTGAAAGTTAGAGTTACACAGAGAAGGAGAAGCAGAGAGAGAGGTCTTCCATCAGCGGGTTCACTCCCCAATTGGCCACAATGGCCAGAACTGTGCCGATCCGAAGCCAGGAACCAGGAGCTTTTTCCAGGTGTCTCACGTGGGTGCAGGGGCCCAAAGATTTGGGCCATCTTCCACTATTTTCCCAGGCCATAGCAGAGAGCTGGATTGGAATTGGAGTAGCTAGGACTTGAACCAGCGCCCATGTGGGATGCCTGCCGGTGGCGGCCTTACCTGCTATGCCATAGTGCCAGTGAGGGGCTGGTATTGTAGCACAGCAGGTTAAAACTCCACCTGCAACACAATACGGGCACTGGTTTAAGTCCCATAATTCCAGTTCTGATCTAGTTCCCTGCTAATGCACCTGGAAAAGCAGCAGCAGATGGCCCAGGTGCTTGGGCCCCTGCCACGCACATGGAAGACCCTGATGGAGTTCCATGTCCCTGGCTTCAGTCTGGCCCAACATTGACCATTGCAGCCATCTGGAGATTGAACCACCAGATGGAAGATTTCTCTGTCCCTCTCTCTTTCTAACTCTGCCTTTCAAATGAATAAATGAATCTTTTTTAAAAAATTGATGGAAATGGAGAACCTTTCCTTAAAAGAGACTCTCAGCATTGCCAAGGGCCTCCCCATGGTGCCTGCACAAGGATGGGAATCGCCCCCACTGCTGAAGTGCCGCACTCCGCAAAGGCTCACCAGGCTTCAGATGATCACACACCTTGTGATTGCTGAAGACACAGCCTCTGTGAGACTTGATGTGCCAAGGTTGTTTAAAAGGTTCTGAATACCTGACCCAGAAATCGCAGGCTCCTGGAGGAAGCCCATTTCCCTCCCCTTGAAAGCACGCCAGTATGCTCACACACACCCTGATAAGCACAGACCTGCTCAGGGCCCCAGAAAGCACTGCACTACAAAAAACTTCCCTTCATTTAAAAAGTGCTGTTTCAACCAAGGCCGCACATCGTTGTCCCCTGGGAAGCTGCTGGACATTCTGATGGCCAGCACCTAGCACCGGACATTCTAATTTGATCGATCCTTCTGGTGTTGGGCAGTGGCCAGCTGGCCCTAATTGCCTGGGTCTGGGGAGTTCTAGGTATAGGACTTCCAGTGCTAAAATGAAGACCTGCCCCAAATCCAAGACTAGTTCGCCACCCTGGGTGGAGTCAAGTTCTCTTTGTGAGATTCTCCTGTGCAGTTAGGGGTGAGAACCACTACATGGTCTACAGGCTCTAAACTGTATTTGCTTTTGTAATTTAAAAAAATATTTATTTGAGAGGGAGGGAGAAAGGGAGGGAAAGAGGTGTCTCATCCGTCGGTTCACTCCCCAAATGCCTACAATGACTGCCTGCTAGGCTGCAGCTGGAGTCAGGAGCTGGGATCTCAATTCAGGCATCCACCTGAGTGGTGGTAGCCTAATCACATGAGCCATCACCTGCTGCCTCCTGGAGTCTGCATCCATGGGAAGCTGGAATCAGGAGTGAGAGCTGGGACTTGAACCCAGGCACTCCAGTGTGGGAAGCAGGGGTCTTAACCACTTAGGCTAAAATGCTCACACTTCTAAACATTCTAAACCTTAACCTCCATGCTGAGGACAAGTAACTTTATTATTCTTTTGCAGAGGGCTCTTTAATAATAATGATGATGTGATGATGATGATAATAATGAGGCCCTTTGTAAATGACAAGTCTTGGTCACATGATACCCTCCCCTCCTCTTCCAGGGCCCCAGAGGAGCCAGCATACCCAGGGAGCAATTGCTATTTTTCTATCCTCCCTGGGCTGGAATCCACCCACCGATTCCCTCTGTGGAAGAGAGGTGGGACCACTGAGTTGATTATTTTATAATTAAAGAAGACTCTGGGGGAGATGGTTTGCTCAGGAGCCCAGCATTGCAAACTGGGTCACTCAGAGCTGGAGACATCATCAGGCTTAACTGTCAGGAAATACCAGACAGATCAGATAGCCTTCTTTCTTCACTTGCCAATTGGCTTTCAGCTCACTTGTTTACAAGTCTTGTAATAATGACTTGTATGTGTCCATCCGTCTTTCTCCCTGGTTGCCCAGCTTTGGGAGTGGGGGAAGAGCAATGCCTACCCGGGAAATTTCTCCCTGTGTGATCGTTCTCAACCCTGGCTCCCTCTTAAAGCATGCAGGAGCCCCACCCACCCCCAGTCCAATGAAGAAACCCCCAGGGTAGGAGCAAGGCAATGCTTTCTGAGAGCTCTCCCATCTGGCTATAAAGTCAAGGACTAGGAGTCACTGCTGCAAAACTCAATTCCCTCTTCTGATGACTCAATAACTGGATGAGTCCTGGCTTACCTGGAATGAAAAAAAAAAGAAAAGAAAAAGAAAAGCAGCGGGGGGGGGGGGGTGCTGTGGCATAGTGGGTAAAGCCACCACCTGCCATGCGGGCATTCCCATACGGCCGCAGGTTTGAGTCCTGGTTGCTCCACTTCCAATCCAGCTCTCTGCTATGGCCTGGGAGAGCAGTGGAAGATGTCCCAAGTCCTTGGGCCCCTGTTCCAAGGTGAGAAACCCAGAAGAAGCTCCTGGCTCCTGGCTTCAGATCGGCGCAGCTCCAGCTGTTATGGCCAGCTGGGGAGTGAACTGACGAATGGAAGACCTCTCTCTCTGTGTGTGTGTGTGTGTGTCTCCCTCTCTCTGTGTGTAAGTCTGACTTTCAAATAAATAAATAAATCTTAAAAAGAAATAAGCTAGAAAAGACACATCTGGATCTTTCCACATTTCTGGCCTGGGAATCAACAAAGCAGAGTAATGTCATAAAGCAGTGGAGACAAAGTCTTTGGTTCCTATTTTTACGGCATCGGTTTTAGCATTTTTTTTGTTTTTGTTCTTTTTTTATTATTTTTTATTTAATAAATGTGAATTTACAAAGTGCAACTTTTGTGTTGTTGTGGCACCCCCCCACCTCCCTCCCTCCCGTGTCCCTCCGCTCTTCCACTCCCTCTCCTATCCCGCCCTTCATCGAGTTTCATTTTCAATTACCTTCATATACAGAAGATCAACTTAGTACACACTAAGCAAGGATTTCAACAGGCTGCACTCACGCAACCGCACAAGGTATAGGGCATTGTTCGATTAGTAGTGTTGTTTTTAAGTTTCATAGTAAAACACATTAAGGACAGAGATCCTACGTGGGGAGCCTGTACTCAGTGACTCCCATTGTTGATTTAACAATTGGCACTCTTATTTATGATGTCAGCAATCACCCGAGACTCTTGCTACGAGCTGTCTAGGCTATGGAAGCCCCTTGAGTTCACCAACTCTGAACTTGTTTAGTGAAGGCCGTATCACAGTGGAGGTTCCTTCCTCCCTTCAGAGAAAGGCGCCTCCCTCCTTGATGGCCTGTTCCTTCCGCTGGGGTCTTGTTCACCAGGATCTTTCATTTAGATCGTTTTTTGCCACCGTGTCATGGCTTCCCATGCCTGTGAGACTCTCATGGACCTTTTCGCCAGATCCGAATGTCCCAAGGGTTGATTCTGAGGCAGGAGTGCTGTTTGGGGCGTTTGCCATTCTATGAGTCTGCTGTGTGTCCTGCTTCCCCCGCAGGATCATTCTCTCCCTTTTAATTCTATCCTTCATTTTTTGCTTACACTGGTCTTATTTGTGAAATCTCTTCGACACTTACCCTATCTTTTTGATCGGTTGTGGATTTATACTTATCACTTTACCAAGTGCACTGGCATTGGTACTTGCCTCCTTCGTAAGATTGAGCTGAAATCCCCTGGCACATTTCTAGTTCCACCATTGGAGGTAAGTCCGAGTGAGCATGTGCCAACCCTATATATCTCCTCCCTCTCTTATTCCCACTCCTGTGTTTAACAGAGATCACTTTTCTGTTAATTTTAAACACCTAAGAATGATTGTGCATTGATTACAGAGTTCAACCAGTGGTCTTACGTAGAACAAACAGAGCAACAACAACAACAAAAATACTAAAAGGAATAAAATAGTAAGTTGTTCCTCAACAGTCTAGACAAGGGCTGATCATGTGTCTCTCATAGTGTCCATTTCACTTCAATGGGTATCATTTTAGATTAGCATTGTTTTATAAGGTCTTTACTCCTGGTTCTGCATCTATTAAGCTTAGAGCTGTGAGGGAAACAAAATGTCCCCAGCAGGTTTAATTAGAGAGAGACTGGGTTGCAGTTCCCTGGAGAAATCTATGCGATTGTAGGATGGGTGTTTATGTGTAGAATTGCAGGCAGGGAACCTCAGTTCACCCTAATTATGCAGGGTTGAGGTACACACTGGAGATTGGAGAAGTTAGGAAGGAGAGAGAAGTGGAGGGTCAGCAGTAATTTGAGCCAAGAGAAGTGAAAGCAAAGATGACTTGTTCTCCCATCTGGAGTGTTATTTATGTTTTAGGATCTGAGATCTTTCAGCCCAAGAGTTACCGGGAAGCACAAACAAGTATTTTTGTATTGGAGAAGTTCTAAGAGTTGTCCTCTCCTTCCCTTTCTTCCAATATATGGAACCAATCACAGGAAAAAGCTGCTGACTTTGTAAGTCTCTTGCAATTGGGGCATCCAGAATGTTATTTTTTCTAAGTAAAAATCGAAGAATTATCCATTGCGGGTGGACGTTGTGGCACAGAGGGTTATGCTACTAGTTGAGAAGCCTGCATCCCTTATCAGATGCTGTTGAATTCCTTGCTCCTCTGCCTCTGATCCAGCTTCCTGCTACCGTGCACTTTGAGGGGGTGCAGCTTTGGCTCCAGTGGAGTAGGGCCACATGGAGTTCTAGGCTCCTGGCTTCAGCCTAGTTAACAGGTGGATGAAGATTCTCTCTCTCTCTCTTTCTCTCTTTCTCTTTATTGATCTTTCAAATACATGATATTTTAAGAAAAATGATTATCAGGTGATAAGCTAACACTTAAACACACAATTATACTTATCATGTATATTTTTTCTATTTTTTTATTTTTTTATTTTATTTTATTTTTTTGACAGGCAGAGTGGACGTGAGAGAGAGAGAGACAGAGAGAAAGGTCTTCCTTTTGCCGTTGGTTCACCCTCCAATGGTTACCGCGGCCAGCGCACCACGCTAATCCAAAGCCAGGAGCCAGGTGCTTCTCCTGGTCTCCCATGGGGTGCAGGGCCCAAGCACCTGGGCCATCCTCCACTGCACTCCTGGGCCACAGCAGAGAGCTGGCCTGGAAGAGGAGCAACCAGGATAGAATCCGGTGCCCCAACCGGGACTAGAACCCGGTGTGCCGTTGCCGCTAGGTGGAGGATTAGCCTATTGAGCCGCGGCGCCGGCCCACATATGTATTTTAATTCTCATGACACCATGAAGTAAATATCTTTGGCTCCGAATTGGAAAACTGAGGATCAGAGAAACTAATCAAACAACTTGTCTGTTAAATAACAGAGCTAAGAGTCTAATCCAGGTCTGTTTAATCCTGAGTTTAGCTTGCTTCCTTGGTCTCTAAGGATACTAACTGGAAGTTAGAGTTGGGTAGCCAGCTGGCCCATTTTATTTCTAAACACAATACAAACAGTCCAGAACTGCACTCCCTACAGAAACACTGTTGGGGGCAATTCTCTAGGGTGTTTCTACAACTCTTGTGATAGCATCTACTCCAAACTCTTTTCAAGGACGTACATGTAGCACCAAGCCCTGGAAGACAGAGATTTCTCCGGGGCAGATTTGTCTCCTAATTAAGGTTGTTTTTTTTTTTTTTTTTTTTTTTTTAAAGGATAGCATCTCCCTCTGGGGCAAAAGTTGGGCAAGTTTGCTTCTAATTCTGGGGCTTCAGCTTGAGCTTCCTCAGCACAAACACAGAGCCTCTATGGGTAGAGCGTCCATCCACCTGGGTCTACGTAGTCTCATGGAACTTGGTGGACCAGGGAACCAGTGTGGCCCAGAACAATAGAGTCCATTATCTCTGATCTAGCAAACTGTGGCAGGCTCAACTATCAACTCATGAGCATGGTAAAATCCTAGACCCTTCTAGGTTCCTGACAGGCATGGACTGTCACACCTTCATGTTCACCCCAGCCCATCAGACTCCTCCTGGCCTCAGCCCTCAGTGAATGCAGCTTGTACACTGGCATTTACAAGGTAGACTCTTCCCAAGGCTCCCTTGCTTTCTGAGAGCTCTCCCATCTGGCTGTGCTATGACTGAATCTGGGAAGTCACTAGAATGGACAGGTAGGAATTAGGGAGAAAGCACTGACAGATGTTAACTCAAGACCCGAGGCTTAGGGGTGTGCCCGATTGAAACTCATGGCACAAATTGAATCCCAGTTTGAAAGTGACATTAGTGGATTAGACCACTTTCCACTCAGTGTGGTGGCAAACTAGTCAGAACCTCTTGTCATGACCATCTCTGTGATGCAAGCTCATCCCTAAAAAGGAAAGTGAAGATGACCCAGCATTCCCCTCTGTGGTTTCTTATCATGCTCCTAGTCCTAGTCAGTGCTCTGCTGCTAACACCACTAGCCCCACAGCGCCGAGTCCAGGTTAAACATTTCCCGTCTATCAACCCTCCCTCTGAAGCTCCCCTGGCCATTCTCCTCTGCATATGTTCCATTTTGTCCCTCTCTTTGTCTAAGTCCTTTATAAAACCTTATTTGCTTTTGGTGGTGTCTGTACACAGTTACCAAATTCAAAGGATACCAGTCCACTCGCCCCTCCCCCGCTAAGACTCCAATTCCTCTTACACCTGTCATCTTCTTCCTCCCAAAGATTGTCCACATATTCGAGATTTGTGGAGTAGGCTGAGCACGGAAGGCACAACCAGATGACAGTTATGTTCAAAGTCTTTAGGCACACTCGGCAGAAGTGTTTCTTTTCTCCAACCTATCAGCCAACAGCCTGCAGCATTGGAAGTAGTGTGAGAGCAGAGCTTCAGGCTTGTGTTTGCTGCCACACTTCTCTCTTCCTCTGATTTCGGCCTGGACCTTCAGACCAGGGCTCAGCGCTGCAGGAGCCGGCCATCGTGTGTTACCTCCCTGTGCATCCGTCTGCTCTTCCGGCTGTTTCTGCTTCCCTGGAATCGGAGTGGAGGAGGCAGGATCAGAGGGCAAGGACAGGGTCTCCTTCCATCAATGCCATTGTTATTGGCTGTGGAGGCTCCCCAGGACTATATTCTACAGAGAGCAGATCACGTGGTCAGTACTAAATAAGTAAGTGTGAAAAAATTAATCAGTTTATGAGTAAATGGTTGAATGAGCTCAGCAAGGTAATAGGTGCATCCAACTCAACAAGAGATCACAAAAACATTAGCATATACCTTTAAAACAGCACGGACGAGAAACACACGTGCTCAGCTTGGCTCCCCCGGGCAAGGTCCCCGAGGGAGAAGAGATTAGCGTGTGTGTTCTGGCCATCACTGTGAACCGGGAATGAGCTGGCAGGAAGTGTATTCACATAACCCTAGTGCTGAGGGTGGTGGAACGTCACGGACGCTCCTGATGTTCGTCTTCAGAGCTCTCAGTCAGGTTGTCTTACCTTGCAGGATAGCAGTAAACCTTTTCTTAGTCCAGAGCCCGGCTTTGCAGTCATCCCTCCTAAACTGTATCTTTTTACTTTTGACCTCTGAGAGCTCTTGAAACACTTGTATCCAAAATACAACTGTCCCTTCCACAAGTACAAGATCCTTGGTGTGTTTATTGAGTGAGCTGATAACGATTTGGGCCACATGCAAGTCTATTACAACCCCTCCTCTAGCTTGACACATATTCTCTTAAACTGTTTTGGAGGGGGAGGGAGCTAAGGGAGAGAGTCATAGAGAGGGACAGAGAGTTTTCCTGTCTGTTGATTCACTACTAAATGCCAGGCTGGGCTGTGGCTGAAGCCAGGAGCTGGGAACTCAATCCAGGTCTTCCACAGGAGTGGCAGGAGCTCACTTACCTGAGATAACACTGCTGCCTCCCAAGCCTGTGTTGACGGGTAGCTGAAGTCATGAGCTGGAGCTGGGAGTACCAAGGGCTCCACTGTGGGACACGGGTGTCTTCACTGCCAGGCTAAATGCCTGACCCCCGTGTTCACTTTCTAAATCAACAGCAGTATCTGCATAAAGTTGGCTGCGTCTATAACAGGGAGAAAAATAAATGAGATAGAAGTTTAGTTCTTTCTCGCTTAAAGTAAACCTGAACGTAGGCTGTAAAAATTGAAAGATACCAAGGACCCAAAAATTGCCATTTTTTTTTCAGTTCTGCCACATGGGGCTTTCATCCTTAAGACCATACAGTAGTTCAATGTAGCTGCTGGAGTTCCAGCCATTACATGCATAATCCAGCCAACAGGAAGGAGAAAGATAGAAGCAAAAATCTAAAGGGTCCCTTCCTTTTAGAAAGTTTTCAATAGATGGGGATTATGTTACTAAAGAAGGAAGAGATGGTAGACATTGGACTAAGCAACTTCAAGTTACATCCAACATCAGACAGCAAATTCCACCTATGAGAACATAACCTACATTTTTTTTGTAAGGACGAGAGAGAAATTTGGTCCACTTCCTTGCAGGTTATAACTACCTCATTCCTCTGATATGCCATTTTAGCAATCTTACTGAAAAGCAAAAGATGCTAGACAAAATTTATTTTAATAAACCTATGTTGATATCTAATTATTGCCATGCTCATTATTTCCCTTGGTTGTTCTGAAGCCATAAATTTAAAAGCCAGGGGCTGGTGCTGTGGCATAGCAGGTAAAGTATTGCTTCCACTGCTGGCATCCCACATGTAACAGTTTGAGACCTGGCTGTCCGCTTCCAATCCAGCTCTTTGCTATGGCCCAGGAAATCAGTGGAGGATGGCCCAAGTCCTTGGGTCCTTGTACCACCTGGGAAGAAGCTCCTGGCCCCTGGCTTCAGATCAGATCAACTCTATCTGTTGCGGCCATTTGGGGAGTGAACCAGAGGATGGAAGACCTCTCTCTCTCTCTCTGCTTCTACCTCTGCCTCTCTGTAACTCTGCCTCTCAAATAAATAAATTTTTAAAAGGTGTATAAAAAATAAACAAACTTCATTCCAGAATTCAGGAGGACCAACATCAAAACAGGTGGTTTTCTGACTCTGCTTCCTCCTTTGGGGAGTAGTACCCAACTCTTTTCCACTGAACTGATTTCTTAATAAAGTTAACAAGAAGCTTATTACATTTGTAACTTCTCCCACGCCTTGGGTTATAATACAGACCACTTGCAGATCAAACAGAAACCACTGGAATGAGGCAGAATAAGGGCTTATGTAGGGACTTGACCTTGGGCGAGTCTGGACGGTGTGACTGATGTCTGGGTCTGAATTCTGCAGGGTGATAGGCCAGGTGGCAAGGTCGATGCAGAGTGAGGAGAGCACAGACAGCCTGGGACTCGCTCTGTCCTCTCCCGCCACCCCTCATCTTCTACCATGAGCCTACCCAAGCCCTGGCCAGAAGGGTCCAAGAACTGAAGGAGCAGGTGTCTGGCTGTGTCTCCATGCCAACAGTGGCAGCCAGATGACTAGTGACAGGTGTCAGCCCCCATGATGCTCCTGCTCCAACCTTCAGAGCCTGCAAAGACCAGGCTGCTGCTTCTCCTCTACCTAGCAAATCTGGCGCAGAGTGTCTCTGTGGCCAGCCCACACCCAGAGCCACACGGAGAAGGCGATTCAGGAAACGGTCTGTCTAGCTGTGCTACGTGCACAAAGGTAGAAGGGGGAACTGCTTTAAGGCTGAAAATTCTCCTACTATTCTGTGACCGATTTCTTTTTTCCTTAAAATGCTGATCTTAGCCTTTCTGCTTTGAAGTTCATTTCCCTTGGTAGAGTAAACTGACAATGAATCGCGGAGCCATCCTGCTTCCTCTGTCGTTGGTGAGCATTCTGCCACATGCACCAAGCTGTGGGCTCCACCCTTCCGTCTTCCTGTAGTTCTGATGATGGCTAAAACATCTTCATCCTCTTTGGCGTGTCCCACAAGCCTCAGCCCTCAGGAATGTCTCGTTCCCAAGGTGCTGGATTCCATTTTTGTTGTTGTTGTTGCTGTTGTTGTTTTGTTTTGTTTTGTTTTTGACAGGCAGAGTGGACAGTGAAAGAGAGAGAGAGAGAGAGACAGAGAGAAAGGTCTTCTTTTACCGTTGGTTCACCCTCCAATGGCCACTGTGGCCGGTGTGCTGTGGCCAGCACACCGCGCTGATCCGAAGGCAGGAGCCAGGTGCTTCTCCTGGTTTCCCACACGGGTGCAGGGACCCAAGGACCTGGGCCATCCTCCACTGCACTCCCGGGCCGCAGCAGAGAGCTGGACTGGAAGAGGGGCAACTGGGACAGAATCTGGCACCCCGACTGGGACTAGAACCTGGTGTGCTGGTGCCGCAGGCAGAGGATTAGCCTAGTGAGCCGCAGCAGCAGCAAGGATTCCATTGTTTATCCCAGTGAAATTCAATGCCCTCCCTCACTTTATTTTGTTTCAGGATAAACTACTTTTTCCCAAAGAAACCTTGTATTTAATGAATACAAAATTCATAACTACAACTTTAGGAACATAGTGATTTATCCCACCATACCTGTCCTCCCACCTCCACTCCCACTCCATCTCTTCCTCCCTTTCTCATTCCTAGTCCCATTTTCCAGTAAGAAAAAAAAATGTAACTAAATAGTCAAGACAAGGGCTGTTAAAATCATTGCTTCTCAAAGTATCAATTTCAGTTCTACATATTTCCTTTTAGGTGCTCTATTAGTTATCACAGATCAGGGAGAATACATGGTATTTGTCTTTTTGAGACTGGCTTATTTCACTAAGTATGATGTTTTCCAGATTCATCCATTTGGTTGCAAAGGACCAGATTTCAGGTTTGTTTTTTTTTTTTTTACTGCCGTGTATTATTCCACAGAACATATATCCCATAATTTCTTTATCCAGTCTTCAGTTGATGGGCATTTAGGTTGATTCCATGTCTTAGCTACTGTGAATTGAGCTGCAATAAACATGGGGGTGCAGATAACTCTGATTTCATTTCCCTTGGGTAAGTTCCAAGGAGTGGGATGGCTGGGTCATGTGGTAGGTCTATACTCAGATTTCTGAGGTATCTCCAAATTTATTTCCATAGTGGTTTTACCAATTTACACTCCCATCAAGAGTGGATTAGGGTACCTTTTTCTCTACATCCTCACCAGCATTTATTGTTTGTTGATTTCTGTATGAAAACCATTCTAACTGGGGTGTGGTGAAACCTCATTGTGCTTTTGATTTGCATTTCCCTGACAGCTAGTGATCCTGAGCATTTTTTCGTTGGCCATTTGGATTTCCTCTTTTGAAAAATGTCTGTCTTCGACTTTTGCCCATTTCATAACTGGGTTGTTTGTTTTGTTGTTGTGGCATTTCTTGATCTCTTTATATATTCTGGTTATTAATCCTGTATCAGTTGCGTTGTTTGTAAATACTTTCTCCCATTCTGTCAATTGCCTCTTGACTTTCCTGAGTGTTTCTTTTGCAGTACAGAAACTTCCGAATTTGATGTACTCCCACTTGTTAATTTTGGCTTTGATTGCCTCTGGGGCCATTTCTAAGAAATTTTTGCCTGTGCCAATGTCTTGTAGGGTTTCTCCAATGTTCTCTAATAATTTTATGGTATCAGGTCATAGATTTAGGTCTTTAATCCATTTTTAATGGTTTTCTTTGTGTAAGTTAGAGGTCCTGCTTCATACTTTTGCATGTAGAGACCCAGTTTTCTCAGCATCATTTGTTGAAGAGACTGTCTCTGCTAGAGGGATTGGTTTTAGTTTCTTGGTCAAATATGAGTTGGTTGTAGATGCTTGGATTGATTTGTGACATTTCTATTCTGTTCCATTGGTCTATCCATCTGTCTTTGTACCAGTACCAGGCTGTTTTGATTATAACAAGTATCTCCACAAATACTGAATAACAAACATACTAATTCAAGAAACAAGAAAAGGAAGACAACATGGCACCCCCAAAAGGACACAACACTTCAATTCTAGATTGTGAAGATGATGAGATTGAAAAAATGTCAGAAATGGAATTCAAAAAATTAATCATAGGATTACTTAAAGCAATCAGAAGCAAATGCATGAATTAATGAAAGCCATACACAACATGAAAGAAAATTTCTCCCATGAAATCGAGATCTTAAAGAGAAATCAAAATGAAATTGTGGAAATGAAGAATTCAATAGAACAAATAAAAAATACAGTGAAAAGCCTTAACAACAGAATTGGTGAGGCAGAAGAAAGAATATCCAACTTAGAAGACAAAGCACAAAAAACTATACAGTCAGACCAAACACAAGAAGAAGAAATTAGAAAACTAAACAACACTGTTGGGAATCTTCAGGATACTATCAAATGACACAACATACGAGTTCTAGGAGTTCCTGAAGGCGTGGAAAGAGGGAAGGATTAGAAGGCCTTGTTAGTGAAATACTAACAGGAAATTTCCCCAATTTGGAGAAAGAAAGGGATATGACCAGAAAAGATCTTCAGCATGACGTATTGTAATCAAGCTCTCCACAGTAAAACATAAAGAAAACATTCTAAATTATGCATGCTCAAGAAATGCCAGAGCATCTCCAACTAGACTCACAGCAGACTTCTCATCAGAAACCCTACAGGCCAGGAGGGAATTAAAAAACATTAAAGAAATAAGTAGAAGAAGATACAAAAGCACTCCCTGACTCTTCCTGAGATTGCATTCTTTCCACTTTTTTTATTTATTTTTTTTTAACTATCTTCTCCTAGCCTCAAGCAGCAAGCTCCCTCACTACTCTGCCATCTTACCTCTAACCTCTAAGTGGGATAAAATCTAAGAGGGCCCAGCCTCTTTGTTCCAGGGCTCCTGCATTCACACTTCTCTTGCTTAAGAATCAGCAATCAGTCTGGTGTGGAATCCCCATTTTCTCAACAATAGGCACCAACCCCCCAAGGCCATGTCACAAGATAGTCCTTCCCACTCTCCACACATGTCCTTCAAGCCACCTACTTTCTGTGATGATGTTTTCCCTTTGAGGTTGGCCTCAAATAAATGCAAACTTATTACAACTCAGATATACTTCTATATGTGCGTGTAAGCATGTGTCTATAGGACAAATTTTCCCTGGGCAGAGAGGACCTACTCAGTAGTTTGACTCCACAACTATTCTATACTCCCTCCTCTATGTGCAGCTAATTAGAGCAGATTGTGTGTGTAGGCAACATGGAGGCAGCAGTTGGAACTGGTCAAAGGCTCTTAAAAAATGTGAGTGGAGCAAACTGAGGCTGGAATTGACTTCCCAGGAGGCACAGGCACCTACAGGCACTCTGAGTGGAGGTCTCCATGAGAATCCAAGTGCAGAACATGTCGCAGTCAGGAGGTCTACAGGCAAAGCTCTATGGCTGCTGTTTTGTCTTTGGGGCCTTCTTCTCAGCCTGCCTCCACACTCAACCTTCTTTCCCTAGATGCAAGGTGCCTGAGCAACCTGAAGTTCTTAGTTACTCAGGGAGCTCCTCCTTGTCTACACGTCTACACTTCTACATTTTTTTTTTTTTTTTGACAGAGTGGACAGTGAGAGAGAGACAGACAGAGAGAAAGAAAGGTCTTCCTTCTGCCATTGGTTCACCCTCCAATGGCTGCCGCAGCCGGCGCACTGTGGCCGGTGCACCGCGCTGATCCGATGGCAGGAGCCAGGTACTGATCCTGGTCTCCCATGGGGTGCAGGGCCCAAGCACTTGGGCCATCCTCCACTGCACTCCCTGGCCACAGCAGAGAGCTGGCCTGGAAGAGGGGCAACCGGGACAGAATCCGGCGCCCTGACTGGGACTAGAACCCGGTGTGCCAGCGCCGCAAGGCAGAGGATTAGCCTGTTGAGCCGCGGCGCCGGCCCTACACTTCTACATTTCAAGTGAAGGAAAGAAAAGATTTCCTAATGGTGGAATTTCAGACCTCCATAACAGATGAGGGAGTTTTTACAAGTGAGTATGTCTTCCCAGATGTCCCCCAAATAACACTGTCAGCTATTCATTCCTCTTAACACTATCATAACTCACAAAAAGCAAATTACTAAAGAGATTTAATCCATTGGGCGCCTTCATCAGGGAGACTTGTGGGAAGACAGATGTGGCAGCTCCCCAGCCCTGTTCCCCTGTGGCTGACTCCCACTGTTGGTTTGAAAGCCTCAGCCACCTGCAGGACCCAGATCCCAGGGATAGGTGCCCCCGCCACAGCAGCTTAGTCCCGGAAGCACGTGGGCTGTGACTGCACCAGCCCCACCTCATCACTGTCCTTCCCCACACTTGTACACCTGACTGGGGGTTAAATGGTTGCCAACGGTAGGAAAAGCTCTGGAAACAGAAACCTTCATGTCAGTGTCGGGAAAGGGACAGGAAGTGGTAAAGTCAACTTCCTGCAAACTTTCTGGTCTACTGTGGAGGCCCCAACTGCTAGGTTATTCAATGTCCAAGAATCTTCAGACTCAGGCTGTAAAATGCATCTTTTGAGTTAGGTGAGAAGGGAGACCCTGGTGGGTCACCTCAAACCTTCACAAGTAAAGAAGTTTTCAGTGCCGGCTTCTGCTCAATACCGATCTCCTCTTTCTGTTCATTCCTGACTGTCCCCTAAGCTGTAGTTACTATTTTGGTAGGCAGTGCTTCCCAAGGCGACAAGGCTGTCTGTCCCGCCTCTCCGTGGGGCTCTCCCACTCCCCTGTCCCACCCTGTATCACCAGCATCAGAAGACCTCTGGAGAAGAATTCTGACCTGAGACACTGAAGGGAAAAATAAGAGCAAAAGAATTTTTCGCTTCTTCATTTATTTAAATCTGTATTTATTTCAAAGGCCCAGACACAAAGAGAGAGGGAAAGAGATCTTTCGTCCCATGTTTCACTCCCTAAATGCTCAACAGCCAGGGCTGGCTAGGCTGAGACCAGGAGCCTGCAACTCAGCCCAAGTCTCCCACGTGGATGAAAAGGACTCAATGCTTAAGCCCTCATCTGCTGCCTTCCAGGGTAGGCATGAGCTGGAAGCCGGATGGGAAATGGGAGGAGCCAGGAGTTTAAATCAGGCATTCCAATATGGGATGAAGTTATCCCAAACAGTGTCTTAACATTTGCCTCAAATGCCTGCCTTCATTTATTTGCGTGAATTTGTATTTACATTTAGTAAGTTATATCACATCACTCTGGCCTTGTATCCCGTTCATTCACTTCTGGAACAGCATTTCAAGTCTCCTAATGCTCAGCTACATTGTTGTCCATGATTTGAGGAACAAGAGAAATCACAGTGCCCACTGATGAAGTCTCCATTTCCTTCTCAGTTTCAACAATACCAATCAGGAACCCCAGCTACATGATGCCTGGACTAATGGAACTGGATGAGGAACTACATCCAAAATGGTAAACACTTCTGTTGGATGAACTGATTCTCTAACAGACCCAAATAACTCCAATTTACAGAGCTTTATCTTGTTTATGGTAGGAAAAGGCAAGTGCATGATCAGCAGTAGTATATTGCAAGAACTTCATATAGAGGTATAGAATCAAGCTGAGTCCAGTTAACCTGCAGGAGGTTTCTGGACAGAACAGTTCACAACTTGCTCAGCTGTTATTCCTCACTTCATGCTCTTTGTTTCGTTTTACTTGTTTTGTCTTTTTTTTTTTTTTTTTTTTTTTTTTTTTTTTTTTTTTTGACAGGCAGAGTGGATAGCGAGAGAGAGAGAGAGACAGAGAAAGGTCTTCCTTTTTGCCGTTGGTTCACCCTCCAATGGCCACCACTGCTGGTGCGCTGCGGCCAGCGCACCACGCCGATCCGAAGGCAGGAGCAAGGTGCTTCTCCTGGACTCCCATGCGGGTGCAGGGCCCAAGCACTTGGGCCATCCTCCACTGCCTTCCCGGGCCACAGCAGAGAGCTGGCCTGGAAGAGGGGCAATAGGGAAAGAATCCGGTGCCCCGACCAGGACTAGAACCCGGTGTGCTGGCGCCGCTAGGTGGAGGATTAGCCTATTGAGCCGCGGCGCTGGCCTGTTTTGTCTTTCAAGACAGTCATAAGCCTCATCACAATTGTAAATATCTCACCATTTTAAAAATTTTTTTAAAGATTTTATCTATTTTTTTGAGAGGTAGAGTTACAGACAATGAGAGGAAGAGACAGGGAGAAAGATCTTCCTTCTGTTGCTTCACTTCCCAAATGGCCGCAAAGGCAGGAGTTGCGCCGATCTGAAGCCAGGAGCCAGCAGCTTCTTCCAGGTTTTCCGTGTGGGTGCAAGGGTCCAAGTACTTGAGCCATCTTCTACTGCTTTCCCAGGCCATAGCAGAGAGCTGGATTGGAAGAGGAGCAGCCAGGACCAGAACCGGTGCCCATATGGGATGCCGGTGCCGCACGCAGAGAATTGCTGCCCCTGGGCGCCAGCCCCTATCTCACCATTTTTGAGATCTGATTTGGCTGAAGGGTTGGTTTCTGAAATTGGCACCATTATTGCTGGGCTTTTGGAAAGAGCCCCCCCCCCACTTTTATCATTTCAAAAACCTTCTCAGAAAGCAGTTAAGCAGGTCTGGAATTACATGTGAAATTAGAGATTTAAAAAATAAATCTTTTTATCACTTTTCCATTTCACTTTTCCTTTCTCTCCCTTCCAGCCACAAAATATAAATGTGAGTCCTTTTTCATTTTCCTGAGATGTATGGCACCCCCTCATCACCCTCCAGTGCCAGTGTCACAATGGTTCCTATTAACACATGGTGGCTGGAATCCCACAGAGCACCTCATAATTTCCATTAAGAATGAAACAAAGTCAGCAGTTGTAAAGTTACATGTCTTAGAATGGCATGAGATCCTTCATCAGTATGGAGGCTTCTTCAACCCAATATCATTGGAAAATGCTTGGTTTGGTTTATCCAGTGGCTGGGCAGATCTTTCACTGACCTTGAAGCCTCCTCTTTTGGACCACTGTTCCCACTGTCTTTGTGACAAGGTCATTGAAATAGGAGAGTCTAGGGACAGAGATAGAGACAGATAATCCAGAAATAGGAGTTTTGGGTCCAGGTCTAATATTGGCCTTATTAGCAATATAATCTATTCAACTAACAGAAATTGCTCAAGAGTTGAAGTCAGTACCTTCTATTTGAGAGACCCCTCTAAGACTCTGGATGTCTCAAAGTACCTGTCCTTAGCCTCACCCTGGCTTCTCCTTCTCCTGTTACTTGTAATGAAAGTATTCCCAATGCCTATTTATACAACAGATGTCAGAAGCTTAGCCTCAGGCTTTTGACTTTTTTCCAGTGACTAAAGATGGAGACATTACCTTGAGAGGCTCTGAAGAAATTGTCATGCTTTGTTTTTTTAGAACATGGTAGTTAATTAGAATAGACACCACAACCTTAGATGGTATTATGGGTTAAACTGTGTTCCCCCCAAAAAAGATGAATTGAATTCCTAATCCCAGCAGAGAAACCTGACAAACCCCACCCCAAGCAGGTGATCAAGATCACTGTCAACAGTGATGAGTCCATGTTGACAGTATCCACCCTGATATGGTCTGATAAGATGGTACTTCACCCCTGGAGTCTTCCTCCCAAAATTCATAACCAGTCTAATCATGAGAAAAAACAATCAGATGTGCTCCAACTAAGGAATACACTACAAAATATCTGACCATCAGCATCATCAAAACCAAGCCTTGGAAAGTCAGTCTAGTTGGCTCCAAGGGGACTTGTTGACTAAATGCAGTGTGAAAACCTGGGTGGAGCCTTCCAACAGAAAATGGGCATTAAGAAAAAATTAAGGAAGCATAAAGTATGGACTTTAATGAACATCCATGTATCAATATTGGTCCATTAATTGTAGCAAGTATACCACATTAAGGTGTTAAAATAGGAGAAACTGGGTAAGGAATACATACAAACTATTTTTGCAATTTTTGTGTGAATCTATAATTCTTCTCAGATCAAAAGTTTTTAAGAATCAGGTTTAAAAACTACCACCCTTTGATTATGTTCTCTAAGCACCAATAGTTCCACCTTATAGTGAAAGATATACCTTTGCTTTCACTGAACTTCCTTGACTTATTTTGTCATAGCTGCAACCACACACACCCATGCCTTTTTCATTAGTCTATGTTTTTAAGTCATTAGTGTATGTTTCTAAGTCATTCTCCCCACTACACAAGTCTTTATAGCTCTCTTCCAATCAGTGAATCTCAATCTTCCCTCTACCAAGATACCTCTGTATCTACCTTGGCAGCATATGACACAACCTTTGAAGATTTTACAAATCCTGTTGTTCAGGCCCTTTCCACCTCCCAAGTGATTCGATGTACAGCCGTGGCTAACATTTGTGTCACAGGTAGTTCTAACTCTAATTCTGCCTTGTACTCCTTCTTTAGAAAGCTAGATAACTTTTTGCATTTGAAAAGCTTTCATAGAGTTGCTTATTTTTAAATTTTGATCTTACCAAGTAGTTTGATCATGCAGCTCCTCAGGAACAAAAGACAAAGAAGATGGCTTCTGGAAAAGTTTGTTTATTCCCAGGGACAATATTAAAAAGTGTATAACAAGTAGTGGCACTGGCTATACCATTGGTGGTAGGTAAAACAGTTGGTTAGAGGCAGAGTGGCTGTATCAGCCCCATTGGCTCCTCCCCTACTTCTATTAACCAGATGATCCAAAGGAGAAGCCGTGGCAAAGGAAGGGAAACACAACCCCTCTCTCTTCCTCTTGCTTGACTTGCTGAGAGTAATGGCAGAACTGAGGCTCCCAAGAGACAAATACAGAGATCTCATCTTCTCTTCTGCCCTCTTCACAGACAGGTGGACAGCAAGGTGCAATTCATAACTTTGTGAAGGAACCAGAGATTAACTTGCTCAAGGAATTCTCCCCTAAGTCAGCATATTTGTGTAGATGTCACCACTAGATAACATGTGCAAGGTTCACTTCTGCCCTGTACCAGAATCAAGGCTGAATCCGAGAAGGTACATCACTTCCACCAGCACAGCACAGGAGTAAAGAGGTGCAGAGTATGATTTTTTTACTTTTTAAATCTGATTCTTGGGAGCCAAAGAACACATCTGCTCAGACTCAGCATTGATCACCACTGGTCAATTGCTTGGACCTATTGACTTTGCACCTGGCCCAAGAGCTCCATTACGCCATGGGCAGCTACAGGATTGCCTCACCTAGCAAATGTTGACTTAACCTATGGATCTCCCGATGCCACCGTGAAGTCCACTCCTTCAAGGCTAAGTCGTTTAAAAATGGGAGACTTGTTTATTCATTGATGTTCTGAGTATTTACAGAAAATTGTAGGGTGCCACTCCACATGAATCAAACAATATAAATTGCTACTTTCAAAAGCTAGGAGTGGGAAAACATGTTCTTTAATTTAGAAAGAAAATACTAATATGATATTCCTTTTATAGGAAAAGAATTTCTTTTTTTAAAGTTTCCTTGTTTATTTTTTCAGGCAGAGTTACAGAGAGGGATGGGGGAGACAGCTTCCATGCACTGGTTCACTCTCTAAATGACCACTGGGCCAGGCTGAAGCCAGGAACCTGGAGCTCCATCTGGGCCTTCCACATAGGGGGAAGGAACCCAAGTACTTGGGCCATTATCTATCGCCTCCCAGGTGCATTGACAGGAGACGAGATCAGAAGTAGAGTAGTTGGGACTCAAAAAGGATGAGGGCATCCCAAGCAGTGGCTTAATCTGTTGCACTGCAATTGCCCCTCCCACCACCCCTCTGATTTTGCAATTTCTTGTTCTGTGCTTGAGGAGATGGTATTCTTTTCATAATTTTACTCTAACATATTGTTTACCTTAAATAACAAAGACAGAAAGCAATTTGATCTGTATAATGCATTCAAATTATTTATTAATTGATTTTAAAGATTTGTTTCTTTATTTGAAAGGCAGAATGAGAAGGGAAGAGAGAGAGAGAGAGAGAGCTTCCATCCACTGGTTCACTCCCTAAATGACTACCACAGCCAGGGCTGGACCAATGGAAACCAGGAGCTAGGAACTCCATCCTGGTCTCTCACATGGGTGGTAGGGGCCCCAAACACTTGGGCCATCTTGTTCTGGCTTCCCAGGTGCATTAGCAGGAAGCTAAATCAGCAGAGCAGATAGGACTCAAACCTACACACTGATATGGGATCTGGCATTGCAAGCAGCAGCTTGATCCACTGCACCACAACACTGGTCCTTCAAATATTTGTTTTAAGTGAATCTCATATGCTCTGCCTTCTTTTGCTCATTTTCTTTTATTCTTCCAGGACTTCAAAAGATGTTTTGATAAAATAACATGCAAATACATTTCCAACATTAAATATCCTCAAATCTTTAAAGACCACAACAAAATATGACAACACAGTAAGCAAAGATGATGTTTGATCCAAATAAACATATCTTAAGTTTTTAAAATTAAGGAAGTTTCTATTGTGATCTACATTTTCCAATATTTCTGCTGTTTGCATCCATCTGCTGACTAAAGTTAATTCTGTTAAATGTTATTATCCCTAAGTTTTCCTTTGGTAGTTTCTAATTTGATTTAATTTTTCAGCAAGAACATTCACTGTAGATAGAATGACAATGAAAGAACATATTTTAATCAAACTTGTATCCATACCACTCTATTTTATAATAAATGTCTCAGTAAATTCCCAGATAGTTGTAATCTTCTCACTGTCACTTGTTAATGAGTTTTTGCAAAGCAGTATTATTTTGGTAAATGATTCTTTTCTCACTTGAAAATTTTGTATGTCTTTTGTTTATCATAATGAATCTTTTAAATAATTATTTTATTAAAGAAAATTTCTTCTGAAAAATTGTGTATTTTGATTTGCATATTGCAACAGGCTCTGGTATTGACTTGATGAGGCTTTACTTTTCTGATTTTTTAGAATAATATTTAAAAATATTTGCTGATGCTTGTAATGAGTTTCAGACAGATCCCCAATCACTCTTTCATTAAAGATTTTTAAAATGTCTTTATTTAAATATGACCCATACAGAAAAATGCCAAGTCAGCAGTGTATAACTCAGTGGATTATAGTAAAGTGAATACCCCAATGAACAATTATGAAGGTCAAGGTAAAAAAATATTACCAGCACCCCAGAAGTTCCCTTTTGCCTCCTCCTTCCCCCGCCTTCCTTCCAAATACAACCACTGTCCCGACTTCTAACACTATAGATTAGGTTTTTCCCTTTTATATTCTATGTAAGCTCTTCTGTGTATTTGTGTGTGTGAGATGCATGCATATCACTATCTGCAAGTAATAACGTCCTGTTGTCATTGTTTTGATTTCACTGGGTGACTATCCCACAGGGAAGCTATCTATTCTACTACTGGTGTACCTTTTCACCGTTTCCAGGTTGGGACTTGTGGTGATTAATTTCATATGTCAACTTTGCTAGGCAATGTATGGGATGTCCAGCTTTTTGGGGGCATGTGGCAGAGTGTTTCTGCATGACATTAACATATGAATCTGTAGGCTGAGTAAAATGGATGGTTCTACTTGATATGGTTAGGCCTCACCCAACTGCTTTGTGGGGAGCAACTCGGACTAGACTAAGTTACTGGAATTAAGACTTATTCTATGCATCTGCTCTCCCACAATATGGCGCTGGGAGAGGAGTAAACAGCTTCTACACAGCTGCCTCCAGTTCAACCAATAAACAGCAGGACCTGCTCCTGATTGGAGGAGAGCAGTGTGCTCGGCATGTGGGTAGCAGAGTTGGGATTGGTGGAAGAGGACTATAAAGGAGGAGAGAGACAACATGCACCAGGAACATCTATCTGAAGGAACACCTGAGCAGCCCCCGAGAGAGCCGGCCGGCGGTGTGCCGCTCCCCCGCGGAAGTGGGGAAAGTGGCAGGGGGGCCCGCCCCTCCACGGAGGTGGAAGGGTCGGTAGCCAACCCGGGAAGAACCAGCAGCAAACCCGGGAAGGGCTGAGCAGACAAAAGAACAGCGCAGGGTCCTGTGTCGTTCCTCCACGAAGAGGGGGAGCGACACTGCTTGAAAGTCTGAGTAGAACACGAAGGTTGATCCTCCTCCTGGCTAGAGAGAATTGCTTCTGCCTTACTGCCTTCACACAGAAGCATTGCCTTTCTCTTGCCTTCAGGCTTGAACTGAAATATGGATCTTCCCAGATCACTAGCCCTCTAGGCTTTGGAAGAGAATTTCATCATGGGTTCTCTTGGGTCTCCAGCTTGCTGACTGCAGATTTGGGACTCGTGAGCACCCATGATTGCATGAGCCACTTCCTAATAATAATAATAATAATATATACATCTCCTTGGCTCTGTTCTCTAGAGAACTCTGACTAATCCAAGGCTCTTTAAAAAAAAAGATTTATTTATTTATTTGAAAGGCAGAGTTACATACAGACAGAAGGAGAGTCAGAGGACAAAGGTATCCCATCCATTGTTTCACTCCCCAAATGGATGCAATGGCTGGAGGTGGACTGATCCGAAGCCAGGAGCCTGGAGTATCCCACACAGGTGTAGAGGCCCAAGGACTTGGGCCATCTTTCACAGCTTCCCCAGGCCATAGCAGAGAGCTGGATAGGAAGTGGAGCAGCTGGGACTCAAACTGGCACGGTAAGTGGTGTCTTTTTCTACTATGCCACAGCTCAGACTCCTAGAGCTCTTATTCATTATATTACTGTGATCATTTTTTAAAGATTTATTTATTTATTTGGGAGGCAGAGTTGCAGACAGAAAAGGGGAGAGACAAAGAGAGAAGTCTTCCAACTGCTATTTCTCTCCCCAAATAGCTGTAACAGCTGGAGCTGAGCTGATCTGAAGCCAGGAGCCAGGAGATTCTTCTGGGCCTCCCACATGGGTGCAGGGGCCCAAGTACTTGGACCATCTTCCACTGCCTTTCCAGGCCATTAACAGAGAGCTAGATCAGAAAAGGAGCAGCCAGGACACCAACCGATGCCCATATGCGATGCTGGCACTGCCAGCAGAATCCTAACCCACTGTGCCACAATGCCGGCCCTGAGCATTTTTTAACATGTATTCTAGCATATATGTGCATGGGTTTCTCTTAGCTTATGTATCTCAGAGGGGACTTGCTAGATTAAAAGGTGAGTGTAACAGTTGGGGCACCGGATTCTGTCCCAGTTGTTCCTCTTCCAGTCCATCTCTCTGCTGTGGCCCGGGAGTGCAGTGGAGGATGGCCCAAGTCCTTGGGCCCTGCACCCCATGGGAGACCAGGAGAAGCACCTGGCTCCTGCCTTCGGATCAGCGTGGTGTGCTGGCCACAGCACATCGGCCACAGCAGCAATTGGAGGGTGAACCAACGGTAAAAGAAGACCTTTTTCTCTGTCTCTCTCTCTCACTGTCCACTCTGCCTGTCAAAAAAAAAAAAAAAAAAAAAAAAAAAAAGGTGAGCTTAAGAGGTCAGTGTTGTGGTGAAGTGAGTTTAGAGGCCACCAGGGTTTAGCCCTGGCCATGGCTGCCATTTGGAGAATGGAACTGTGAAAGGAACATCTTGCTCTCTCTCTCTCTCTCTCTCTCTCTCTCTAACTCTGCCTTTCAAACAAATAAATAAGTCTTTCCAAAAAAGGGGGTAGGGGACTAGCATAAGTTCAACTTCAGTGTCCTGACAGTTTTCCAAAGTGAGCGTGCCAGCTCCCCAGCCTCACTAACCAGCTTCCCCAGAGAACGAGTGTCTCCCTGGTTCTACCGACTACTCAGTACAGGTATTGACCTTAATGGGATTTTGTGCTGCAGACATTCAGTTAGGTACACAGAGGAACTGCTTTTGGTTTTAGTTTGCATTTCTCTGGTGACTAACGCGATTGGGCATCTTTTGATATACTCATTGGACATTTGCCTATCTCTATTTGTGAAATACCTGTTCAAATCTCTTGTTTATTTTTCTATTTGGTGGCTGTTTCTTTGATAGCCACAATGAACTAGGCACAATGAACTTTCTAAAACGAATTATTGATTTCCTCTTCTCCAAATCCTTTAAAATTATTCACCTATTAAAGGTGTTCATTTTTAAAAAGTATTTATTTGAAAGGCAGAGAGGGAAAAAGAGAGACAGAGACAGAGAGATCATCCAACTGCTTGTTCACTAGGAACCCAGAACTCAATCTGTCTTCTACAAGGGTGGCAGGGACTTAAGTACATGAGCCATCACCTGCTACTTCCCAGGGTACACATTAACAGGAAGCTGGGCCGGCGCCGCAGCTCACTAGGCTAATCCTCCGCCTAGCGGCGCCGGCACACCGGGTTCTAGTCCCGGTCGGGGCGCCGGATTCTGTCCCGGTTGCCCCTCTTCCAGGCCAGCCCTCTGCTGTGGCCAGGGAGTGCAGTGGAGGATGGCCCAGGTGCTTGGGCCCTGCACCCCATGGGAGACCAGGAAAAGCACCTGGCTCCTGGCTCCTGCCATCGGATCAGTGCGGTGCGCCGGCCGCAGCGCGCCGGCCGCGGCGGCCATTGGAGGGTGAACCAACGGCAAAGGAAGACCTTTCTCTCTCTGTCTCTCTCTCTCACTATCCACTCTGCCTGTAAAAAAAAAAAAAAAAAGATAAAAAAAAAAAAAAAAAAACAGGAAGCTGGACTCGGAAGCAGGGCCGCCATGATGAGGCCCAAGTGGCACCTTAACTGCTAATCCCAACAGCCACCCCTAAAAGTACTATTTTTGACTCCCCATTATGAAACACGAGAATTTTAGTTCACTTGTTATGATGGTTAAGTTCTGATGTCAACCTTGCTGGATTGAGGCCTACCCAGAAAATTGTTGAAGCATGACTTCTGGGTGTATCTGTAAGGGTGTTTCCAGAAAGGACTGATGCATGGGTCAAATGAGTGAGGAAGATCCTCTTCAGTTTGGACAGGTACCATATGATTGGCCAGACATCTGGACGCAACAGGAAAACAGGAGAAAGGTAAACTCTTTTTCTGGCTCTTCCTTCAGGAGCAGGTACATTTTCTCCTGCTGCTGCCCTTGAACCTCAGACTCCAGCTTTGTAGGTCTTTGTACTCTGCGATTTACAATGATGGCCTCTGGGGAGCTCTTG
Organism: Oryctolagus cuniculus; assembly: GCF_051225735.1. Taxonomy (NCBI): domain Eukaryota; kingdom Metazoa; phylum Chordata; class Mammalia; order Lagomorpha; family Leporidae; genus Oryctolagus; species Oryctolagus cuniculus. The sequence continues at coordinate 143,398,869 of NC_142871.1, forward strand.
GGCCTTTGGCCTTGGACTGGGGGTTGCACTGGTCCCTCCCTGATTCTGGAGCACCATCATTTTGGCCTGACCACAATACCAACTTCTCCAGCTCTCCATCTCATAGACAGCTGTTATAGAGTTTATCAGCCTCTGTGATCCTGCGAGCCAATATAAGTCCCTTCTTACATGTACATATATTCTATTGGGTCTGTTTCGATGGTGAATCCTGAGTAATATGCTTATTCCATCTCCAAAATTCCCTTCCTTTACCTCATGATTTGTATTAGTTACAATTCTTTGAGTTTTCATCTTATAATTTTGAGTAATGCACGTTAATTTCTACTTTGTTATCAAATGTAGAATCTATTTATTCCACACTATATAAAATAAGTCCCCTAGAAAAGTCCTTGGCACATTGTAATACTTCAGCAAATTCTCATAGAAGAAAGGAAGGGGAGGAGAGAGTAGATAAGGTAGAAAGAAGTATTGCATCCATAGGTCTCTCTCACTTTTTACTTACTTATGCCAAAAATACAATCTTGTTTATATGTCTGGGATATAAAAAATTTACATTTTTGCTTTATATTATGGTTGACTTCCACATTTAAATTAATATTAATTTAAGAGGTAGATAGAGCTAGAGAGCTGTCATCCACTGATATTCTCCCCAAATGCCTTCCACAGCTGAGGTTGGGCTGAGGCTGAAGCCAGGATCCAGGATCCAGGAACTCAATTCAAGTCTCCCAGGTGAATAGTAAGAATCCAATTATTTGAGCAATCACTGCTGCCTCCCAGAGTCTACACTGGCAAGAAGTTGAAGCCAGCAGCCAGAGCCAGGAATCAAATCCAGATACTCTGATTTGGAATGTGGGAGTCTTAACTAGTGTCTTTTTTTTTTTTTTTTTTTTTTTTTTTTTTGACAGGCAGAGTGGACAGTGAGAGATAGAGAGACAGAGAGAGAAAGGTCTTCCTTTGCCGTTGGATCACCCTCCAATGGCCGCCGCTGCAGCCGGCGCACCGTGCTGATCCGATGGCAGGAGCCAGGATCCAGGTGCTTTTCCTGGTCTCCCATGGGGTGCAGGGCCCAAGCACCTGGGCCATCCTCCACTGCACTCCCTGGCCATAGCAGAGAGCTGGCCTGGAAGAGGGGCAACCGGGACAGAATCCGGCGCCCCAACCGGGACTAGAACCCGGTGTGCCGGCGCCGCATGGTGGAGGATTAGCCTATTGAGCCACGGCGCCGGCTAACTAGTGTCTTAACTACAAGGCTAAGTGCTTGTCCCACCTTCTACATTTTAACTGTAGGTTGATTTTTTAAAATCAAAGCTAATTAAGAGTATCTGATCATTCAGTAATCACTGTAACAGATGGTGTTTTGCCAAAATGACTACAATAATGCCTCCAGTTGAATGTGTTCCTCCTGAACTTTGCCACTGTCCCATCAAGAGGCGGGATCCAACTTCACTACCTTAAACTTCAATGGGCTTTTGTTGACCACCTTGCCCAACCCCATAGAGTGATACCCTGTGACTTCTTAGCTTCATAATAGGTAACATAGCTTTTGTGTGCTTATTTCTTGGGACATGTGTTTGGAACTCTTAGCACAAAGGTGGAGGCATTCCTGAAATCTGTATGCTGGAGATATCACCAAAAACAAGGTCCAGCTGCTCACAGCTCAGAGCCAGTACCTGAGAGACAAAAGTTGTTGCGAGAAAATCAGCTTTATTTAAGAAGCCAGCAACCTGAAAAGATGGTAACTTTTGTCACCAAGACCATCTCTAATTCTCAAGTTAGTAGGAGCACTTTTTAGGAGGAAGGGGAGTTGAAAGGGGTCGGGGTGGATAATGAACTTAGTTGGCTAGGAGTAGATTCCCACAGTTCTGATAATGATCCTCATACAGGCAAGGTGGTGGTCCATTTGCCTGCAGGCTTGCTGTTTATAGCTGCTGGTCATATATTCCAGGGTAGGCAGTGTCCCCTTCCTTGGGCTTGACTATTTACAGCTGGCAATTGTAAAATCTGTCTGTATTCTGAGGGCCTGCAATTTCAGCCGATTTCCCTGAAGTCAGTCTCTGAAATTCTTAAGCAAACATTATTTATCTGTTAAGTTCAGTGTAAGTCTAATTAGTTGCAAAGTCAGCAGTTATCTTTTGTTAACCAAAATGGGGAAGGAAAAAGAAAGTGGAGTCGCTGAATCCCAGCTACAGAGACCATCATTAGCAGAGCACATGGACACAGAGCCACATGCTGAAGAATTCCCAGCCGTTCCAACCCTCAGCTGCCCAGTCTTACAGGCCCTGGATACGCACGTGAGGAAGGATTCAAGATGACACCAGGCCCAACCAACACTTGACAGCCAAGCTCACAAGACATTTATTTTTTTTTTTTTTTTTTTTTTATCTTTTATTTAATGAATATAAATTTCCAAAGTACGACTCATGGGTTACAATGGCTTTCCCCCCCATACCGTCCCTCCCACCCACCACCCTCCCCTTTCCCACTCCCTCTCCCCTTCCATTCACATCAAGATTCATTTTCGATTATCTTAGTATACAGAAGATCAGCTTAGTATACCTTAAGTAAGGATTTCAACAGTTTGTTCCCACACAGAAACATAAAGTGAAAAATAATAGATGATTTTTTTTTAAATGATGATGAAATCAGATCAGACCTATTGTCATGTTTAATCCCAGTGAGAGTCAAGTTGGGAATTGATAGTTTCTTTTCTTTTTTTTTTTTTTTAACAGAAGATCAGTTTAGTGTACATTAAGTAAAGATTTCAACAGTTTGCACCCCCATAGAAACACAAAGTGAAATATACTGTTTGAGTACTCGTTATAGCATTAAGCCTCAGTGTACAGCACATTAAGGACAGAGATCCTACATGAGGAGTAAGTGCACAGTGACTCCTGTTGTTGACTTTACAAATTGACACTCCTGTTTATGGCATCAGTAATCTCCCTATGCACCAGTCATGAGTTTCCAAGGCTATGGAAGCCCCTTGAGTTCTCCGACTCTTATCTTGTTTAGACAAGGTCATAGTCAAAGTGGAGGTTCTCTCCTCCCTTCAGAGAAAGGCACCTCCCTCTTTGAAGACCTGTTCTTTCCACTGGGATCTCACTCACAGAGATCTTTTTGCCAGAGTGTCTTGGCTTTCCATGCCTGAAATACTCTCATGAGCTTTTCAGCCAGATCCGAGTGCCTTTAGGGCTGATTCTGAGGCCAGAGTGCTATTTAGGACATCTGCCATTCTATGAGTCTGCTGAGTATCTCACTTCCCATGTTGGATCACTCTCCCCTTTATTTATTCTATCGGTTAGTGTTAGCAGATACTAGACTTGTTTATGTGCTCCCTTTGACTCTTAGTCCTTTCATTATGATCAATTGTGAACTGAAATTGATCACTTGGAATAGTGAGATGGCATTGGCACATGCCACCTTGATGGGATTGAATTGGAATCCCCTAGTATGTTTCCAACTCTACCAATTGGGGCAAGTCAGCCCGAGCATGCCCCAAATTATACATCTCTTCCCTCTCTTATTCCCACTTTTATGTTTAACAGGGATCACATTTCAGTTAATTTTCAACACTTAAGAATAACTGTGTGATAATTACAGAATTAAACCAGTCATATTAAGTAGAACAGACAAAAAAAAAATACTATGAGGGATAATGTATTAAGTTGTCCATTAGCAGTCAGGGCTATGCTGATCAAGTCACCATTTCTCATAGTGTCCATTTCACTTCAGGAGGTTTCCTTTTTGGTGTTCAGTCAGTTGTCACCGATCAGGGAGAACATATGGTATTTGTCCCTTTGGGACTGGCTTACTTCACTCAGCATGATGTGTTCCAGATTCCTCCATTTTGTTGCAAATGACTGGATTTCGTTGTTTCTTACTGCGGTATAGTATTCTAAAGAATACATATCCCATAATTTCTTTATCCAGTCTACCATTGATGGGCATTTAGGTTGGTTCCAGGTCTTGGCTATTGTGAATTGTGCTGCAATAAACATTAGGGTGCAGACCGCTTTTTTCTTTATCAATTTAAACTCCTTTGGGTAAATTCCAAGGAGTGGGATGGCTGGGTCGAATGGTAGGGTTATATTCAGGTTTCTGAGGAATCTCCAGACTGATTTCCATAGTGGCTTAACCAGTTTGCATTCCCACCAACAGTGGGTTAGTGTCCCTTTTTCCCCACATCCTCGCCAGCATCTGTTGTTGGTAGATTTCTGTATGTGAGCCATTCTAACCGGGGTGAGGTGAAACCTCATTGTGCTTTTGATTTGCATTTCCCTGATTGCTAGTGACCTTGAACATTTTTTCATGTGCCTGTTGGCCATTTGGATTTCCTCTTTTGAAAAATGTCTATTGAAGTCCTTGGCCCATCTCTTAAGTGGGTTGTTGGTTTTGTTTTTGTGGAGTTTCTTGATCTCTTTGTAGATTCTGGTTATTAACCCTTTATCTGTTGCATAGTTTGCAAATATTTTTTCCCATTCTGTCGGTTGTCTCTTCACTCTCCTGACTGTTTCTTTTGCAGTAAAGAAACTTCTCAATTTGATGCAATCCCAATAGTTGATTTTGGCTTTGACTGTCTGTGCCTCCCGGGTCTTTTCCAGAAATTCTTTGCCTGTGCCAATATCTTGAAGGGTTTCTCCAATGTTCTCTAATAACTTAATGGTGTCAGGACGTAGATTTAGGTCTTTAATCCACGTTGAGTGGATTTTTGTGTAAGGTGTAAGGTAGGGGTCTTGCTTCATGCTTCTGCACGTGGAAATCCAGTTTTCCCAGCACCATTTATTGAATAGACTGTCCTTGCTCCAGGAATTAGTTTTAGATCCTTGATCAAATATAAGTTGGCTGTAGATGTTTGGGTTGATTTCTGGTGTTTCAATTCTGTTCCATTGGTCTATCCATCTGTTTCTGTACCAGTACCATGCTGTTTTGATTACAACTGCCCTGTAGTATGTCCTGAAATCTGGTATTGTGATGCCTCCGGCTTTGTTTTTGTTGTACAAGATTGCTTTAGCTATTCGAGGTCTCTTGTGCCTCCATATGAATTTCAGCATCATTTTTTCTAGATCTGCGAAGAATGTCTTTGGTATCTTGATTGGGATTGCATTGAATCTATAAATTGCTTTTGGGAGAATGGACATTTTGATGATGTTGATTCTTCCAATCCATGAGCATGGAAGATTTTTCCATTTTTTGGTATCCTCTTCTATTTCTTTCTTTAAGGTTTTGTAATTTTCATCGTAGAGATCTTTAACGTCCTTGGTTAAGTTTATTCCAAGGTATTTGATTGTTTTTGTAGCTATTGTGAATGGGATTGATCTTAGCAGTTCTTTCTCAGTCATGGCATTACTTGTGTATACAAAGGCTGTTGATTTTTGTGCATTGATTTTATATCCTGCCACTTTGCCAAACTCCTCTATGAGTTCCAATAGTCTCTTAGTAGAGTTCTTTGGATCCTCTAAGTACAGAATCATATCGTCTGCAAAGAGGGATAGTTTGACTTCTTCCTTCTTGATTTGTATTCCTTTGATTTCTTTTTCTTGTCTGATGGCTCTGGCTAAAACTTCCAGAACTATGTTAAATAGCAGTGGTGAGAGTGGGCATCCCTGCCTGGTGCCAGATTTCAGTGGAAATGCTTCCAACTTTTCCCCATTCAATAGGATGCTGGCTGTGGGTTTTTCATAGATTGCTTTGATTATATTGAGGAATGTTCCTTCTATACCCAATTTGCTTAGAGTTTTCATCATGAAAGGGTGTTGAATTTTATCAAATGCTTTCTCTGCATCAATTGAGATAATCATATGGTTTTTCTTCTGCAGTCTGTTAATGTGGTGAATCACATTGATTGATTTGCGAATGTTGAACCATCCCTGCATACCAGGGATGAATCCCACTTGGTCTGGGTGGATGATTTTCCTGATGTGTTGTTGTATTCTGTTGGCCAGAATTTTATTGAGGATTTTTGCATCTATGTTCATCAGGGATATTGGTCTGTAATTTTCTTTCAGTGCTGCATCTTTCTCTGGCTTAGGGATTAAGGTGATGCTGGCTTCATAGAAAGAATTTGGGAGGATTCCCTCTTCTTCAATTGTTCTGAATAGTTTGAGAAGAAATGGGATTAGTTCTTCTTTAAATGTCTGGTAGAATTCAGCAGTGAATCCATCTGGTCCTGGGCTTTTCTTTGTTGGGAGGGCCTTTATTACTGTTTCAATTTCTGTTTCAGTTATGGGTCTATTTAGGTTTTCGATGTCTTCATGGTTCAATTTTGGTAGATTGCATGTGTCCAGGAATCTATCCATTTCTGATAGGTTTTCCTGTTTGCTGGCATACAGGTCCTTGTAGTAATTTCTGATGATTCTTTTTATTTCTGTGGTGTCTGTTGTTACGTTTCCTTTTTCATCTCTGATTTTATTGATTTGGGTCTTTTCTCTTCTTTTTTTAGTTAGTTGGGCCAATGGGGTGTCAATTTTGTTTATTTTTTCAAAAAACCAGCTTCTCGCTTGGCTGATTTTTTGTAATGTTTTTTTGGATTCAATCCTGTTAATTTCTTCTCTGGTTTTAATTATTTCTCTTCTCCTACTAGATTTGGGTTTGGTTTGCTGCAGTTTTTCTAGGTCCTTGAGGTGCGCTGAAAGCTCATTTATTTGGTACCTTTCCAATTTCTTGATATAGGCACCTATTGCTATAAATTTGCCTCTCAATACTGCTTTTGCTGTATCCCATAAGTTTTGATATGTTGTGTTGTTGTCTTCATTTACTTCCAGAAAGTTTTTGATTTCTCTTTTGATTTCTTGAATGACCCAGTGTTCATTCAGGAGCATGTTGTTCAGTCTCCATGTGTTTGCATACTTTCTGGGGTTTCCTGAGTTGCTAATTTCCAGCTTCATCCCGCTGTGGTCTGAGAAGCTGCATGGTATGATTCTAATTCTTTTAAATTTGCTGAGATTTGCTTTATGTCCTAGTATGTGATCAATCCTAGAGAAGGTTCCATGCGCTGCTGAGAAGAATGTGAAGTCTGTAGATGTAGGGTTGAAAGTTCTGTAGATATCTGTTAGATCCATTTGGGCAATAGTGTCAATTAAATCTGCTGTTTCCTTGTTGATCTTCTGTCCGGATGATCTGTCTATTTCTGAGAGTGGAGTATTGAAGTCCCCCAGTACTATTGTATTGGAATCTAAATCTCCCTTTAAGTCCCTTAACATATCTTTTAAATAGACCGGTGCCCTGTAATTAGGTGCATATACATTTATAATAGTTACATCTTCCTGTTGAATTGAACCCTTAATCATTATATAGTGTCCCTCTTTGTCTCTCTTAACAGTTTTTGTATTAAAGTTTATTTTGTCTGATATTAATATGGCTACACCTGCTTTTTTTTGGTTTCTGTTGGCATGGAATATCTTTTTCCAACCTTTCACTTTCAGTCTGCATGCCTCTTTGTTAGAGAGATGTGTTTCTTGTAGGCAACAAATAGTTGGGTTGTGTTCTGTGAGCCAGTCAGCTAAACGGTGTCTTTTAACTGAAGAATTCAGACCATTAATGTTCAATGTGACTATTGATACGTAGTGACTTTGCCCTGCCATTTTCCCGGAAATATTTTCTAGTATATGCTTTGAGCTTCCCATGCTCTTCTACTGGTAGGTGTTCTTCCTTTCCCTTCTTTCATATTGATGGCCGTGTTTCTGTGTTTCTGAGTGTAGCACATCTTTAAGTATCTTTTGCAGGGCCGGACGAGTGGCCACAAAGTCTTTCAATTTCTGTTTGCTATGAAAGGTCTTTATTTCACCTTCATTCACAAATGAGAGCTTGGCAGGATATAATATTCTGGGCTGGCAATTTTTCTCTCTTAGCACCTGTGCTATGTCTCGCCATTCCCTCCTAGCTTGTAGGGTTTCTGATGAGAAGTCAGCTGTGAGTCTGATTGGAGATCCTCTGAGAGTAATCTGACGTTTCTCTCTTGCACATTTTAGGATCTTTTCTTTATGTTTCACTGTGGTAAGTTTAATTACCACGTGTCGTGGTGAGGATCTCTTTTGGTCATGTTTATTGGGGGTTCTATGAGCTTCCTGTACTAGGATATCTCTGTCCTTCTCCAAACCTGGAAAGTTCTCTGCTAGTATCTCACTAAAAAGGCCTTCCAATCCTTTCTCTCTCTCCATGCCTTCAGGAACTCCTAGAACTCGAATGTTGGTTTTTTTAATAGTATCCTGTAGATTCCCAACAATATTTTTCAGGTTTCTAATTTCCTCTTCTTTTCTTTGGTTTGACTGTATGTTTTCCTGTGCTCTATCTTCTAAGTCCGATATTCTCTCTTCTGCTTCACCCATTCTGTTTTTAAGGCTTTCTAATGTGTTTGTCATTTGATCTATTGAGCTCTTCATTTCATTTTGATTTCTCTTGACTATTACACTTTCCTGTTCTACTAGTTTCTGAGTTTCATTTTGACTCTTCCTTAAAATTTCATTTTCACGAGAAAGATTTTCAATCTTGTCCATTAAGGATTTCTGTAGTTCAAGGATTTGCTTTTGAAAACTTCTAAATGTTCTTATCATAAATTTTTTGAAATCCGTATCTTGCATTTCTTCTATCTCATCATCTTCATACTCTTGGCTTGGGGTGTTTTGCTTATTTGGAGGCATCATAGTGTCATCGTTGATCTTGCTCCCTCTATTTCTGTGTTTGTTACTCGGCATAGTTAATTCTTCTTGCGTCACTGTGCGCTTTTTTTTTTCTTTTTTTTTTTTTTATACTGTGTCCGTGTTAAGTGGACTGCCTGCTGTTGGAGGAGCCTTGGAGGCTTGAGATGGGTGGGGCCTGAGAGCTCTGCCTGGTTCTTCCAGGTTAAGGGTGTGCAAAGGTGACACCCTCAGGTTATGCGTGGTAAATCTCTCTCTTTTTATTTATTTATTTATTTTATTTATTCAGGGGGTAAGTAACACTGCAGGGCAGGGCTGTGCAGAATTGATGGTATTTAGCTTCCAGTCTTTGGCTCCTCTGGACTCCCACTGGGTTGCCTAGGCTACTGAATTGTAGTGACTCAGTTCCTTAACTCTCCCCCACTGATATGTAAATCCAAAGAGGAGGCCTGCTCTTTGTCTCTTGGGAATTCTTCAAGTCTTGCAGGCTTGTAACCTTTGCAAGGTTAGGGGGAAGAGAAACCCGGAAGCTTTTTTTTTTTCCTTCTTTCCGGTAGTGAGTTTGCTGCACTTTCCGGCCCCCCTCTAGATTCTGACCCCCGTTTCCCCACCAATGTCTCGGGTTATTGAGCTCACCTCCCCTTCCAGCGCCGATGTGTGGACTCGGAGCCCTGAGCGTCTCAAGTCTCCCCGCTGTTTTCTGTGTGGCGTGCACTCTCCTTGGAGCACTGTCGCGCAGACCCTGGGGCTTCTGCGGCTGGGTCCCGCGACTTTGCTTCCGTGTGGTGGGCGACCTTGTTCTCCCAGTAGGTCGTCCGATTCACGCCTGCTCCATTCAGAAGGGTTTCCCCTGCAATTTTTGTTTGGTTCTATTTTCTGCGGCTACCGTAACTCCCCTTTTATTAAACTAAATTTTCCCGGACTATCGGTGCGCACCCTCACTATTCCGCCATCTTGGCTCCGCCCGCCATGTTCTTCACAAGACATTTAGAGTCAGAACCACCTAACTGAAACTCCTTGCCCCCAGAAACCAGGAAAGGTAATACATTTTTGTTACGTTAAGCCAGCAAGTTCTGAGATGATTTGTTATGCAGGAATTCATAACTGGAACAATCACTGTAAAACCAGTTGGTATGATTGCCTTCACAGGAAAAAAATGAAGATTATTCTATTTCATTACATTTGTACCAAAGAAAAATTATTTTTTTAAGTTTTTTTTTTTTTTTTTTTTGAGTTTTTGAGAGGCAGAGTTATAGACAGAGAGGTCTTCCTCATTCACTGGTCCACTCCCCAAATGGCCAAGATAGCCAGAGCCGAGCTGATCTGAAGCCAGGAGCCAAGAGCTTTTTCCAGGTCTCCTACATGGGTGCAGGGGCCCAAGCACTTTCCCAGGCCATTAGCAGAGAGCTCCATGGGAAGAGAAGCTGAGACATGAACTGGCACAATATGGGATGCCAGCACCATAGGCAGAGGCTTAAACTACTAAGCCACAGCACCGGCCCCAGAAAAATGTATCGTCTTTAAAACTTTTATTTATTCATTTTTATGTATTTGAAAGGCTGAGTAATAGTGAGAGGTCTTCCATCTATTGGTTCATTCCTTAAATGCCTGAAACAACCAGGATTGGGCCAGGTCAAAGCCAGCAACAAGGAACTCCATTCTGGGGCTCCTGGATAGGTGGCAGGAACTCAAGTATTCAAGCCATAGCCTACTACCTCTACAGTGCATTAGCAGAAACTGTTTCCAAAGTGCAGGTGGGACTCTATCCCAGGCACTCTAATATGGGATGTGGGATGTAGGCATCCTAAGCAGTGGCTTAACCAGCCATACCACAACACCCACCCCAAAGAGAAATATTCAAAACATCAAAATCAAATCAGTGCTCTATTCTTTACTGAAAATTATGCCATATATTAGTCTCATACTTGAGAAAAAATTTTTTGCACAGCTGTTTACATTTTGCCCCAAGTTTCATCTTTCTTTTCCCTTGTTAATAGAAAAGGTAATTGCTCTTTCTTTTTGTTTTTATTTTCAAGATTGATATATTTATTTGAAAGACAGAGTTACAGGCCAGAGCCATGGCTCAATAGGCTAATCCTCCACCTGCGGCGCCGGCACACTGGGTTCTAGTCCCAGTTGAGGCACTGGATTCTGTCCCGATTGCCCCTCTTCCAGTCCAGCTCTCTGCTGTGGCCCAGGAGTGCAGTGGAGGATGGCCCAAGTGCCTGGGCTTTGCACCCCATGGGAGACCAGGAGAAGCACCTGGATCAGGGCAGCCCGCCGGCCGTGGTGGCCATTGGAGGGTGAACCAACGGCAAAGGAAGACCTTTCTATCTGTCTCTCTCTCTCACTGTCCACTCTGCCTGTCAAAAAAAGAAAAAAAAGAGTTACAGAGAGGCAGAGAGAGAGAGGTCTTCCATCTGCTGGTTCACTCTCCAAATGGCTGCAATGGTCAGAAATGGGCCCATCTGAAGCTAGGAGCCCAGAGCTTCTTCTGGGTCTCCTAGGCAGTTGCAGGGGCCCAAGGACTTCCATCTTCCACTGCTTTCCCAGGCCATAGCAGAGAGCTGGATCAGAAGAGCAACATCCAGGACTTGAACTGGCAGCCGTGCCAACACTGCAGGCAGTGGCTTTACCCGCTATGCCTCAGCGCTAGTCCCATGTTATTTCTTTTTCAAGAAATTCTTCATAGAGAACTCTGACTTTTTTGCATTGTCTGCTTACTGAGTTTGCTACACAGCTAATCAACTGGGATTTCCTTGCAATACTCTGGATTACTGTTGAATGCTTTTGGATCACTTCTTGTATTCCTTTGTTTTATTAAAAAATACATTTAAATAATTTTTAAGGATGCATGGAATATAAAGTTTCTGAATGACTGCATATCTTTATTGTCTCAATTTTGCCCTTGAATTTGATTGTCTAGGCTCCAGAGCAGTCTTGTAATTTAAACATAATTTAGGCTGGCGCCGCAGCTCACTTGGCTAATCCTCCACCTGCGGCTCTGGTACCCCTCAGCCTGTGGCGCCAGTATACCCCTCAGCCTGTGGCACCAGTACCCTGGGTTCTAGTCCCAGTTGGGGCACTGGATTCTGTCCCGGTTGCTCTTCTTCCAGGCCAGCTCTCTGCTGTGGCCCAGGAGTACAGTGGAGGATGGTCCAAGTGCTTGGGCCCTGCGCCCCATGGGAGACCAGGAGGAAGCACCTGGCTCCTGGCTTCAGATCAGTGCAGCACGCTGGCTGTAGCTGCCATTTGGGGGGTGAACCAATGGAAGGAAGACCTTTCTCTCTGTCTCTCTTTCTCACTGTCTAACTCTGCCTGTCAAAAAAAGAAGAAGAATAAGACAGAAGAAAGGTGAGGATAGCTCCAATTGGAATCATAGACACTCAGTAACCAACCTGGATGGAGAGGAGAGCTTGTATCCCTGGGTACTGTTATTTATTGGCAACACCAAAAGCACTTCCTGTTGACCTCATTTCACTATAAGAAGTTTTTCTTTGGGAAAAGAAAAAAATGGTATCTCTTAAATAGGGGGAAAGACAACTTCCACTTAGAATGTTTTCCCTTCTGTCTGCAACTTGGGGTAGGAAAACTCTATGCCTCAGAATTCTCCTGAGATAAAACTCTGGGAGTATATTGGTCTCCCGGATGCTGTAACAAAGTACCACAAAGCGGTTGATTTAAAATACAGAAATTTACCCTTTCACACTTCCAGAATCTCAAAGTCTGGAATCAAACCGTCAATAGAGCCATGCTCTGTGTAAGATCTAGAGGAGAGAATCCTCCCTTGCCTCTTCTAGCTGTTGGTGGTTTCCTAGCAATGTCCCTGGGCTTTCCACCTGCAGAACCCCAGCCTCAACCTTCATTATCAGATGCTGTCTTTTTTCTGTGCTTCTCTCTGCTTCTTAAAAGGACACCAGTCATATTGGATTGGGAGTCCACTGTACTCCAGTATGACCTCATCATAACTAATCAATATCCAATGACTCTATTGCAATTAGGTCAATTTCTTTTTTTTTTTCTTTTTGGACAGGCAGAGTGGACAGTGAGAGAGAGAGAGACAGACAGACAGACAGAAAGGTCTTCCTTTTCCACTGGTCCACCCCCCAATGGCCGCTGCGGCTGGCGCACTGCAGCCGGCACCTCGCTGATCCAAAGCCAGGAGCCAAGTGCTTCTCCTGGTCTCCCATGCGGGTGCAGGGCCCAAGGACCTGGGCCATCCTCCACTGTGTGCCTGGGCCACAACAGAGAGCTGGCCTGGAAGAGGAGCAACCGGGACAGAATCCAGCACCCCAACTGGGACTAGAACCTGGTGTGCCGGCGCTGCAGGTGGAGGATTAGCCTAGTGAGCCATGGTGCCGGCCGGAATTAGGTCAATTTCTAATGTCCAGGGTTAGAATTTCAGCATACTTTTAGGAGGGACAACATAACAGGAAGGAACAGGAGGATTGCAGAACACCATGGAGGATTTGGGCTAATGAGGGGAGCAGCAGTGAGATTTTGAAGATGAGTTAGCATCTGCCTCGGAGCCTGGTCCTCTGGATGCTGTGCCCCAAGCCAGCCCCTTGGGCTTCTGTCTGACTGCCTGGGGAGCAGGGTTTTAACTGATACTCTAAGAATGATGTCCCCTCAAGGCTCAGTGAGACTTTGGAGTCATGAGGTGGTGAAATGCAACCTGAAAGCTGGGAGGAGAGGAAGAAGAGATGGCAGAGGAAGGAAGAGACCCCCAAGTGGCTAAGTACTTGTTTGTTGAGTGCCATTGGGATGACTTGGTGACCACAGAGCAAAGCAAAGTCCAATCCAACATCACTTGAATCCCCCTGGGATCTGGCCCAGCCAAAATAGAAAGAATCTGGAAAGAGCACACAATTCAATTTGAGTAAGAGAAGATACAAAAGCATTTAATTGCCTCTTGGGGTAACAGTAACAGATTTCCACCATCAAAGCAGATAACATAATCTGATACGCATTAAACTTGAACCCAAAGGGCAAGTTGCAGAATCAGCCCTGACAGAAAGATGCCTTTTGTCAGTGTGTCCATCAAAAGGACTTCGTAGGAGAATTATCCTGAACATCTGCCAGATTGTATCTCAACCCACTTGAGGTATTTCATAAGAGCTTTGAGGAGGGCTTTAGGGAAGTTGCCATAACCACTATTAAGAGATCAGCCAAGAAAGATTGGCTGTGTGTCTTGTCACTACTTGTGCTCTTTGAGCAACCTCTGCTTTGTTTGACATAGGATTTGGACCATGATAATCCTATTGGTTACCTAATACACAGGATATTACTTTAATAAAAAATAAATCAGTGGGGCCAGCGCTGTGGCACAGCAGGTTAAAGCCCTGGCCTGAATTGTGGCATCCTATATGGGTGGCATATCTCGTCCCGGCTGCTCCTCTTCCGATCCACCTCTGTGCTATGGCCTGGGAAAGCAGTAGAAGGTGGCCCAAGTCCTTGGGCCCCTGAACCTATGTGGGAGACTTGGAAGAAGCTCCTGGTTCCTGGCTTTGGATCGGCTCAACTCCAGCTGTTGCAGCCATCTGGGGAGTGAACCAGTGGATGGAAGACCCTCTCCCTGTCTCTACCTCTCTCTGTAACTCTGTCTTTCAAATAAATAAAATAAATCTTAAAAAAAAAAATTGGGGGCCGGCGCCGCTCACTAGGCTCACTAGGTTAATCCTCCGCATGCGATGCCGGCACACCGGGTTCTAGTCCCATTTGGGGCACCGGATTCTGTCCCGGTTGCTCCTCTTCCAGGCCAGCTCTCTGCTGTGGCCCGGGCGTGCAGTGGAGGATGGACCAAGTCCTTGGGCCCTGCACCCACATAGGAGACCAGGAGAAGCACCTGGCTCCTGGCTTCGGATCAGAGCAGTGCTCCAGCTGCAGTGCGCCGGCCGGAGTGCGCTGGCCACAGTGGCCATTGGGGGGTGGACCAGTGGAAAAGGAAGACCTTTCTCTCTGTCTCTCTCTCTCTCACTGTGCACTCTGCCTGTCAAAAAAAAAAAAAAAAAAAAAAAAAAGCAGCATGTGTATGAAAGGCAGCAATGATGAGAAAAAAATGTCAAGCATGGCATTTCATCTACAAATATAGATAATTATTAGACTTCAAGAAATGTATTAAGAACAAATAGAAGATCAGTAGGACAAAATAAAAAGCCTAGGAAAAGACACAAAGACACATTTGTCTGATAAAGTTGGTCTCTCAAATAACTGGACATTTTAATAAAAGGTGTTAGGACCTGAAAAGCAATTTGGAAAAATATAAAATTGGATTCATACTTCACATAGAACATCAGGTGAAAAAAGTTCAAATGAGCTAGAGATAGCAATGTGAAAAATGAACCAGTTCATTTTTTTTTTTCTGAGAAAACTTGGGTGAATTGCCAACATAAGTTGGAAGTCAATATTCAGAAGAAATAAAGGAAAAGGTTAATAAACCTGTCCAAGTAAAATAATACCTTTTCTTATGGCAAAATGTGCCATAAGCAAAGTGAAAAGACAAAAGACAAACTGGGAAAAAGTTTTGCAACTTATATCTGTAAGGGACTAAGTTTGGCATAGCGGGTAAAGCCTCTGCCCACATGGCTGCCAGTTCAAGTCCAGGCTGCTCAACTTCTGATCCAGAACCTGGCTAATGCTCCTGGAAAAACAGCAGAAGATGGCTCAAGTGCTTGGGGACCTGCACCCACATGGGAGACCTGGATGAAGCTCCTGGTTCCTGGCTTTGGTCTGGCCCAGCCCAGACTCTCTCTCTCTCTCTCTCCCTTTCTGTGTGTGTGTGCGTAACTCTGCCTTTCAAAAAAAAAAAAAAAAAAAAAGACTAAGCTTCATAAGCTAAAGCATCCTTAAATAAATCAACAACAAAATGGATAGAAATAGCCTTAAAGCACATGAAAAGATTTTCAACCAGATTTACAATAAGAGAAATTCGGGTTAAAATTATCCTTAGCCGGCGCCGTGGCTCAATAGGCTAATCCTCCACCTTGCGGCGCCGGCACACCGGGTTCTAGTCCCGGTTGGGGCGCCGGATTCTGTCCCGGTTGCCCCTCTTCCAGGCCAGCTCTCTGCTATGGCCAGGGAGTGCAGTGGAGGATGGCCCAGGTGCTTGGGCCCTGCACCCCATGGGAGACCAGGAAAAAGCACCTGGCTCCTGGCTCCTGCCAGGATCAGCGCGGTGCGCCGGCTGCAGCGGCGGCCATTGGAGGGTGAACCAACGGCAAAAAGGAAGACCTTTCTCTCTCTGTCTCTCTCTCACTGTCCACTCTGCCTGTCAAAAAAAAAAAAAAAAAAATTATCCTGAGATATATCTCCCCAAGACACTGCTGACAATTGCAGTTGCTGTGGCGCACCTGGTACTTAACAAATTGAGGGCAGTAGTGCAAAATGCCACAAGGGAGAGTTTAGCAAAATCTAACAAAATCACACATGCATTTATCCTTGAACCTTCTGGAAAATTCCTTAGAATACACTTCCATCAATACACATTTTCCCAGAACTATTCATTGCAAAACTATTTGTAATAGTGAAGGATTGGAAAGGCAAACTTCTGTCAGTAAGAATTTGGTTCATGAACTGCTACTAAGGAGGCACTGGTGCACAATGGGGCACTCAGGGGCCATATAAAAAGAATCAAGAAGGTACAGAAATTGTGGCACAGGGGGTTAAATCACTCCCATTCAGTTCTCTGCTGGCACACGTGGAAAGCAGCAGCAGATGGCCCAGGTATTGAGTTCTTGCCACACACAGGAGAGACATGGATGGAGTTTCCTGGCTCCTGCTTTCAGCCTTACCCAGCATTCACTGTTGTGGGCATTTGGAGAGTGAAACAATAGAAGGAAGATTTCTCTCTCTCTCTCTCTCTCTCTTATTTTCAAATAAATAAATCAATTTTTTTTAAAAAAGAGATTCAAGAAACATTCTAGACACACAAACCTCCTGCGGGATACACTAAGTGTAGAAAGGTGCAAAGCAGTGATGCGTTGTGCCATATCTGCATGTGAAGTCCGTGGAAATAGAACATATAGATGCATATATGTGTGTGTGTGTGTGTGTGTGTCCTACTTACATATTATGCATATATGTATGTTCTGGCTCTTTTGTAGAAAGAAACACTTGAAGGAGAAACACTTAGAGAAACCAGGTCACCTTTAACAGATGTGGGGAAGCACTTAGTGTAGAGGGGATAGGAATGGACATGAAGCATCTCTAGAAAGCCTTTTCTTATAGTTTTGATTCTGAACCATGAACTTGTGTTTTTGCTAGAAAAATAAAATTAAGAAACAAAAAGAAAAAGAAGAACTTGTTAGCCAGATCATTAAACAAGCATCAGAAGCCAGAGATTCCTGAGTTGAAATTTCTTCCATAAAATGAGCATTACACAGCATGTCTGGCTCCCAGCGACCTCAGAACTAGTAATAAAGGCAGAAAGGGAGCTAAGCCCAGGTGCCCAGGGATGGGATCCCAGCCAACTCTGGAATCCTAAGAAGCAGGATAGTGAGGACTGCAGGCCCTGGAGACCGGTAGACCTGGGTTGAAGCAGCCATTCCCGCATCCTGAGAGATGAGCTTAAGAAAGCCAAGTGGTCTCTGAGCCTGTTTCCTCATCAGTAAGGGAGCCCCAGGTTCTGTGAGGCTTACATGAAATATTGCAAGGTGTAGTGTCCCACCCCTCCTCCTGTGGAAGGACCCAGGATGAAAAGGAACCATGGACAAGAGGTCAGCAGGAAGTCAGGTGACCTACAACCTGGAAAGGTGAAGGTCTTGAGAGACAAGAACACTGTTCTTCCGGTACCTTTAGCAGCTGAGTCCAGTCCCCCACATCCCATAGTCTCAAGACCACTTGTCCAGAGGCCCAGAATTCAAACACAGGCACCTTTGATGCCGGTCGTCTGCTTCCTACTTTTTCTGTGGTGTGGTCTCCCTTCCTGGTGGAATTCTCCAGAAACTGCTGTGAAGGAGTTTAGATTCTTTTAGTTTCCTTTGACCAGGAAAAAATGATTTCATGTCTGCAACAGGGAAAGAAATGTGCTTTGAGAAATGCCTGCAGGAGATTTTTAAATCTTTCAACTCAGCGTGGATGTTATTGGGGGCTAGACCTGGGATTGCTTTTTCATTAATATTACTTTGTCTCAGGAAGAGACAAAGACACAGAGGCACCTGGCATCTCCCGGTTCTTGGGACTGCCAAGGGTGTCAGCAATTGAGATGCAAAGAATGTCTAGCAGATGCCTACAGCAAACAAAAGGCAGCCTTCTCGTCTGGGTTCCAAACTCACTGCCAAAATTCCTACTCCAGGTATGATAATTAATTTCTGAGGCTGACTGATTAAAGACAAACAAATAACAAAACTATAAAATCTAGGTGAATCCAAAATTTGAAGCCAGATTCATTCATTTATTTCTTCACTCATTCTTTTTCATCAAATAACCACATACTTTATATTCTTCTTCTTCTTCTTTTTTAAAGACAGAGTTACAGAGAGAGGTAGAAACAGAGAGAGAGCTCTTCCACCTGCTGGCTCACTCCCCAGATGGCCACAATGGCCAGGGCTGCACCGATTTGAAGCCAGGAGCCAGGAATGTCCTCTGGATCTTCCACACGGGTGCAGGGACCCAAGGATTTGGGCCATCTTCTACTGCTTTCCCAGGCCATAGCAGAGAGCTGGATTGGAAGAGGAGCAGCCAGGACTAGAACTGGTGCCCATATGGGATGCAGGTGCTTCAGGCCAGGGCTTTAACTCACTGTGCGACATCGGCCCCCATGTACTTTATAATAGTTACATTCCAGTTTAGGGAAGGTACAGACTGAGAAACATGATGAAGGTAGATGCCATGATTGAGAAGAGATCTGGGCCGGCACCACAGCTCACTAGGCTAATCCTCCACCTGCGGTGCCAGTACCCCTCAGCCTGTGGCGCCAGTATACCCCTCAGCCTGTGGCACCAGTACCCCGGGTTCTAGTCCCAGCTGGGGCGCTGGATTCTGTCCCAGTTGCTCCTCTTCCAGTCCAGCTCTCTGCTGTGGCCCCGGAAGGCAGTGGCAGTGGAGGATGGCCCAAGTGCTTGGGTCCTGCACCCTCACGGGAGGCTGGGAGGAGGCACCTGGCTCCTGGCTTCCGATCAGCACAGCGTGCCGGCCATAGCAGCCATTTGGGGGTGAACCAACGGAAGGAAGACTTTTCTCTCTCTCTCTCACTGTCTAACTCTGCCTATCACAAAGAGAGAGAGAGAGGGAGGGAGAGAGAGAGAGAGGAAATCTGAAAAAAACGTTAGGAAGGATTTTAAGCTCTTCAGATTGTAAGGAATCTTAGCGGTCCTGTCACATTGCCTTTCACGTTGCAGATCAAGAAACTAAGGCCTAGAGCAGTCCTACCTAGAGCCACATGGCTAATTAAGGGAAAAGTCCAGTACAGGCTCTGGGTCTCCTAAGTCCAAGCCCAGTGCTGTTCCCATCACAATCTGCTGCTTCAGAGAACACACCTGAAGGGCCTGGGAGGAAAGGAGTGAACTGGGAAACATGTGTTGATTTGGTACAGTGGTGGAGGTGAGTTAACAACTTAATTTTCCTCCTTAAAATTCTGGAAGACAATTTAATGGGTGGGGGAGATGTCTTTAATTAATCAGTTCATGATTCACTCACAGATGCGGCCTTCTTGGGATAGCATCCATTACGATCCCAGGAGACGGCTTCATCGCACTGTGAGAGATGAGTCACCTTACTCTCTTACATCCCGGCTTCCTCTTCAAAATCTGGCCCTTTGAATAAAGAGGTTTTGCTGTTGTGGCTGAACTTGGAGCCACTTGGTCTCTATGGCAACCGCAGCGAATCCCCACTAGTCACAGGAAAAGGACACTTGACACCTTGAAGCACAATAGACAGACCTGTTAAATCATATTCCTGCCTCTCTCGTGCTGGAAGGTAGAATGAGGGGAGAAGCCACCGTCAAAACACATTCCAGAGCTGCTGAACAAAAGCCTGTCTGAGCCATCCTGAGTCTCTAGGCTGTCGCCGGGTTCAAGAGTCTTTCTTGAGTGACAACTGCAACTTGCTCTCTGACGTTCAGCTCAGCCAGTCTCACCCCACCCCATACAGAGCTGGATCTAATTAGAATGCAGGTATATCAGAAATTGGTTTGGCTGCATTAGACAGACAATCCAAATGAATAGTGACTGAAACATACAAGGTTTTATTCTTTTACACAAAATGTCTGGAGGAAGGCAGCCCTGTGCTTCCAGGACTATTCAACAAAGGCTCTAAGGAGGGGTGGCCATTGTGGCACAGCAGGTTAAGCAGCCGCTTAGGAAGACTGCTTCCCATTTTTTGGGGACCTGGTTCAAGTCCTGGCTACTCTGCCCTTCCAATCCGCATTTCTACTAATGCATCGGGGAGGCAGTAAATGGTGGCCCAAGTGCCTGTGTCACTACCACCCATATGGGAGACCTGGACGGAGTTCCTGGCTCCTGGCTTTGGCCTGACTCAGTCCTGGCTGCTGTGGGCATTTGAGGAATGAATCAGTGTATGGAAGATCTCTCTCTCTCGCTCTCTCCCTCTCTCATAAATAGACAACTAAATCTTTAATTTAAAAGAAAAGCTCTAAGGAAATGAGACCCTCTTCATGATCCAAGGTCATCACAGCCTCATTCCAGGTAGCAGAAGGGGGAGAGATGATGCAGATGGAGCCATGGGTGTGAGCTGTTTTTGAGGAAGTCATACTAAATTTGCCACACACCTTTCTAGCATCTCATTGAGTGAGCAGCCCTTTATTATTTGGTGATACCTGATTACAGAGGAATCAGGGATATAGTCTTTATTCCTAAGAGCCCACTGCACAGTTTAAAAGATGGGGTTCTGGGGCCAGCACTGAGGCGTAGCAGGTAAAGCTGCTGCCTGCAGTGCCGGCATCCCATATGGGCGCCGGTTCGAGTCCTGGCTGCTCCACTTCCAATCCAGCTCTCTGCTGTGGTCTGGAAAAATAGTAGAAGATGGCCCAAGTCCTTGGGAGCCTGCATCCATGGGAGACCCAGAAGAAGCACCTGGCTCCTAGCTTCAGATCGGTGCAACTCCAGCCGTTGTGGCCAATTGGGGGAGTTAACCAGTGGGTGGAAAACCTCTCTCTCTGCCTTTCCTTCTCTCTGTGTGCAACTCTGACTTTAAAATAAATAAATAAATATTAAAAATAAAGATGGGGTTCTCTTATGAGGATGGAGGGGGAACATGAATATATAGGTAGCCCACAGCCCCTGGCAGGACATGACACCTAGCTCCCTTGAAGACCTGCACTACACTGCATCTACTGTGATGTTTCTCAGCCTACACTGGAGCTCAAGTTTGGCTCCCACCTCTGGTCCATAAGCTCACTGACTGAAATGGTCTTCTTATAACTATGGGCCCAAGATCCAAAAGCTACAACATTGGTGCAGAGGTCGCCTCTTAAGAGCATTTGCATAATGAAGTTACTGGGCAGAAGGAGCTGAGGTCCTCAATGGCATGACCTGGTACCAGCTGGAACTTGTTGGAAGACATGTCCCCAAGGAGATGTGGGCTCCTGGTCTCTCAGTGTCCTAGGGGGCAACATGTTCAGGCTGGGGCATAGGTGGACACAGCAGGAAGCCACCTCCACCCCTGAGGATGCACTCACTGTGGACACCAAGACTTAGGCTTGGGTGTTGGCCACTGGGTATTGTCAGAGAAGGCTGGAGCCAGAATGGAGGCCTCAGCAGTCCCGGAGGCTCATGGGAGGTTAGATTCAGGTGTAGCACCTTCTGCTGGGTTTCTTACAGGATAACCCTCCTTGTCTCTCCCCAGAATTAGAGAGGATCATGTTTTCAGGCAGTCTGGGTTTACAGCTTAAAGGCAGGAAGGCCGCAGCAAAGTAACTAGAATGTCACTTTGCAGCTTTTGCGGTTCAAAAGGCTTCCGCACTCCCTGCACATACACTAGGTTGTCAGAAAGGGCTTTTGTGTCCCGATGCCTGACTTGTGGGCCTTGAAAGGAAATGTTTCTGCCATAAGCAACGGATTTGAGGAAAATGCTTGATCTGGAGGGTTTAAGAGTCCATTTTCTCAGGCTTTTAGTGTCAGTTCTCTCTAGGGACAGCGGGGAGAGGGAAGAGATCGACAGTTAGAGGCAGTGGTGGGGGTCTGCAGCTGCTGCCTTGGACTCAGCATGCAAGCTGGGTGCCACAGAGCCCCAGATGGACTTGGTGACTGTGCACTGAATTTCCCTTGGCTCTCCAAGGAGTAGTGAGTGCTCACGGTGTCTTGAGAAGGAGGAGCACTTCATGAATTGACAGAGTTTAAAGCTGAAATGAGTAAGGAAACTCTCAATTGTCAATCAAGTCATTTCTGCCTTGGCCACCAAGCTCAAGACCAAAGCTAAGTTCAGTTATGATGAAACAAAGAACACTCCGTATTGAGCCCTCCTGAGTTTATCGCA
This sequence comes from Oryctolagus cuniculus, assembly GCF_051225735.1. Taxonomy (NCBI): domain Eukaryota; kingdom Metazoa; phylum Chordata; class Mammalia; order Lagomorpha; family Leporidae; genus Oryctolagus; species Oryctolagus cuniculus. Next base: position 143,420,933 of record NC_142871.1, read on the forward strand.
TCAGAAATTAAGTCCCTACAAAATTGTATCAACCAGCTTGTTTTTAATAATTGAATTTATTTGTGTCTATGTCAATGGCACAGTAAGGGAAAAATACAAGGACAGTTCAAAAACTGTGGAAATGGATTTAAAAGATGAATTTATTTTGGTGCAAAAAATTGAAATCCACACATAGGAGTATTACTTCTGGGAGGGCCTCATGTGGGAGAATAGAATTACTGGCAGGTTTTTTATAAATCTTTATGAATATTTTTTATAGTGGACAAATATAATAAAGCACTATTTAACAAGATCTTCTTCATATCTGTGGAGAAACAATTGCATAAAAGCCTAATCAAATAAGGATCTTCCAAGGAGGAAATAATTGGCTCATCAAGGACTCCCCAGAGGAGAGTTTCTTCCTCCTATTCCTCTACTCCAGATGCCCCAGTCTACCAACAATCCTGATATCCAGCTGGCTGATCTCCAAGACAGGCGCTGCTTCTCTCAGCAGATCTTGGCAGCTCCCCTGGGTTCCCACAACTTCCCTCACTCTGCCCCCTTCACAGCATCCTTGGGAAAGTTGAATACCATTGCCCTAGGAGAATGTAAGATGGGCAAGTTGTCCCTTTTCCCCTTTTCCATTGACAAATACAGAGCATTAGCTATGCTTAACTAAGTGGGTTAGGCCTAAAGGAAGCTTCTGCCAGAGATACAACCATGCCTGTAACTGGACGGGAGTCTCAGCAGCGTCTCCTACCCTTATGTTTTGGGCCCCTCATATTGTCATCACATTTCAGTCCGTAGCCACGAAAAACAAAAAAGCAATGGGATGTGCCTGCAGTAGAGCTTATCAGAAGGTCTTCCCTGGGCCTTTGGGGCACCTGCTTCTGGTCATTTAATTAGGAATGAGTCCCTGCACCTGCTGGCCATTAACCTTGGGCTCATCAAGTCACCTCTCCTAACCTCTATTTTCTCATGCATGGAATTTGGATATTCATACTCTATACACAGAACTGTTACAGAAATTAATGTAAATCTTAGTACTTGGCACACAGTTTGAGTACTTACTGGTGGTCTTCCCTTTCTTGACATCACTTCTGGAATGGAGAAGAACACCTAAGAATTTCTTCCACCCCACTCTCTTGTTGGGATCCTTGAACACAATTTGCTGAAGGTAGGCTATACTCATGTTTTAAGGCCATCCACAACTATGAATTCATGTACCCCTCTTCATTGCTGAGAGATCTGAATATTTGATTTCTTTTTAGGAGGAATACTGGGAAGACTTGATTTTCTCCACGAGAAAAACAAGTTGGCAGTCAGATAAGTATTTCCAGGCTGTAGGAAATCTAATTGACATACAAGAGCTCATTGTTTCTATGGTAAGTATTGAATTATGTCAGACGAAGATCAGAGCACAGTTACTGACTTCCCAATGGATGCTAAAAATAGGTAGGATGCTGTGATTTCATTAACTGCAGGAGGGGGTGAGGAGAGTTTAAAGAATCTAGCTGAGGACCACTCAGAGTCAATTGAGGCTTGTTTAAATAAATAGCAACTAAACATAGTGAGCTTGTTCAAAAACAGAGAAAAGGTAGAAATCATTTTCTATACTGGCTATTAAAATAAAGGACACAGACATAAAACTCTGTTCAACAAATATAGCAAAAAGTAAAAGCATACACTGTAAAATTTTGATTATCTGCAGCCTTTAGAAAGGAGTTGATAACTGGCTTTTCTGTACAGCTCGGGATTTTATCTCTTCAAGCAATGATTTTTTTTTTTTAAGACTTTAAGTGGGAAGCTCTATAAAATAGATCACACTCTTCTGAATCTTCTTAAGCAGCGTAGGGAGAACACAATTTAACCTCCTCCTGACTTGGAGTCTCAACACAAGCTTCACTGCGCAGAGCTGCTTGTCTCTGGGTGGCCCCAGACCTCTGTGTGCTTGTCTGCTTTCTCTGCCTGGCTGTCACTCTCAGGCTGTCACCTGTCCTTCTCCATCACCCTGATCCTTTTGAGGGATGCATAGGTCAAACCCAAGCCTGCTAAAGCTGTTTGTAAACAAAGAGTATACTGACTCTGAATGAACACCCGAGAGTTTAAGAGGAATGGATTTAAGTCTTCACGATTGGACTTTATAAAATGTATTTAAAATTATTCAGAGACTTGGTTTATTTGTTTACTCTACTGGTTCTGGGCCACACCTTTCTATCAACTGATATATAATTGTATATACAATACACAACGAAGCTTTTCATGACCATAATGTGTCGTACAAATACATCTGTAGGGATTTTTCTGTATATTCTGAATTTAGTCCCCAGCTCTCTAGCCACCCCCAGCTGTTCTCAGCACCAAAATGTTGGCACTTGTCCATATGCTGGTCATCTTTATTAGTGAGATGGTGACAGTAGTGCAGGCCCCAGATTACATACATGGGAGTCATAGTTACCTAATGACACATTTTTGCAACGTATGGCAGGACATCTGGTGACAAGGCTATCGCAGGCATCACACTTGCCAGTGGGTTGGGCTATGTGTCCAGGCATAAGTCTCTCCTCTCCCAGGAGGCTGCTGAGGCCTGGGGCACCTGGAGACCTCAGGCAAGTCTCTTCTTGCCATGAGCACCCCCAGTAGTTTATCCCAGTGTGCTATGCACAGATCATTTTCTATGTATGTCATGGTGTGAAAAATGCTGAACAATCCTGATGGTAGCTGGCTATGTTGGATCACAGGGAGCCTTGTTTATGTGTATGGACAATTTAGGTTTCCTGACCTGTTATCTTTTCATATGCTTTGCTGAGAATGCATTTTCTGTTCTTGTCACAGTACAGTGGCATTTACCTAGATGGATCATTTGCAAGTTCACCCTCAGCAAACCCCTCACCCGGTCCTAATAAGACAAGCAAGCTGATCCTGATAGGAAGGGTCTTCACAGTGTTCACGGAAAATGCAACTTATCTTTTAATTCCATTTGCCATGGAATTTTTGAAGTATCCTCATATGTGATGTTTTCTAGCAATTTAATTCATCCAGTGGGTATTTATTGAGCAGAGACACAAAAATGAACAATGTGAGACTCTTATTCCAGTGAACTTGAGAGAGAGATGTCCAAGTGCATGCATAATCTTGGTTATGATGTGACAGAGGAAGGTTCTACACAACCCTGGCTTTTATAGGGGAACATCTTCCTGTCGTTTATCTCCCAGCCCCACTAGCATGACAATGAGATCCCCACTCTCACTAACGCTTCCTGACATGGTCAAGTTCTCTGGTCACAGTTCCATGTTGGTATAACATGTGATGGAAGAATCATGAGTTCATTAAATTGCTAATCCTCACATCCTGTCTGTGGCCTCTAGCCCCAGGCTCCAAGGCTCCCAAGATGTCTGGCACATTTTGCCAAAGAGCAGAGGGCAAGTTTAATGTGGGTTCCACATTCAAGGCAAGACATCAGCAGTTTTCCTCTGAGCCAACACCTAAGTGGGTTTGCTATTTTTGTTTTTCCTTCCATCAGAACAGTGAAGTCTTAGAACTTTCCACTCTGAATAAAGTTGACACTTCCATTGAGAAAGGCCTGGAATGGGACAGACTGGGTTTTGAAAACCCCATTAGGGGCAATGCTGTAGCATAGCAGGTAAAACCTCTGCCTACAGTGCCGGCATCTCATATGAGCACCCATTTGAGTCCCGGCTGCTCCACTTCCAATACAGCTCTCTGCTACAGCCTGGGAAAGCAGTAGAAGATGGCCCAAGTCCTTTGGCCCCTGCACCCACATGGGAGATCTGGAAGAATTTCCTGGCTCCTGGCTTTGGATTGGCACAGCTCCAGCCTTTGCAGCCAACTGGGGAATGAACCAGTAGATGGAAGACACTTCCCTCTCTCTCTCTCTCTCTCTGCCTCTCCTTCTCTCTCTGTATAACTCTATCAAATAAGTAATTAAAAATCTTGAAAAGAAAATAAAACCCAGTCAGGCTTTGACAATTTTTTAGTCAATTATAATAGCTTTTGACCTATAAGAATGAAAGGAAACCAAGCCAGTAAGAAAGCTATTCCAAGAATAGTGCCCTGATTGCTTTATTTTGCAAATACAGGAATATTTTGAGCTTCAAAAGGAGAAGTGTTTATTCACAATTTGAAGGATGAGGTTTCCTTCTTAGACAAAAGGATTGGAAATTTCACTGGAGTAGAACTGAAGAGGGCTTTGCTCTCTGATTTTAGAGTTAAGCAGGGATTTTTCCTTTCTATTGCATAAAAAGGACAGTCAGTGTTCAATGAGCATGCACCCAGGACCATGTCAATAGTTCACATGCTCATCTCTCAGTAATCTGAAACACAGGGCATCGCTGGTGAGTCAAATTTCACACTGCTTTAGTCTTACCAATATATTGTGTTGGATGATAAAAGCTCAAGAAATAAGAAAGAAAATGAAGGTATCCATTCATGTAGTAGTGGCATGGCTGTTGTCCTGCTCATCATGATCCAACGATAGAAGTGGTTTTATATTCACTTGGATTCTACTTTTCACCAGTTAATGTGCCAGCAATGAACTTAGGCCTCCTGTGTTGAGAATAATGTTCCTTGGCTGTGAGGAGTTTTCAGGAGGCAAAGCCTTTTTAGGGTTTTGCCAGGAATGCTTGGTACTAATGCCTGGAATATTGCAAGCACAGGTACTCCCAGCTTAGTGACTGTCCCATCACTCCAGCCACTCAAAGTGTTCCTGGCAATGGCTGAAACAGAGGTTCTTTATGCAAGAAAAATTCAGACATGAGACAGAGAGTAACAGTAAGTATGCTAGCCAAATTTAATGAAAAGGATACACTTGACAGACCAGGTGGGCTTCTCAGGAAAGAACGGAGCGCCCCATCTGTATTCATCCTGGAACTTTTATGGGCATGCGTATGGGTCCCTCCACCGCGTTTCTCCCGCCGTCCTCCCTATTCTGAGAAATTACTGGGTGGAGGATTTTCTAGAGTGGAGCTCCTGAAAATCCTCCCAGGACCTCATCAACACAACACGTTATCAGACCTAATATCCCCCTTAGGCAGGGTGGGGGAGAATCCCCTAAGCTCCCCGCAAGGAGATGGCTGAAACCCATCCAACAGGGCGATTGAACAAGAGTAATTACTGTAGATGTAACTGCTGGTCTGCTTTCAGGGCTCATTTCCTCATTCCAGGGCACAAAGGGCACCAACTTAATTTTCTTTAAAAACTCCCATTTTCTACAATCCTACCCCTTACATACCGAGGCTAATGTCTACCGGCTACCTTAAGAGAAGGAACTGTGTTACTCACAGAAGATTCTCAGAGGCCTGGAGACCAGAGAGCACCTGTAGAACCCTTCCTTTCCTGCTGGCAAGACAGCCAGCTCCCCAGGCTTTGCTGATGCTGGCCTCCTTTCTGACCTTGTCTGTCTCGGAGCACCTGCTATACCCTCTGCCTGGAAGGCTCGCCTGCCTCAGCTCCTTTAGGCTTGATTATTTCCCCTCCTTCAGGCCTACCCTAGAAATCAAGATGCTGGGACAGGAATTGGGCACAGCAGTTAGGAAACCCACATCCCATATCACAGTGGCTGGGTTTAAGTCCTGGATCCACTTCTGATTCCAGCTTCCTCTTAATGTGCACCCAAGAGGCAGCAGGTAGAGACCCAGCTCCTGGCTTCAACATGGCCTAGCCCTAGCAGTTGTGTCGTTTAGGAAGAGAACCAGAAGATGGAAGATCTATTGTGCTCTGTCATCCTGCCTTTCAAATAAATTTTAAAAACTTAAAAATTCAAGACGCCTTCCCTGACTGCCTTATCTGAAGTAGATTTCCCCAAGTTAGAGCATTTATGCTCACCTGTAATTACCTTGTGTGTTTACCCATTATCTGAGCCCTTCACCCACATGTAAGATCTGCATCCTTTTGCTCTCCGCTGTATCTCCATTGCCCAGCAAATGCTTTGAGTCCCTGATCAATGCATATTTATTGCATGAATAAATGAGTGAGTAAAAGAATTAATGAATAAATGAATAATATTGAGTTGAGCTATATGAGGATATTTCAATAAATTAATGAAAAATGGAATTAAAAGATGTTTGGGTACAAAAATTTTTGAAATTCATGCATAGTTTTTTATAATATGCATTTTCCATGAACTTTTTATGCATAAATTTCAACAATTTTGCAGCAAAATCAACTTATCTTTAATTGCATTTTCATGTACTTTTTGATGTTCCCTTGTATTGGCAGCATAATACATTATAAGACAGCGCATAAAGCTTACTGCTGTTGTTTCTCTGCAAAATGTACCCCTGTAGAATGCAGCTTGTGTGTAGGCAGGAGACTTACACACATAAGAGTAAGAACAGGCAGGGGTATAAAAAATGGAAATAACAAATGGAGATATGAAATTTGCCTCTGAAAAAGTAAAAGGAAAGTCAGCTTGCCTTGGATAATCTGGAAATATTTCATCTATCAAAATCTTGTCACTCATTACTGTTTCCCACCCCCAGTGAGACTTATCTTGAGAAAATAGAAGTGTCCACCCACATTCCTGATGGCCTCCTGCATCCCATAAAAACTGGGGATGGAGAGGCGGGGGAGAAAGAGTATCAGGGAGGGAGTGTTTCCAAGGCTCTTTAGAGAGCCCGAATATCATGGTCTGTTTTAGGGAAGCAGCTCCAATCTTCAGTCTAGCTTTTGAATCCCAGGAAATCTACAGTGGCTACCAGGAAATGAAACAATCAAAGATAATGCTCATTTAATGAATAGAGGAGGCTATTTGCTCTGAGCAGTTCAGAGTTGCTTGCAGGCTGAGAGCAGGTGCCAGACTTTGGGCATCGGGAGGAGGAACAGGGGCTTGGAGGAATCTGAAAGGGGAACACTGTAGAGATTGGAGGCTGCAGTGGAGGCTTTGGCTCGAGAGAGGGAGGGGAGCTGCAGTTTGAGGGAGCTCTGGGATCTCTTGCTTCTAACCTCGGTTGTAACAAGTTGTTGGGATTTTCCAGAATGTGGATAGGAGCGGCTCTGCAGCCTGAAGTCCAAAGTGGCCTCAACTATGTAGGAAGAAAGATGTTGGTGACGGATGAAGGACCTCGTGTCAACCTAAGAGTAAGCTGGCAGCTAACTGCCTGCCACTGGAGATGTAGGCAGGCAGCTTCCTCTGAGCGAGGTATTCAGACTTATTAAATTCCCACTACCTTGCCAGGTACGTCCTAGCTTTGGGGATGAAGTCAACACTACCTGTAGACAAAAAGGAAAGTTCTTTTGTTCATGGGGTTGACATTCTAGTGTGGAAAGATAGAAATTAAACAGCAGAGTTGGTCAGAGGGTGGTCAATACAAAGGTAATTCAAAAAGTTCATGGAAAAATGGAATTGGAAGATAAATTTACTTTGGCACAAAGAAATCGTTGATGTCCATGTATAGTTGTTTTTTTTTTTTTAATATGCATTTTCTGTGAACTTTTTAAAGACCCTCTAACATACCTGGATTTCAAAAACACTTTGAACCCTCTGGGTTGGGTGTGCTCCTTTTGCTCATGAAGAATCTGAGGCCCAGGGGAAGAAGGGACTTCCCCAGGTCACACAGAAGTGGACACAGGGGCTTGAGCCCAGCTTCCCTGACCTAGGAGGAAATCTCAAGCGAAGACAGTTGTGCTGTGGGGCTTCTCCACTTGCAACGACAGCCTCAGTCACAGCATGGCCCAAGGTGACGATGCGTCAGCCGGGCTGCACAGGAGTGTCGCCTGGGGATGCCCAGCCAAGCAGGGAACAGGCCCACCTGCATAGCTTCCATGAGCACAGGAGATCAGGCTCATTTAGCATGGAATGGCCAGAGGCTCCAAACACAAAGGTATAGGTATAAGGAGATGGAATTACTATCCCCCGATTTTGTCAGTTACACATTGTATGGATGTAGTAAATTATTACTCTGCACCATGTTAATGCACTCTTATGCTGCTTATTGTGTGTCGAATTAAAAAAAATCAGCTAGAGAGCTTTTAAAACTCCCAATGAGCAAGTCTTACCCCAGGCCAATTAAAATAGACTCTCTGGAGGTGAGACCCAGGCTTCAGGATTTTCCAGTTTCCCAGATGGTGCCCATGTGCAGCCGAGCCTGAGAGGCACAGTCTTATGCAAGGTCAGTCACAGATGTTAAATATAAAAATACAATAATTTAGAACTCTTAAAAAAATCACTGATAATTTTCTACTTCTTCCTCCTCTGGTCACTCCAAAGCAGTCATTTTTCAAGATAAGGACCTGGGTTAAGTGGGTATAAAAACATGAATAAAATGTGAAATAAATTACTGAGAAATGAAAGCCATGAATAATGTAAAAAGGGGAAGAGCAGGAACAACTAGGGCAGAAAGCAAAGCCACAGCAGCACAGGAAGAAGCGGGGCTCTGGGGGAAGGCTCGCATACAAATGCAGGAAGGAAAGCTGGCGTGCAAATCCTGTCTTTTTGAAACTTGGGGGCAAGTACCTGGGATACCCAAGGGATAGCTGCTCTTAGGATGATTGACAAGCTCAGGCCATGGGTTGCCAGTGCCCCCGCAGGAAGAACAGCCAGGGCCTGTTCTGTGCAGCAGGCTCAGGACTGACAGTGTCAGAGCCCTGGAAATGCAGTAACGTAAGCATCAGGACTTGGCTCAGCTCAGAACTGAGGGGAGGGGCACAGTGCATCAGAGTCCATGGGGGCTGCTCAGGAGCCAGAGGCCTTATTCAGTCTGAAAAAGCTCTGATGATCTGATGACACGCCTCCTCCTCTCTCTTCCTTTTTCTCCTCCACCCCTACACTGAGAATTACTGTCCCCAGTAGGGCTCACCCATGTGACCCCAAAAAATTCAAAACTTTGCAACTAGAATATCACTTGTGCTTTACCTGAAGCTAGCTGGCACAGCATACCTGCTGGTGAGGGCGAGAGGCAATGATTCCAGACACCTGTCACTCAGCGACAGCTATGCATCTCAGGATGGTTCCCACTCAGGTGCCCCAAGGGGAGGGGCAGCAGTTCTGTTGATTGATAGACAATATATTCTCTGAGAGGATCTCCTTCCAACTGACTTCCTGCAAGGTCTGGCTGTGAAATGATGAAATTTTGTAAACTCCAAACGTTTTCTTAAATGGTAACCATTTATTTGCTTTATGGTGTCAGGATTCTACACTCCCTGTTAGACACAGGCCCACTCAAGGAGACATCCCTATGAAAGATTCCTTTGTATTATCAGTTCATTATGGTTGAAAGTTGAGCAGGGGCATTTGATTGACGGGTGTTTGGAGAGCAATTAGCAGGCTCTGAGTTGCATGAATGACCCTTGTGAAACTGTAGTTCAGCTGGGGTCATACAGGTGCGTATCTTTATGAATTTTGTTTTCAGGGACTGTAAGAGTTGTATGTGTATGTGATCCCCTGTCTCAACCTTTTTGACGTACAAAAGCCTTTTTAAGAAGACAGAGGGGTTTTGATGAACAAGTGCTTGTTGCTTGTAAATCTAGAAAAACATGCAAGCAGCTAATACAGGATCAGGACTGAAAAGGAAGAGTTGGCCTGGAAGATCCTTCCTGCCTCCTTGGTACACTTCTGTTTGCTCCTAAGTAGTGCCTTTCCCTGCTTTATAAAGCGGCATATTCCAGAATGTTCTCAATGCTTTAACTGCAAAGCAGATACTATTATCAAAGTGTCTCTAAACAGATATCAGCCCCCGCCCTGCTATGATTTACAGTTACTAAGAATTCCTGAAGGAAGTGAGGGTAAAGTTCCAAATTGGCAGGCTGACATAAATGGTCTGGAATGAGGTATCTTTTTGATTGATTAGTGGAGCACACAGGTGCCTCTGATGTGAAGGGTTGTCAGTGTGCTTTCAACGCTCAGGTTTAAATGTAAAAAGCAAATGTGGTGTGAGATATAGCAGCAATTGCCCTAGACTCAGAAATTCCCAAACAAGCATTTAACCTCACAGCTCTACCAAACTAATCATAGCGTTCCCATTGCTTCATCTGAAATGGGATGAGAGCTCTCTTGCCTGCGCAGAATTAGTCAAGCTCTCCTCTGCATGATTACATCGCTGGCTGAAGCTCCTTTGGGCCTAACCCACTTACTTAGGCCTGGCTAATGCTGTATGCTAGTTAATGGGTAAGGGACACCTTGTGGCTCATAAATACATTAAAGGGTTGGAAAAAAGAGAACTGACCACAAACCATTTGATTGGCAGCCAAGAAAAGAAATAAACCACAGGCTCAGCAATTGGGGATTTGACCAATTTCTAGACTCATCCAGAATAGTATAGCAAGAAACACACTCAGTAACTAGACATTCAGAATCCCAAAAGTAAGCAACTAAAAGTTGAGCCATGTTCTGGAAAGTTCCACTGATATCATTAAACAGATTGCAGCTGGGAACAACTATGCCTTAAGGAGAAACATATGAGTCAGCAGAGCAACTTTTTTTTTTTTCTTTAAGACAGCACAGTATATGCTCTCTGTTGCAATTACTCCATTCTGCCATTGTAGTGTAAAAGCAGTCACAGATTATATGGAAACAAATGGACTTTGCTGTGTTCCAATAAAACTTTATTTATAAAAACAGGCTATGTACCAGGTTTGGCGGTGAGCTGTAGTTTCCCAAACTCCTCCTTCTACTTATATTACTGAGAGTGATGTAATAGGTGGGAGACAGATGTGTTCACCAAAAGGTGCAGTTGAGCGTTTTAGAGACAGTATAGGGTAGAGGTTAAGAACAAGGTGGGGCAGGCACTGTGGCGTAGCAGGTAAAGCCTCTGCCTGCAGTGCCAGCATCCCATATGGGTGCCGGTTTGAGTCCCAGCTGCTCCACTTCCAATCCAGCTCTCTGCTATGGCCTGGGAAAACAGTGGAAGATGGCCTGAGTCCTTGGGCCCCTGCACCTGTGTGGGAGACCCGGAAGAAGCTCCTGGATCCTGGCTTCAGATCAGTGCAGCTCCAGCCATTGCAGCCAGCTGGGGAGTGAGCCAGTGGATGGAAGATCTGTCTCTCTCTCTCTCTCTCTCTCTGCCTCTCCTTCTCTCTGTGTGTAACTCTTTCAACTAAATAAATAAATATTTTTCTAAAAAAAGATCAAGGACTGTGGGGAGCAATCCGGACTAGACTAAGTTACTGGAATTAAGACTTATTCTATGCATCTGCTCTCCCACAATATGGCGCTGGGAGAGAAGAAAACAGCTTCTACACAGCTGCCTCCAGTTCAACCAATAAACAGCGGGACCTGCTCCTGGTTGGAGGAGAGCAGCGTACTCGGCGTGTGGGCAGCCGAGTTGGGATTGGCAGAGGAGGACTATAAAGGAGGAGAGAGACGGCATGCACCAGGAACATCTAAGGGGAACATCTAAGGGAACACCTGTGCAGCCCCCGAGAGAGCCGGCCGGCGGTGTGCCGCTCCCCTGCGGAAGTGGGGAGTGTGGCAGGGGGAACTGCCCTTCCACGGAGGTGGAAGGGACAGTAGCCAACCCGGGAAGAACCAGCAGCAAACCCGGGGAGGGCCGAGCAGACGAAAGAACAGCGCAGGGTCCTGTGTCGTTCCTCCATGAAGAGTGGGAGCGACATAATGGTGCCGTGACTCGGATATGAAGCCTAGGCAGGGTTTAGTGTCGTTCCTCCACGAAGAGGGGGAGCGACAAAGGACTCTGAAGCTGGATTCTGATCTTGACTCTACCACTTCCTAGGTGGATGACCTAAAACAACTTACTAACCCACTCAGTGGCTCAGTTTATTCATCTACAAAGTGAGGATAACAACAGATCTCAGCAGGGTAGCTCGGATACATTCCAAGGAAGACCCTCAGAAAAGGACTTAGGCACAAGCAATTTTTTGTTGAGAGGCAGTCTCAGGATGTACAGTGAAGGAATAAAGCCAAGTGAGACCGTGAGGGGAGAGAACTTGTGAATGGGGCGTTGAGCAGTGCATCAGTCCTGAGGGCTGCCGGGATGCCGTCGTGTGAGGATCCTCACAGGTACTGCAGAGATGGGGAAACTGGGATGCTTATCTACATACAAGTGGTCCTCACTTCCCACCAGTCACATACAGTGTCTAGTAGGACTGCCAGTGTGCTGGGGGGTGGACTGAGGCACTTGGACAGGCAATAGCATCCACCACACTGCATCATAGGGTTGTCATAAAGATGGTGTGAATTAATATTTGTGAAGCACTTGGGGGGAAATGCCTGGCATTTAATAAATGCCATTTAAGTGACTGCCAAGAAAAGAGAAAGCATCCTTTGAATTAGCAGGAATTCTAAGCATAACAAAAATTAAGTTGAAATTTTACAACTGTAACAGTAATATCAATGGGAAATTTGACTAAGTTCCACAATGGATTAGGAAGGGACCCCAGAAATGCTGGGTAGCCTGTATGTAAGTTACAGGCAGTGCCATCTGCAACTCTGTGAAGCTGTGAGTCAGCACCATAAAAGACAGGAGCTGATAACAGTAACTCAGCAAAACCCTAGATAGGCTGGGGACACTGGACATAAAGCTTAGGCCATGCTTAAAGAATGTATATTTATTACAGTATAGCATAGTCAGTAAGCAGGAACATTATGCTGTTTACATAAGTGATTATCATTTGTATTACTTTTTAAATGATTCATTTATTTATTTGAAGGAGTTATGGAGAAAGAGAGGAAGAGAGAGAAAGAAAGAGAGAGAGAGAATCTTCTGTCTGCTGGTTCACTCCCTGAATGGTGACAACATCCAGGGCTAAGCCAGGCTGAAGCCAGGGGCCTGAAACTCCATTCAGGTCTCCTACATGGGTGACAGGGGTCCAAGTACTTGGTGCATTAGCAGAGAGCTGGATTGGAAGTAGTGCAGTCAGGATTTGAACTGGCACTCACAGATGCTGGTGTTGCATGTGGCATGATTTGTATTGCTTTTATACAGACAAATAGAAGCTTTTCTCTTCTCACTTTGTTAGTCCCCTGCATCTAAACCTGGGAAAATACTGGCCATTTTCCCTAATATTGTCTCATCATCACGACTAGCTCTGTTCACCAGTGAAGGGCCTGAGATGTGTCCCATGGTTCTTGACCTCCCCTTGTTTACAGCCATATTGACTCAATCCCATTGGTTCTCACCAGATCAGGTCTCTCCCACAGATCCCGGCCCTCCCCTCTCATGTGTGGTTTTCAAGATTATGCACATATTCCTCTTTACCTGTTCCAGGGTGTTCTGGCTGCTGGTGGGCTCTGTCTGGGGAGGTGGACAGTCTTATTGCCATTTTGTGGCAGGTTGGAGAGAGAGATCCCCAACCACAGGTATCCCCAGAGAGCACAAGAGTACAATAGATAGGAACCCTGGATCTTTAGCCTCTAGGAGCTTCTGGGGATGGCAGAGGAAGGATTGGATTTAAGATCCAGAGTAAAGAAAAGAATGTCCAAGCAAATGGGGTTCTTGTTTCCAAACTCCTCTGCAAAATCCCGGGCAACAATATTTGGCATGGATTGATAGTAAATGGGAGTTCTCTGTTTTTCGGCCTCTCTCCCTCTCTCTCTCTCTCCCTCTCTCTCTCTCTCTCCTCCCCCCCACCCCTCCCCCATAAAAAAAAAAAGTAGAATGATGTTCAGAGATATTTCCAGAAAATAGCATGTATCTCAGCAAATTGCTTTTGGCTGTAAAAAAGAGAAACAAAGTCAACTGAAAATGGCTTAAAGAATAAGAGAACTTAATATTCTATGAAAAGAAATGTCTAATCTTGCTGAATTCATTGATTCAAAAAGTCTTCTAAGATCAGAGCCTCTATTCTGCCAACCGTCATATATCATCCATGTCCTTGGAGTAGTGAAGGTGGTGGCTGCCTCTTAGACACACCCACCCAGAGGAAGGGGAAATCACATCTTGATGGTTGGGCCATCTCTTAGGAGTGAGGAAATGTTTCTCAAAAGGCCCCCAGGAGATCTTCTGCCACTACTTTATTGGTGACAGCAGACCACCGGCTCAGTGGCAAGAGGAATAGGACCATGTTGGCTTAGAAGGGCTGGGATTTACCCCTGGGTCTGGGCTATGGTTGGGGTCAACCTCCTCTGAGTCACAAGAGGAGAGAGTAGGTTTCTTTTTTGATTTTAAAATTTTTATTTATTTTTCTTTTTTCATTTTTTAAATGACTACAAATGTCATAAGTAAAACTTTAGGAATATAGTGATTCTTCCCACCATACCCACCTTCCACCCCTCCTCCTCCTCCCTCTCCCCTTGCCAGCCTCATTCTCCATTAAGATTCATTTTCAATTAACTTTATACACAGAAGACCAACTCTATACTAAGTAAAGAATTCAACAATTTGCACACACACACACACACTGTGTGAGAACTAGTTTTACAGTTAACTCTCATGGGGAGTTAGTGCACAGTGACTCCAGTTGTTGATTTAACAATTAACACTCTTATGTATGACGTCAGTGATCACTTGAGACTCTTGACATGAACTTCCTAGGCTATGGAAGTCTTTTGAGTCCACAAACTCCATCAGTATTTGGACAAGGCCATAAGCAAGGTGGAAGTTCTCTCCTCCTTTTAGAGAAACATACATCCTTCTTTGATGCCATTTCTTTCCGAGAGTAGATTCTCAACCTAATTTGTAGTTCTTCCACCCCAGGAAGAAGACGGATTGAATGCTGGCTGATACCCAGTAGTGGGATGTTGGAGATGTTAAGAAGACCCAACTGTTGGATACTCTCTATCTTGCAGCCTTTCCTACCTATGGACAGACGGCTAGAACCCCTTTGAAAAGACAAAAGGGCTTTTATTTCTCAAGCTCAAATGAAAAATACAAAAAATATGCATGTGGCCGGAAAGGGTGAGAATAGTATGGTTTTCCCTCAAATTGGGGCAGTCTAATATGTAGTCTTTTCCTCTTGGGAAAGAAGTCAGAAATGTACTTGGTGCCTGAAGAAGTTGGCATAACTCTTTTTTTAAAAAAAGATTTATTTATTTATTTATTTGAAAGAGTTATGGAGAGGCAGAGACAGAGAGAGGGAGAGGTCTTCATTGGTTCACTCCCTAGATGACGGCAATGGCTGGAGCTGTACTAATCCAAAGCCAGGAGTCAGGAGTTTGTCCCACACAGTGCAGGGGTCCAAGGACTTGGGCCATCTTCTACTGCTTTCCCAGGCCATAGCAGAGAGCTAGATCAGAAGAGAAGCAGCCAGGACTCGCACTGGCGCCCATATGGGATGCTGGCACTGCAGGCAGCAGCTTTACCTGCTACGCCACAGCTCCAGCCCCCTGGATAACTCTTTGTTTATAAATTTATTATCGTATTTACCTTATATTGAGGATATTTAAGTAGCTGTCTCCTCTTTCATTCTCTAGGCCCATGAAGGTCAGGAGATACTACTATTCTTCATCATATCCCAGCTAGCAGTGCAGTAATCTCTGTCCCGCCAAGTGCACCTGTGCCTACACTGGTTGACACTATGATGAGAGACAGATCAGCTGTGCATCACAGACAAGAGTCTGGCACTTGCTGGTCACATGCTGCTACCTCAGGCTGATTAGATTTCCTTTCTTGGTCCCACTTCTGGAGGACATTTTCTTGAGAGGATTTATCCAAATCTAAGGGCTCCTCCCCACACATAAACCTGTGCCTTAAGCTGTAATTGATTCTTTCCCGCATTTCCAGCTGTGGCCTCACAATTCTTCTCACAGTTAGGTTCCCAACCAACTTCAAGTTCCTGAAAACCCTTCTCTGGCTTATAAATTTTTTAAAAAACAGATTTATTTATTTATTTATTTGAAAGGCAGAGTGACCAAGAGAGAGGAAGAGACAGAGCAAGACATAGAAATCTTCTATCCAGTGGCTACCAGTGGGCAGCTGGGCCAGAACAAAGCCAGGAGGCAGGAGCTCTGTCTGGGTCTCCCAAGTTGGTGGCAGAGTCTCATGTACTTGAGCCACCATCTGCTGTTTCCCATGCACATTAGCAGGAAGCTGGCTTCAAAGCAGAATAACTGGGACTCAAACAAGCACTCTGATACGTGCTGTGGGCAATTTCAGCAGAGGCTTAACCCACTGCACCACAATTCCTGCCCCTTTGCATGATCTAAAACCATATAGCACATTCTACAGGTTATTTAAAATCTGTTCACTGTTGTGATACTGCTATGGTTTTTGCCCTTGGTTGAATTTGTCATGCCTTTTATATTGTTTTCCTCAAGTTCATATTTCCTCAACAAGTTTCTTCTCTACTGAGGCCTATAACCACTATTGTTCTGCTTTTGCCAATCAGCATCTTATTTATTATCAAGGAGCAGACACAACCAAACTCACATTTCCATCAACACACAAAAGATGATTTATGTGTCCACAAAAAAGGGGAACAAACATAACAGAATCAATCCTGGACTTACAAATGCCTCATACAAATAGCCAGTTGTACATGGTCCCTCTCGTCTCATGACCTCGTTCATCGCATATAAACCAGGAGGCTGCACATGCGTAAATTCTATGAGTGTTTGCAGAAGCTCACCAAGTAGAAATGTAATGTTCTTCTCCCTTCTGCAGCTGATCCTAGTTCGTGCCCATGCAAATGGATGCTGGGATTCATATAACTTTACAGGGCTTCAAAGTCCACAAAGGACTCTAACGCCCAAATTACAGTAGTATCCTTAGTTCACCTCACTGTGCCAAAGTATTGCATAATATTTAGTGAAGTTAATCCCCATCTGGGGAAATTGAGAAATAAAATTCCAGGCATGCCTCATGATTTATTTTTTGTGTGGGCTTTTGGACTTGAGGATAAAGCTTTAATTTTCAACATACACTCATATTTGGTTTTCAGGATGGGCTGCAGCAGAACGAACTGGTTGTGTCTGTCCCATTGCAGCATGAAAGACTGTGGCAGGCTCCCGAAAGCCTGCAGCTGCTTTTGCGGTTTCATGAAGTTGAGTTTCTTTTGCAGATTGTGTTTAACAGCATATACATTACGGTTTACACTATTGCTGTGCTTGGGGATACTCTGAACGTGCTCCCCCAAGCTTCATGTGCTGGAAGCTTGGGCTCCAGGGTGGCCACGTTTAGATAGTGGAACCTTGTTAAGAGAAGGGACATAGAAGATGGTTAGGTCATTAGTTAGGGATTAGTACCCAGTGTTTGGTTCTCACAAGAATGAGTTACTATCAAAAGAGTAAGCTTGGTCTCTGAATCTGTCTCATGACTTTCTGCCTGTGACTGCTGTATCCCTCTCACCAGGTTCCCACCATGCTGTCAGAAGGTCCTCACCAGAGAATACATCGATACAGCTGCCCAGTCTTGAACATTCAATCTCTGAAATTCAGCCAAATAAGCCTCTTCTTTTACATGCATAACTCCACTTGAGGTGTTTTCTTATAGCAATGGAAGATGGACGGAGACAGCTGCGACTGTTCGTTCTTATGAGTTGTATGCACGTTCTAGGCTCTTCTTTACTCCACTGTGGAGACGACTCTGGGGCTGTGAACACCCATTCCCAGTGGTGTGTGCTTTCCATTCTGGGTCAAAGAGAGAAGGAGGTGATCAGGTGGCTGTCAGGTGTGTTAGGTGTATTTAAGGGCACAGAAACCAGTGAGAAGAACATGAGTTCAGTGGAACCCTGAGTGCCAGTCCCTAAGGGAGTAATTACAGATAGACTTTGAAGCTACTGATAACTGATGATTAGAGCTTTTTATAATTACCTCAGTAGCAGCATACTGGCCTAATGCAGTGCTGGGAGTATAGAAGGTTTCAATAACCACTTGTTGAATGACTTGAAGCTTCAAAAAGGGACTGAAACAGCGTACGCAGGAGGGGAGGAGCACCTAACTCTTTTTAGGAAAGGAGCTAAATCTCAGTGTGCTGTCTTGTATTGCTTTTAGAATTTGAAGTCAATTTTCCTAAGGTTCTTGCTTGAAAGGGAAGGAATGTTTCAAGGAAGATCAAGGAAGAGGTTATCCAGCTAACAACTTGAATTTCTTAGCAGACCAAATACTGTGATGATGTTTCCCAGGACAGCAGGGGAATGAAAGAAAACTCTGGGCCCGTGAGCTTTTCACTAATTCTTCTTTTTAATTTTGAAATGAATTTATAATCTGTCTTCATAGTACTCCAATCTACCCGACATTTAAAAATAAAGCAGAGGCATTTTAGTTAATTCTTAGACTTCAAAACTCACAATGAAACAATACTGAGAGGTTTTGTTATGAAAATGAAATGAGGACTATGTATGTATCTGGACATGATGTTGATTTATAAAGTAGCAAAAACTGGCTTTATGTTTAGCATAGTGTTGGACATACATCACAATAGTCGTACAAATGACTCACTCAAACCAGACTACCTTTCTCTTGTATGGCAAGAAGCAGGGTGCTCTGGACTAAACGGGAAAAAGGGCTTCCTTATTCATTTATTCATTCAATAAATTTGTATTGGGTCATATTATGGGCTATGTATTGTGCTAAATGTGGAGGACACAACAATAAATACAACTAACTTCCTGCTCCTAAGGGGTTCCTTGTTTAGGAGGCAACACAGATGGATAAACGAGTGGTGTCTGCAGAATGTGAACCTGTGTAAGGTGCATATAGGAGGAGCATTGACTCTAGTCTTAGGGAGGAGAGGGAAAGGGGACCATTTTTGCAAGCTACTACAGGTGAGAATTAGGAAGCCAGAATCATGGAAGGAACACTCCTGTCTTCCAGACAGGGGAGCAGCCACTGTATGAAGGCCCCTGGGACAGAGCTATCGACAGGAAGAAATACAAACAGTGGTGGAGCCATGCCACGAATCGGGATGCTGATAGGGGCTCCCAGGCCACGTTCCTAAGGGCAAGAGGACACTAGCCATTATTCTGAGTGGTGTAGATCATTGATAAACCTGCCAAAAGAATGAGTACATTGGGCAGGTGCCTTGTGAGGTGTGTGTCATTCATCTCACTTTCTTTAGGCTCGAGACTTGTACCTGGACACAGCTTACTGCATGAATCAAATCAAATGTGCGTTAGAGTCTAAACATTGAATGAGACATGCATATATGTGTGTCAGCCCATTCACTACTGAGTCACATAATTGTGCTTAAATAACTATAATCAATAGTACTTTTACAGAGTTCACCCACTTTTCCTTTTCTTTTCACTCTGCTGGCTGCTAAGTATCTATGTTTATTGAAATGTCATCAATTGTTCCTCACCTCATGCCTCAGTGACTATAAGCAAACTAAAAAACAAAAATCCCCCATTTATTTCCTAGGATGCGGGGTTCATCATATCACTCCACATAGCTCAGGTTGAAACAACGTGCATGTGACTGAGCCAAACAAGTGAAGAATTGGGGGACTTAACATCTGCAGCCTAACAAAGAGGCAAGCAGACTTTGAAACTGGGCTTAATTGGGAGGAGGAGTGTTTTTACGGTGAAACATAAGAAGAGCTCACAGAATAAAAGGCTTCTCGCGGAAAAGGCAGGAACCATCCTAATGCCCGAAAGCAGGAGGGCTTATGTGATCATTAATGGGCCTTCATTTGCCAGCATTTTCTATCAGGCTTATTCTTTTTGTGACTTTTACAGTAAAGGAGACTTGTACCTGTTGTAATGGAAAAATTGTGCAGTTAACAATTAAGGACAGAGATAATAATTCAATGGAAATACAAGGGTGCTTCAAAAAGTTCACAGAACAGTGGATTTGTAAAGATAAGTTTATTTTGGTGCAAAAATGTTTAGAAATCTGTGCATATTGAGCATGTCTTCCAAAAGCTCCTGAAAGATGCACCTTATGCAAAAACTGCGCATGGATTTTAAAATTATTTTGCACCACAATAAACGTCTTTTAATTCCATTTCCATGGGCTTTTCAAAGTACGCCATTATTTCAAAGACTACAATCTCAACGATTACAAACAAGTACAGATAAATCTTTGGAACTGGATATTGACCCTTCCACGCTTACTCAGGCTGATGGGAATCACTGTGAAAGAAGCTGCAAAACAGCAGATGAATAAGCAGAAATCAGGGATCAGGCTCCTACCGGATGAGCTTTCACCCACTTGCCTGCAGGTGGGGAAGGAATGGGGTGCATTGTTAAAAACCCAAGAGTGGGCCGGCGCTGTGGCTCACTAGGCTAATCCTCTGCCTTGCGGCGCCAGCACACTGGGTTCTAGTCCCGGTCGGGGCGCCGGATTCTGTCCTGGTTGCCCCTCTTCCAGGCCAGCTCTCTGCTGTGGCCAGGGAGTGTAGTGGAGGTTGGCCCAAGTACTTGGGCCCTGCACCCCATGGGAGACC
Organism: Oryctolagus cuniculus; assembly: GCF_051225735.1. Taxonomy (NCBI): domain Eukaryota; kingdom Metazoa; phylum Chordata; class Mammalia; order Lagomorpha; family Leporidae; genus Oryctolagus; species Oryctolagus cuniculus. The sequence goes on from NC_142871.1 coordinate 143,441,149, forward strand.
AGGAGAAGCACCTGGCTCCTGCCATCGGATCAGCGCGGTGCTCCAGCCACAGCACGGCGGCCATTGGAGGGTGAACCAATGGCAAAGGAAGACCTTTCTCTCTATCTCTCTCTTTCACTATCCACTCTGCCTGTCAAAAAAAAAAAAAAAAAAAAAAACAAGAGTGGTCTCTGAAGTTACACTGTGACTGGTGCTGGACCTCAGCAAGAGCAAGTTTCCCTTGTTTTTATTACATTTGCTCTGAGTGTTGCTCTCAGCATCACACAGGGGGACGGGGGAGCTTGTTATGAATGGAGACCCCCTGGGCTGTGCCCCAGGCCAGCTGAGCCAAGCATTTATTTTCACAAGGTTCCCATGTGAGGCCTGTGCTGTCGATGAGCCACTGTAATGAATCACAGGTGACTCTAAGAATCCGCTGTCATTCTCCAGACTGGAACCAGGACACTGGGAGGAGAGCAGGGGCTAGCAAGGGAAAACAGGAGGAAGGAACACAGAGAGGCTACCCAGATACACCCTGAGTCCTGAATACACCAAGACGTGACTCATACACACCGCACATGTGTTCACACACACCACCATACTCACCACCTTCACACACACACACACACACCCTACACCCACATGTGCACAGTCTGCCCTCACGGGTGCACACACACACACGCACACACACACTCACATGGAATTGCCTTCCACTGACACAGCTGACCACCTATTTATTACACCAGCCAACCATGGAAATTTGAAAGTAATGTTTCAGAAAGATCATAAATTACAGTCATGTAATTTTCTCCTAGTTTCAAATTGCAATTTCAATCTTCACATCAGCACTTTAAAGAAATGGGAATCAATCTCATCATCAAATAGAAAGCAAATATTTTACCTAAAACGTCTCACTCCGAGCTGAAAAGGGACCCAAATGTATGGAGAAGAGCGTTCCGTTCACCGGCTCTTCCCCGCCATGTCTCCAGGCCTCCTTCCCCGACCTCTCACCCTCTTCTGGCTTTCATCGCAGTCATTCTGCTCTGTCGTTGGGCAGAGATCACACGATCGTCCACCTACAGATAATTTATCCCAAGTTCACCATGATTGCAAGAATTGAGCAAAAGAAAATACACATTATTCCACATTCATTCATGCCACTTAGGGGCTGGCACTGTGGCTCAGCGGGCTAAGCTGCCGCCTGCAGAACCAGCATCCCATACAAGTGCTGGTTTGAGTTTCTCGGCTGCTCCACTTCCCAACCAGCTCTCTGCTATGGCCTGGGAAAACAGCAGAGGTTAGTCCAAATCCTTGGGCTCCTGCACCCACCTGGGAGACCCAGAAGAAGCTCCTGGCTCCTGGCTCCTGGCTCCTGGCTCCTGGCTTCAGCATAGCCCAGCCCTGGCTGTGGTGGCCATTAGGGAATGAGGCAATGGATAGAAGACATCTCTCTCTGTCGCACCCTCTGTCTCTCTCATTCTGCCTTCCAAATAAATAAGTCTTTAACAAATAAATGAATAAATATATAATGTCACTAGAGTTGGAAGCCAGCAGTTCAAGACCCGTATCTGTTGTGCACCAGCTGAAGATTGGGAGAATGTGCTGAATCTCTCTGAGCCTCGTTTCAATCATCTAGCAAGGCGGGGGGGGGGGGGGGGCGGGTAATATCCACTTGGCGGCACTTTGAGAAGAACAAAATGAACTAATGTTTCTAAAAGGCCTTGAATACTGCCTGGATAGAGGATATATTCTGTGTGCAAGTCCTTTGTCCTCTCCAAGCTGATGCACACACAGACACACACATACGGGTAATTTTATATCCTATATAATTACATAAATAATAATAAAATGTAGGATAGAGTATTATCCTACAGCATATTGTCTGAATCAGTTTTCTGCTGCTGTAACTGAATACACTGACTGGGTTTATAAAGAACAGATGTTTATTTGGCTCACGGTTCTGGAGGCTGGAAGCCCACAGGCGTGGCGCCAGCATCTGCTTGTCTTCTGGGGAGGCCCTCGTGCAGCATCATAGCATAGCCAGGGCGTCCCATGGGATGTGATCATAACCACGGCCTGCGTGACCCTGGAGCCTCCTGGCACCGCTGCTCGGGGCTCAAGATTCCAACACAGGAAATTCGAGAGCCACATTTAAACTATAGCAAGTGTATAGTAACTTACGATATTTTTACTCTTAACGATGACACTCAGAGTCTGTAACGGCTTAATATACATTTTTCCTCATTTCTCATACACCCTGATTTCTCTAAAAATCTAAGTCCACAGTCCTATAATTGTCCAAACTTTGTAAGATTACAAAATAAATAACTGCATTTTAGCTCAACAATAAAAATGTGCCTTTTCATTATTAGAAATTAAATAACCCTAAAATGAGAGATTGGGGATAAGTTGCTAAGATCACTCAATTATTAAATACAAATAAAACCATTCATTAAAAAAAAAAAAGAATTTCAATGCAACTAGAAAAGTTTTTGACTAAAAGCGAGTTCTGCTTCTACAGTTCTTCCACTCAGGTCAACTAACAGATTACTATTCAAGTGGATTTAATCCAAATAGGTTAAAAATTATGAAAAAAGGTGCACTTGTGTTTGGTTTTTGGTAATCAGATTACAAATTAAACATCACTTAACCACAAGTAATTTTTTTTTCTCCAAATGTTACATGTGAGCACCAGCATCTCTTTTCTACTGATTTTGCTTTGTTTTGTGTTTTCTTAGGCACCCCATGTAAGTCATATCATTATGAAGCACTGTTCTCCCTTTCTGCCACCTCTAGTCTCATTAGACAAGTCATGTATTTCTTTTCTCAGTTCTTAAAATATTGAGCCTGAGGAGCCAACAGTCACTCATAAATGTTTAATTAGAGTGCTAGGAGCAGACTCCTCAACTCAGAACTGGTGATTTGGCCATTAATTTGGGTGGAAGGAGAAAAGTGCTACCCACCTGTTCCACTCTTGCTGTGACTGCTTGCATTCTCTGTTTTGTTGGAGCCCCAGTCGCTTCCTAGGAAAAAACCCCCCTAGGTTTCTGGCCACCTAACACCTGAGCCTCCTTTCTCTAGGATGAGCATCTGGAAGGATACGTTGGTTTTTTGTTTTTGTTTTTGTTTTTTTTTTTTTTTTTTTTTTAAGCAGCAGCAAGATGACATTTAATGAGTTGAGATCCACATCACAGAGTCTTGGTTGTAGCAAAAAGCCAATCTCGACTAATCACATTTAAGAATGGTTAGTTGGCCTTAGTCCATTTTTTCAATGCTAAGTGCAGAGTTGTTACTTGATTAACATTTTAATTTCAATTGAATTAGTCATCTTGTTCTTGACCTTGTTCTCAGAGACCTGAATAATGAGGGGTTAATTTAGCTGGGACTGTAGCCTTTTGCCACAGTCATAACTAATATATTAGCAATCTTGGGAGAAAAACATTGAAAGCTAAAAGAATACAGGATCCACATTCAGGGACCTAGAGAAAATTAGAATAAAAAATAATTTGGGGGAATGTGCTGGACCTTATTAAATACATCTGGTGTTGGGAAACACCCAGCTGCCAGCAAAAGTGAGTTGACGACAAGCAGTCCAGGGTCTTTCCTTCCTGCTCACCTGCATACTTGTGTTTCACTAGTCTGAGCATGAGGCCTCGTGTCCTTCAATCTTGCTTTTCCAGTGATCGCCAAACATATAAAACTATATATACTACATTATAAAAAGTTACTGATTGCTTTCCAACATTGGGCTATATTGTCTATGATTTTTAGAGCACACGGATTTTTCAGTGTTGGTAACATGTTTTAATGACTCCCTTAAATAATTCTAAAGATACAAACCATTGAAATTTTCTAAAAACTTAAAGGGTTGGAAGTTGAAGGGTAACAACATCCATACCATAATAGCGATGTTACTGTTTTCTGCACTATCGAGGGAGAGGTACATAAAGAGAAGCACAAGATGTTGATTCTAAGAGACTTCAGAGATCACCTCAACTTTCCCATTACAGGCAAGAACCTGGAGCCGGGGAACTATCCATGACTTTTCAGGATTCTGTCCTTGTCTCCCAAGAATTCAATGAATCTTATGCACCATAATCATGTCATATAATAATTGACCATAGAAGCAACATTATTTTAACATATTTAAACACATTTAATATAATTAGTAATTATTTAACAATATGATTTACCTTATATGCAAATATAAGGATAAAAGCTGAAAAATGTGTTGTTGCACAATGCCACTTTCCTCTGCCGAGGGGTCAGACTTGACTGAGTGGGTCTCAAGCTGTTGGTTTTCCTTTAACGTTCACAGTAATAGGAAATGTGCTACTGCTTAGAATAATAAAGTATCTTGCTTGTTTTAAGAAAACAATTTATTTAAGTAGCTTACTAGGAACCTTTTCAACACTGGGATACCATCCGTGTAAATACTCCCTTTTGCTAAAGACTAAATATGTAAAATCAGAGATTGCCAGCTTTCCATTTTTCACTGCTGTGAGGCTCTCAGAACTCTGGAAAAACAAGATGCAGTTTTGTTCCTAGATACAGAGATAAAACGTCATTGTCTTTGTTTATGCAAGTTGCAAAGTCCTTTAAAAGTGGGTCAATCCCCCTACTTCTCTCCCAAGAGGAAATCCGTGGGGGATAAATGGAGGACGGCTCCCTCAAGTGCAGGGGCAAGTCAGAAGGGCAGAGCCACACCCCATCCCCTTTAGAGGAAGTAGTGTGAGGAGGAGGCTATAGAAATGGGTAATCAGGGATCCATCCTGTGATGGGGAACTTTTTTTTCTGCCAAGGACTATTTGGACACTCATAATATCATTCACAAGCCATACAAAATTATCAACCTAAAAATTAACCTGCTATAGATCTATTGAATTTAGAGTCTTGCCTAACCAGGGCCAGACCAAATGCTTTTGAGGTTCTCACATGTCCTGCATGCTGGATGCTTCCCACCTCTGTAAGGCAAGACCAGCAAGTCTGGAGAGCTGTAGTCCCAGTTCCATTTCTATCTTCTACCTGCTCACCTGCTGTGGTCAGCACTCTCCCTGGACCAGAGAGCTCAAATCATCCACACAGAAAATCAGATTGCATGATTTATCATGCTACCTGCCACCATGCAGATTTTTTTTAAAATAACTCTTCTTTTCTCTTTAAAAATTTCTATGTACTTCTTATGTGAAAGGCAAAGAGACAGAGACAGAGAGATCTCCCACCCTCAGATTCACTCCCCAGATGCCCACAACAGCCAGGGCTAGGCCAGGCTGAAGCCGGGAGCCAGGAGCTCAATCCTAGTCTCCCACATGGATGGCAGGAACCCAGTACTGTAGCCATCGCTGTTGTAGGGGTTTGCATTAGCTAGAAGCTGGCATTCAGCTCTAACCCAGGCACTCCAATGTGGGATGCAGGCATCTGATGTGTGTCTCAACCACTGCCCAAACAGCGGCCCACCACGACTCAAATGTCATTACTCTGTATCCCAGTCTGTGTCTTTCAAGAAAGGGACTTTGAATCTGAACAAAGGCAGCTGAGGAACTCGATGATGGAGCTACTAATTCTATCTTCGTTACGTAAACAGCAAAAACAAAAACAGAGCTCTGCTACCGAGATTGTGAAGACTGTCCAACACCACTGAAGACGTCTGCGTAGTTGTATGGTCCCTGGTGGTGCAATAGAGGCCAGCACTAGATTTTCAAAGGCCCTCCTGAATGTTGTGAATTCTTCTACCTCTAATTGCGAATAATTCTAATTCTAAACATTTTTCTCCTCTCTTCATCCTCTGCCTCCCCTTACTCCTCTTCTTCCTCCTTTCTCTTCATGCTTGTATGGCTATCAGTTAGCTAGAATTTCAAGGGAATGGTGCATCAAGGAGAATGATCAAATTGACTATAAGTGGTTTTTTTCAAAGATGTATTTATTATTTATTTGAAAGTCAGAGTTAGAAAGAGAGAGAGAGAGATGGAGAAAGAGGTCTTCCATCTGCTGGTTCACTCTCCAAATTGCCACAATGGAAAGGGCTGGGCCAGGCTGAAGCCAGGAACCAGGAGCTTCTTCTGGGTCTCCCCTGTGGGTGCAGGGGCCCGAGCACTTTCCCTGGCATGTTAGCAGGGAGCCGGATTGGAAGTGGAGCTGCCAGGACTCCAACCAATGCCCATATGGGATGCCGGCATCTCAGGCAGTGGCTTTACCTGCTGTACCACAACACCAGCCCTGACCATAAGAGCTGTTTTTTGTTTTGCTTTGTTTTGTTTTAGATTTATTTATTTGAAAGTCAGAGTTACACAGAGATGGGGGCGGGGGGGAGAGAGTGAGTGAGTCTTTCTTCCAATGGTTCACTCCCCAGTTGACCACAACAGCCGGAGTTGCACCTATCCGAAGCCAGGAGCTAGAAGCCTCCTCCAGGTCTCCCACACTGGTGCAGGGTCCCAACGACTTGGGCCATCTTCTACTGCTTTCCCAGGTCATAGCAGAGAGCTGGATCAAAAATGGAGCAGCCACGTCTCAAATCGGTGCCCATATGGGATGCCAGCACTTCAGGCCAAGGCGTTAACCCACTGCACCACAGCGTCAGCCCCATAAGAGTAGAAGTCTTGAATTTTAGAGCTGAAAGAAAGTGTTAAAACTACATGATTTAACATATTTAAGTTGCAAATGAACTCACAAGAGTCCCCAAATCACTGATTCCTTTGAATTCAGTCTCCTAACTCCTAGTTCAGGGCTCTTTTTTATTAACATCACTGCTTCGTTAGTCTCTAACCCCAGGATACCTAGACCATTTTGTGCATTGGGCAGCTGGGGGAACTGTCCTCTGGCTAGTCTACCGTGAGAGTTTGAAGAAGTTGTCATCCATCAGCTGGAGCATACTAAGATGTGGTATCATAAGAGTCCTTGTGGTAATGCCTTGGGGACCATGGAAAGGGATGGAAGAGGGTTTGACTAAAAGACCCAGCTTCAGCTGAGCATTCTATGCTGCTGCCTCAGATATGCTGGGCTCATGTCCAAGACAGAAGGTGCGCTCCAGAGACCACCAAAGAAAGCAAAGCCAGTATTAGACCATTCCATTGTTAAACACAGATGCAGAGAAAGTTTCAATATTATGAGATGTCAGTTCTCTCCAAGTTGATCTATAGATTCAAAGCACTCCCAACCAAAATCTTAAGTTTGCTTCCTTTGTTTATTAAGAAAATTCCAATACATAGGTCACAAACAAAAGTCAATTTGATCATTTAATTTAATGAATTCATTTTTTCATTATCACAATGAGGTATCTGAGAGAAACTAACTTTATCAGGAGAGAAGGTTTATTTTAGCTTATGATTTTGTAGGTTCACAATCCAAGGACAAGTGGTGGTTCCATTGGTTCAGCATCTGGTGATGGCATTCTTGCTAGCAGAGTTCTGAGGTTGTACAAATCATCACACAGCAAGAGGCAGTGTAGGCCAGAGAAAGCTCACATGGCCAGCCAGGAAACAGAAGAGTACAGCTGGGCCCAGCCCAGGCTTTTATAACCGACCCTTTTGTGAGAACTCCCTTCTGAGAGCATGCCTGTAATGAGCTGAGGACCTCCCCTTGGGTACTAACTCTCTATTCACCATAGGGAAATTATATTTATACCCTTTTAGTAATATCAACTCTTGACTTTGGGATTCAATCACCCTAATGTGTTCAAGAGCCACAGCCCATCTAAACCATAGCACTGCATGTGTTGAAATTCTGACTTTTGACAAAAGCAAAAGTAAAGCAATAAAGATTTTCAAAGATGACATGCTGTAGGTAAAGTTTTCTTAAACAGAAGTCAAATATCATAACTGTAAGAAAAACATATATAAATGTATTATAAATAGGAACTTACGTTCATCAAAAGACACAACTGAGATTGGAAAGACAAGCAACAAAGTAGAAGGCAATGCATGTCACATTTGGAAGAGATAGAGTTTCTACAGCTCTACAAAGGAAAAGGAGACAACTGCACATCCATACTCAGAAAGATGCACTTCACTTTAAGAACTAAGCCCACACTTGCTCAGAGTCATGCTCCCTGCTCACAGTTTGTGTTCCTACCCCTGGGATAGTACCCGCTCCTGAATGAAAACTGTAGATTCCCAATAGAGAATTTGATAGCAAAGTGATAGTACAGACAAAGAAATAAAACTTCAGTTACTTCCATTCTATTATACAAAGGGATTGTGTAGAGTTCTTATTTGTGTTTAAAATTTAAAACAATGAAGTAGAATATGAATGCAAAGTGTAATTTTGTTGGGTAAGTGCAAATTTTACCATATGCATGAAATACTTCTATTGAATTTGAATAATATTTTCATTGAAATGTAAGTTTATTTTAAAACTGTAAATTTATTTTAAAACTAAAAAGCAAATCAGGAAAATTATTATTACTGATAATTATGCAATTACTTTAGAAACTAATCTTGTCTCATAGAAGTGTTCTGTGATTCTCTCCAGGTGTTGAACTCTACATGTTCCAAAAGACATCTGCTCACAAGATCATAAATGTTGTTGAAAGATATTAAAGACTTAAGTAACTACAGGAACATAATCTGTTAAAGGATTAAAGGCAACTATTATGAATACATTTATTCTCCCCATATCAATTTACAAAGTCAAACAAAAATCCCTACAATTAAAAATTTTTAGTTATTTTTATTTATTTGAATAGCAGAGAGCCAGAGATACAGACACAAAGACAGAGAGTTCATCCATCTGCTGGTTCATTCTCCAAATGTCCACGATATTTGGGGCTGAGCCAGGCTAAAGCCAGGAGTCTAGAACCCAATACAGATCTCCCATGTGGGTGACCGGGACCCAAGTACTTGAGCCAGCACCTGCTGCCTCTCAGGGTACCCAATAGTTGGAAATTAGAATTGAGAGAGGAGCTGGGGCTGGAACCCAAGCACTCTGATACAGGAAGCAGGTGTCCCAAGGTAAATCTTAACTGCACGTCAAACACGCATCGCCAAGGTGAAAATGATTACTCATTCTCTGATAATATGTTTCCAGATAGAATATCAAACATGTGACAATTATGTAGTGTCCCCAATTCCCCCCAGATCTCTCCCAGGCAGGCACTGTGTTCTCTGGGCACCTCATTCCTAGCTCCCTTGCTTTCTCTCTGGCCATGGAGGCCTCATACGTGGGTATTTTCTGCCCTATCCTTTGGATGGGTGCTGGTTTTGAACTCATAATCTTTGTTCTGAATCCTTCTCTTTTTTTTCCTTTTTTTTTTTTTTTTTTTGACAGGCGGAGTTAGACAGTGAGAGAGAGAGAGAGAGAGAAAGGTCCTCTTTTTTCCGTTGGTTCACCCCCAAGTGGCCGCTACGGCCAGCGCGTTACAGCCAGCGCGCTGCACAGATCCGAAGCCAGGAGCCAGGTGCTTCCTCCTGGTCTCCCATGGGGTGCAGGGCCCAAGGACCTGGGCCATCCTCCACTCACTCCCGGACCACAGCAGAGAGCTGTCCTGGAAGAGAAGCAACCAGGACAGAACCAGCACCACGACCGGGACTAGAACCCAGGGTGTCGGCGCCGCAGGCAGAGGATTAGCCAAGTGAGCTGCAGCGCCGGCCATGAATCCCTCTCTTGCCATTCTGCTCAGAGGCCCTGCTGCTGCCCTCTAACTCAGGTTGAAATATTTAAAGCACCTGCCCCAAAGAAGTACTGACACTGTGTGTGGTGGGATGGAAACCCAGCAACTGTAGAGCCAGTTTAGATGTGTGGGTCCCATCATCACACATGGGCCTTGCACTGGCTGCAAGGATTCTGGCCTAATGGATTAGTCATTCTGGTTGTGAGTAGAGAGCCTTCAAACCCATTAGCTCATAAAATTAAACAAAACAAGTATTTTATTTAAGGGAAGTCGAGTCACATTGCTCAGGCTTTTTGGAGATTGATTCCGTTTCAAACAGTTGAGTGTATAAGCAGGTTTTATTTAGTGTTCATTAAGTATATGGTCAAATGTTATTATTCATGTTCAAGAAGAAGCAACAAGGTAAGCAATAACTCCATTTAAAAATGTGTGTGTTACAATATAGGCCCATATAAATCATCTTGAGTACCTCACATCCATTTTTAGCTTATTTTATTGGAAATCCTTGCATTTCCTTATAAAGAACAGAAGGGATTCTTGTTTTAGTTTTTCACACCAAAATGCACTTCTTCAGCATGGGTACCATGTTCCAGAACAGGTATGTTAATAACCCTGAAATGGCTAATGTGGTGTTTTTCTAAACAACAAATGACCACAGTGTTCAGGGCAGGTATAGCTCATTGTTTCATGTCTTGTTTTCATCTAGTTTACGGTTGACACAAGACCTTCCAGTATAATAGAAGGGGAAAAATGAAAGAATCTTTCTGTCTGGGACGTTAAATATTTCAGTCAGGTTTAAAAAGTGTGTGTGTGAGCCCCACAGCTGTAGTAATGAATGAGAAAGGCCATTCTCTAAGGAGTCAAGGTAACAAGGTCATTTTTCATTTCTATTATTTTTCTGTCATTTCTTTACAACTATCTAGCCCGTTGCCTTTTCATGTTATTATGTGTGACTTTTTTTCCTTAAGATTTTTGGGCTGTTGCTATAGCAAAAATAATGATGAACTTTCACTTAATGTTCTTTTGCTCCTGAATTTCAAGTGCGGGGACTGTGTGGCACTGCCTGCCTCTCTCTTACCAATTTCACAGGCTTTGTTTTTGTGTTAGAGGAGGTCCCCTCAATACTTTCTACAGTGTGATTTTTTTAAAGTTTTATTTATTTATTTTCACTTTATTTGAAAGGCAGAGCCACAGGAAAAGAGAGGAGGGGAGACAGAGAGAGGGAGAGAAAGAGAGAGAGAGAAAGAGAGAATCTTTCACCTGCCGCTTAATTCCTCAAATGCCTGAATCAGCTAGGGCTGAGCCAGGCCACAGCCAGGAGCCAGGAACTCAACTTGGGTCTCCAAGGCTGAGGGACCCCAGTACTGAAGCCATCAGCTGATGCTTCCCAGGGTGTGCTTAGCAGGAAACTGGATCAAAAGCAGAGTTGCCAAGACTCAACCAGGCACTGATATAAGATGCAGATGTCCCAAATAATGACTTAACCACCGTACCCAACGGCTGCCCCCAGTCCATTTATTCTGCAAATCACTGATTTCACTAATAAGCACCATTTCATCATCCCCATGATCTGTTTCCATTGGAATGATCTAAAGATTTGGACTGAATTTATATGGCAGCACTTGAGTGTCTCCCTCGTAAATCTAGTGTGATACCAGCTTAGAGTTGCTGTACTGTACCTTGCAAGGGTGCATTTCAGTCATTCACTACACAACTGGTTATTATTGCCTACCATTTGCCAGGCACTAGCTAGGTGCCAAGGATACAACGTGGAAAGCAGGAATGTGGTCCCTGCCCGTGGAGAACAACAGGCCTGTGTCAGACACACAGAGGCTCACTGTAATGGCCCAAGGATCATGAATGTAGAAATACAAGGTACTATTGGAGCACCAGAGAGTTACTTGCTCCAGCTTAGGAATCCAAGAAGGCATCCTGGAAGAAGTGATAGCTGCATAAAGACAAAAATGAGCAGAAATAAAGCAGGAAAGAAAACAAAACTATAGGAGGAAGGGCCAGGGGCGGAGGTGGAGATGGAGTGGAGGACCAAGGGACAAGCTTGGTCAAAGACCCAGAATATCAGGTCCTCCAACTGGAGTGTGAATGTCAGAGGAGGTGTGGTGAAAGGGCTGTGCGCCAAGGTGAGGTTGGAGACCTAGGCAGGAGCCAGCTGGAAGGAGAGCATTTGTCAGGCTTCATCAGCTGAGATACACACTTTGGTTGGATTCTGTGTGTGAGAGAGGAAGCTCCTAGAGCGTTCTCAGCAGGTGCACACATGTACTCTCTTGGTGCCAGAAGTGGTTTGAGAGGAACTGAACCCTGAAGATGAGCCTCTGAACTGAACTGTCTCATTTTAATCTCCTGGAGTCCTCTGGGGCTGTCATCAGAAAGTCATTTGATGGATTTGGGCCCCTTTGAGCTGATGCACAGCACAAAGAATGACCTGAGTGACGGCTGACGTGGCTTTGGGGTCCTCTCAGTTTCACGCAGGTTCGGAGTGCATTTGGGGAACAGAGCCTCGTGATCAGGCTGTGCCTGAACCGAAAGTGTTCAATACATTGGACAAGCTGTTCTTCTGGAGCAGTTGATGAAAATACTCTGGGCAGTGCTGAGTAGAGAAAGGATGTTTATAAGGCTTGCTGCTTGACAGCCTCCTAGGACACGGGTCACTAGCCAGCAACCTGGAGCCCACAGTGGCACAAAACAGAGGTCCACGCCCCTACTGCAAGTTCAGGCTGATGTCAAGCACTAACCAGTGCACACCCTGGCCGGAGGAGGTTCCTAACTGGCAGCCTCCTTCGAGTCCACGCTGAGTTCAGGGTGACAGCCCCCTAGAGCACCAGTTCATCATATTTCTCCACTGTGCCAAAGCCACCACCCTGGCTGCTCCACACCCACAGTAATGGGTCTCAGCTCTGTGGGCATGTTAGGGCCACCTGGGGGGATTTTTGAAACACCAGCGCCCAGACCAATTGAATTAGCATCCTGGCATTTTTTTTCCCTGTCTCTTTAGGTTATTTTAATGTGTAGCAGAACTGAGAATTACTGACCTATTTAACAGAATCCAGATGCCTTAGTTTGATATTCAGAACCCTCCAGAATCTGGCCCTGACACACATCTTATAACTCATCTCTGACTTTGCATGTATCTTGTGAGACCCCATTTCTGAGCTGTGGGTCCTGACAGCTCCACACCTATACTGCTCCCCTCTCTAGTTTGCTCCATGTGTCCGTAGGAATGGCCTGCTCTCAGGTCATTCCCAAAGGCCCCCTTCCAGCCTACCAGTTCTCCTCTTCTGACTTGCTAGCATTTCATTATTTTTTTTTTTTTTGACAGGCAGAGTGGACACTGAGAGAGACAGACAGAGAGAAAGGTCTTCCTTTGCTGTTGGTTCACCCTCCAATGGCCGCCGCGGCCGGTGCGCTGCCCTGATCCGAAGCCAGGAGCCAGGTGCTTCTCCTGGTCTCCCATGGGGTGCAGGGCCCAAGCACCTGGGCCATCCTCCACTGCACTCCCTGGCCACTGCAGAGAGCTGGCCTGGAAGAGGGGCAACCGTTGGGGCTGCTGTTATGGGGCAGCAGATTAAACGCCGGCAATCCGTATGAGCACTGTTTCACGTCCTGGCTACTCCACTTCTAATCCAGCTCCCTGTGAACGTGCCTAGGAAAGTAGTGGAAGATGGACAAAGTGCCTGGGGCCCCGGCCACCCATGGCAGAGACTCTGATGGAGTTTCTGGCTTCTGAGCTTCGGCCTGACCTCGCTCCAGCCTTTGCAGCCATTTGGAGAGAGAACCAGGAAATGGAGCATCTCTCTTCTTCTCTCTCTAACTATTTAACATAAATAAATAAAATATTTTTAAAATTAGAACACAATAAAAATGAACTTTCTCAAATACAACTTCATGATATTTCATAACCATAATGCATTGTGACCTGTTGTACTTCGTTTCTTTTTACTTGTGTGTGTGTCTCCTCTCCCAACTCAGTTCTTGAACCTTCCCCCCGCGGCACAGGATCCTGCACAGGGTAGGTGATTTGGTAAATATTTGCAGAATGAAAGAATGAATGAACATAAAACCAATAACAATTTTTTTAAAAAATCTCTTTAGTCAATTGGGGGTAGGGAGAGCTTAGGGAAAGAGAGAATACAGCAAAGGTGGTTCTCATACTGCTGACTCCAAGGGTCCTGGCACCAGGGCTGACCAGCCCCTGAGAGCAAGGCCCTCAGAGTATTCTCCATGGTAGATGGCTCTGTTATTTACACCTGGACCAAGGAACCACATTATCGCAGCTGTCAGGTTGCTGTGCGTGCTTCAAGAGGGATGACGTGTACCTGGTTTTGTTGCCATGGCTGCATGCATAGCAGGAGATGCCTGTGTGACCGGCCCCAGTCTCAGACCCACAGGGGCTTCTCTGGGCAGAGACACCCCGAATGTGACCCTGAATATCACTGTTCAAGAGATGACAGGGACATCTGTCTGCCTCTCTGGATTCTACCAGTGCCTATGGTTTTCCTACTGCCTTTGTTCGCTTATCATTGGCTGTAACAAACCACAGCAATGAGTATAAAATATGGTTTAAAATGAATGATTAGGCAGATGAAATGGCCAGAAGATATGTATGTCGTCTATTTTCCAGTGCAAAATGGATGGCTTTGTATTGGGATGCACTTACAGTACGCTGTCACAGCCACATAGGCAAAGATGGGCTCTGCTTGGAGGAATATGTAGCGTGGAGAATTAGAGTAGAATTTAATGAGTTCCTGAGCGTTCCGGTGCTTGGATACCTCTTCTCTCATGTAGCTCCAAAGCGCTGCACATCTTGGAGACAAATTCTTTTCATCAAAATGTTTGCCAGTAACCCTGCTTTCCTATTGCCAGTTCTTCTCACCTGGTGGGGTGCAGCCAGGACAGATTTGGGCCTTCATCCTGACAGACACAATCCTGAATGCCACACCCCACACGTTGAAACCCATGAAGCTCAAAATCTCGAAAAGTCTAATGTTCAGAAAGATGAAAATCCAAAAAATAGGATTCCAGAAAAAATAATAAAAATAATTCTTGAAAAGATATTTATTTATTTATTTATTTACTTAAATTTATTTGAGAGCCAGAGCTCTCATTTGTTGGTTCACTCCCAGACCAGAGAGCTCTTCTACCCAAGAAAAAGGAGGCGCAGTCTCAGACACACCCGCCCTCACACGGCGAGACAGGCATATCGCAGAATGTGTTTATGTGACCACCTGTGCAGGTGGCAGAGGATGGCTTAGATCAGGAAGAAAGGAAATGGGTGGCTACTGAGAAGACGCCGGACACTCCCCGAGGGAAGAGGCAATGGAGGCACCCACTGGAATCTGGATTCTGCTAGCACTGTTCGCATTCTGGCAGGAGTGGCAAAGGAGATGGTGATGATTTGATGGACCTGCCCACTGGCCATGAAGAGAAGAAAGGAGGGGGAGAAGAAATGGTATGTGAATTCCCAGTGCTTTGCAAGATCCTCACTGCTGCTCAGCATCAATGATCTTGATGTTGACTTTTTTTTTTTTAATGAAAATCTTTCTCCAGATCCCACTGTCCTCTGTGTTTCAAGACATTTCTTCCTGAGGTTGACATTTTCATCAGGAGAGGAAGCCCCAGGGACTTTGGTAATAGCTGATCACAGGCATTCTGGATAAGCAGCGTGGGCTTTCCTGTGGTTCCACTCTAATTAGGTGATCACAGCTATCTCTCCTGACACATCTGCAAGGGGCTGGGGATGCCTGGCAAGGAATCTGTCAGTCCCGCAGAGTGCACAGGTGGGCTGGCTCAAAGAGAAAGCACCTTCATGGCACACAACTTCTCTGGAAATGGGTCCACAGGCCTGAGAAGCTGGATGTAAAACTTTGTAAAAAGCCTGAAATTTGAGTCACTTAGTAGTAATAAAAATGAGGGCAAACCTCATATAAGCCCAGAAATACAAAGGAAGGGTATGAATAATAAACTGTAAGTCAATAGTATTTTCATGCACTAGGATCACTCACTATTTGATGGAATTCTATGATGAATATTTTTGTAACACCAGAAAATAGTCGCTCCGTTTCTGCGCATTTTAAATTGTTTTGTAATGTGGATTTGTCTGGAGGTTGTATACATTGAGCACGATGTTGGATGAAAGATGTAATTTGGATAGTGGCTGCTTCCTCTTGACTTTCTGTCCCAGGTTATTTAAGCCATCATGACAGACCCGAATGACTGCAAATCGGGAATTTGGGGGTGGAGGGGTGCAGCTGTAACTGTACAGCCTCCATCATACCACAGCAGTTCCCTCACAAGCAAGGCACAAATTAAAGCCACCTGGGCATTCACAGCCAGCGCTGCGGGGGTGTGGAGCATGGTGAGAGGCTGTTGCCAGGCAGGCATTAATCACAAATGCCTTGGGAGCTGTGCCGGGGGGTATGGATTCTTCGACACCTTTGGCTGTAAGAGGCACACATCCTAGCATGAGATCAACCCTTTTCAGAAATCCAGAAACAGAGCACACAAATGAAAACCCAAGCCTTGCCCAGCTTGAGCTTTTCAAATAAACAGATCATTGTGACGCTGCACAAGCCTGCCCAGCGTGTGACCTGTGTTACCTCCCTCGACCTATGAACGTCACAGCAGGCTGATGCTATTGCCAGCTCCTTGTCACAAATCAGGACACTGAGGGCACAGAGGTGAAGCCAGTTGCCCACAGTTGGCGCTAGCAAGTGGCAGCCTTGGGATTTTAATGCATGGGGGCAGGATCCAGCGTCAGTGCCATGAATACTGAAACCTTCCTGGAACTAACACGTCAGTTCCTGTGTGACAGCGAGCTGCTATTTCCCCTTGAGGCCCTTTCCAGCTCCCGGTGTCCTTGTCACGTAAGGACTCCAGAAGCCTAGGCTTGCTGATACCCACCTCTATCATCTCCACCTCTAGCTCTAGCTCTGTCTCTGTCTGTCTCCGTCATCTCTATCTCCATCTCTGTCTGAATACATCCATACCTTTGTCTCCTCGAAGCCCTTCTAGAATGCACTGCAAAGGAATGGTGATTGGTGCTCCCCACTTGTTTGCCAGTGTGACCTCAGATTTTGGACAATATTTTTCTAGTCCTCCTTTCCATGTCTTGAAGCAGTAAGATGGAGAGGGAAAGAGAGTCCCCAGCAGCCCTCATCATCACTAGGAAGCTCCCCAGGGACAGAAAGCATTCACTGCCCTTTGAATCTCTGAAGCAAGCTTGAAAAAGGGCATTGAGTTCCAAGTGAAAGCAATGAATCTTCCTTCCAAGTCCACTTTTAAACTGAACAGTTGAGTAGTGCCAGAGCAGAGGAATATCCAAATGTAAAATTTCTTCCCGATTTTGATCACCTCAGTGAGCAGCATTGTGCTATGGGGGGGGGGTGCATATGAAATTTACATGAAAATATTCAGCAAGTAGTTTCAGAATGCCTGTTTTGCAGTGATCACTTGTGATGTAAATAGGGATGGGATATTGACCTTCACAATGCAGGATGTAGTAATAACAGTACCTATACACACTAACAATAAACACAAAAGAGGTTCTAAAAAGGCTAAGCCAGCCCTTACATCTGTTTCTTTCTTGCCTGTTTCCCTCCCACCTCCCACCTACTGCCCCCATGCAATTCCTCAGGCCACACAAGGTCACTTCCTGTGAAGACCTCACTTTTTCTAACAGCAAACTTACTGACTTGTGCCAGCCTAACTCACACAAAACGTATCCTTTCTGTGTTCCACCTGCTCAAAACAATGGAGAAGCTTGCTCAAAGATGGCAGTCGCTAATAAAGGCTCAACAGCGAGACTATCAGATATCAACAACAACCTATAAGATCTTTTCTCCCAGGACCACCACTTTGAGCAGGAGCTACCAAAGATAAGACATATTGAGAGGGGCCAGCTCTGTGGCATAGTAAAATGGGTAAAATCTCCACCTGCAGTGCTGGCATCCCATATGGGTGCTGGTTCAAGTCCCGGTGGCTCCACTTCCAATCCAGCTCTCTGCTATGGCCTGCGACGGCAGTGGAAGATGTGCCAAGTCCTTGGGCCCCTGCACCTGCGTGGAGACCTGGAAGAAGCTCCTGGCTCCTGGCTTCAGATCAGTGCAGCTACAGCCAATTGGGGAGTGAACCAGCCTATGGAAGACATCTCTCTTTCTGCCTCTCCTTCTCTCTCTGTGAAACTCTGCCTTTCAGATAGATAGTTAAATAAATAAATAAATATTTTTTAAAAAAGATACTGAGTGAGATGTACATGTGGGTAAGAATCTAAAACTTACAGCATTGTTTCTGCTTGGGCTTTTTAATGTGAGGTTTTTAATCCTGCCACAGTTTCCAATTCTAGAGCCTTCTCTGCTCTGTACGTAGTTGAAGTGAAGAATTTTATTTTCCTTCATAAAGATTGATGTTGTTTGTCAAAGGCATCGGCAGAGAGTATGAATTTGCATTTTAAATTTAGAATGATTTATTTTCAATGGAAGCTCCGTCACTGCTGCAGTTAAGTCTGGCTGTGATGAGAGGATTAAAGACCGAGATTGAAAGAGTATTAGGTATGTGAACTTCTCTATGAAGGAAATGATTGGCACGTTTGACTTTAAAATCTCTGTATGATGAGATTCCATAAACAAAACTGCATGTGGCCGGCGCCGCGGCTCACTAGGCTAATCCTCCGCCTTGTGGTGCCAGCACACCTGGTTCTAGTCCCGGTTGGGGCGCCGGATTCTGTCCTGGTTGCCCCTCTTCCAGGCCAGCTCTCTGCTGTGGCCAGGGAGTGCAGTGGAGGATGGCCCAAGTGCTTGGGCCCTGCACCCCATGGGAGACCAGGAGAAGCACCTGGCTCCTGCCATCAGATCAGCATGGTGCGCCGGCCCCAGCACGCCGGCCGCAGCGGCCATTGGAGGGTGAACCAACAGCAAAAGGAAGACCTTTCTCTCTGTCTCTCTCTCTCACTGTCCACTCTGCCTGTCAAAAAAAAAAAAAAAAAAAAAAAACTGCATGAAAAACAACAGACTGGGAGAAAATAAATGCAGGTTACACCACCGAAGGGCTCGCTCTAAGACCCCGGAGGATACTCCTTGTGCTCATAAGCCAAAGGCAAATCACCTAATTTACACAGAGGAAAAAAAAAATAAAGGCCATTCAGAAAAAAGGAATGGTTGAAAAGTGCAGGAGATGCAAACCCTTAGGAATTCCATTTCTTGCACCTCCATTTGAAAATTTTCCAAACTCTTTATAATGAAATTTTCTTGCTCCTCTTTTTCCAAAGAAAAGCATCTGAAGAGCTGTATTAATTTCAGATTGTTTCACTGTTGATTCCTAACATTGTATTTCATCTGTTTTCACCTTCTCCAAGGTGTCTTATGTAAGTGGGAACTTCAAAAAGTTTGTGGGAAGCTGAAATTAAAAGTGTGAGTTTGGGGCTGGTGTTGTGGTACACTGGGTTAATCTGATGCTTGTGACACCAGAATTCCATACCAGTACTGGAGTGCCAATTCCAGCCCTGGCTACTCTGCTTCCAATCCAGCTCCCTACTAATGCTCTTCAGAAAGCAACAGAGGATGGCCCAAATATGTAGGCCCCAGCCACCCACATGGGAGACCTGGATGGAGTTCATGGCTCCTGGCTTCAGCCTGGTCCAGTCTTAGCCCTTGGGGCTTCTTGGGGAGTAAATCAGCTGGTAAAAGATCTCTCTCTCTCCTCTCTCTTGCTCCTTTCCTCCCTCTGTCATTCTGCCTTTCAACTAACTAAATAAATACAGTTTAAACTTAGTATGAGATTATTTTGGTGCAAGAAAAATTTTGTCTTTTAGTACATAGAGAATCTATATCATGACAAACTTTGCATGAATTTGAAAATTTTAGTATCTCCTGCAGCTTTGCTCTAAATAGTACAGTGAAACCACATATATCCAGAGGTGACTTTAGGGAACTTTATTCCCTTAAGCTTTCTTACTTAAGCTAAAAAAAAAAAAAAAAAAAAAAACCTTTTTTCCTCAACCACTTCATCACCATCTGTATTTAGCAATTTGAAATAATGTTTTGTTTTAAAAAGGTTTATTTATTTATTTGAAAGGCAAAGTTAAGAGAGAGAGATCTTCCATCTGCTAGTTCACTTCCCAAATGGCCACAACAGCCAGAACTGGGCTGATCTGAAGCTAGAAACTTCTTCCGGGTCTCCCGAATGAGTGCAGGCGCCCAAGAACTTGGGCTATCTTTCACTGCTTTCCCAGACCACTAACAGGGACCTGGATGGAGAGTGGAACATCTGGGACTCAAACCAGCACCCGTTTGGGATGTCAGCACTGCAGTTGGCAGCTTTACCTACTATGCCATAGAGCTGGACCCAAAATAATGGTTTGTATGTTGATAAGAAGGAAGCCTAGCCAGTTCAAATCCCAGTTGTTCCAGTTCTAATCAAGCTCCCTGCTAATGTGCCTAGGAAAGCAGCAGATGATGGCATAAGTACTTGGGCCCCTGCACCCACGTGAGAGACCTGGAAGAAGCTTCTGGATCCTGGCTTCAGATCAGCACAGCTCTGGTCCAGCTCTGGCAACCCGGGAAGTGAACCAGTGGATGAAAGAATCTTTCTCTCTCTCTCTCTCTCTCTCTCTCTCCATAGTTCTGCTTTTCAAATAAATAAATAAATCTTGAAAGGAAGGCAGTCTAGTTATTCATTGTTTAGACACAATAGTATGTTATGTTCTCTGAGAGGATAAGTAAGTATTTAAGGAAAAAAGTGCCTGATACACAAAGCCAGTCTCAGTTCTGAAAGTCCTGATGTTCCTAACGAGGTAAATGAGGTTTAAGATATATTTCAGATTTTCCCATCTGTATCTTATATCTCATAAACTTCTTATACATTTTATTTCAATTAGGTTAGATGTTAAACAAGTTGTCATAAAAATTAACATGTAAAAAATTTATTTAAAAAATTAACATGTAAATTTCAACATCCTATCTGGAAACAGAATAAAGTATCTACATAGGTATAAAATGAAGTGCATGAGAGAAATCTTAACCTAAGGAATCCAGGACAGGAGAGCTTTCTTCTTATCAGATTGGCAAGCCAGGAAGAGATTAATATTTCATGAGAATATTGGCAAGCAGCACTGCCAGTGTGGAGTAGGAGAGGTTACTGGCCTGACTTCCCAATAGAGCAATTTGGACACATTTATCAAAAATGTAAATGTCTCCTTGACTCGGAAAATCTTCCAAGAATGCATCTGGCATAAATATTTGCAAAGGTGGACAAACATGTATGTTCCAAAACCTTAACCATACATTATAATAATGAAGTCTTGGAAACCACCTCAGTGGTACCCAGTGCAGGAAAGGGTAAATGCCTTAAGGAATACCTACAGCACGCAGGCAAAGGAGCTGAAAATGAGTGAGAGCAGAAGAGTCTCACATTGATTGATTGATCGATTTAGGAAGTAGAGAGAGAGAGAGAGGGATCCCTCATCTAGTGGTTCAATGACCTGCAAAGTCCTGGACTGAACATTACAGAAGTTGGGAGCTGGGAGTTCAATCAGGTCTCCAACATAAGTGGCAGGGACCCGGTTATTTGAGCCATCACTCTGCCTCCCAGGTCTACATTAGCAGGAAATTGGAATTAGCGGCAGAGCTGAGTACCAGAATGCCTCAGAACTTGGGTGTCTGAACAGGTGTATTAACTGCTAGGCCTAATACCCATCCCACCAAGTTTACTTTTTAAAGTTCCAGGATAGTATATAATTACTTGCATCTGTATAAATAAAAGCAAAGACCATAATCATATATGAGGATGTAAATATGGATATGTGTTTGTAGAAAAATGTTGGTGTGATTCAAATTGTTAGCAGTGAACCTGGGGAGGAGTTTGGGATTGGAGCAAGGTAGTATTCTTATTTTTTATTTTACAAATGTCTAAGTTACATTTAAAAATCACTTGTTATTAACATAATGAAAAGCTTTAGAATTTTAAAATCAAATAGTGTGTGAAATTACCCAGAGCCCATTATATGCTATTGTATCCTAGAAGAATTCATACTGTATCTTCAAATGCCACAGTGACAATGCACATTTAGTCATATTTCCCACTGATAATTTAAAAGTCTGGGAAGAGGCTGGCGCCGCGGCTCACTAGGCTAATCCTCCGCCTTGCGGCGCCGGCACACCTGGTTCTAGTCCCGGTTGGGGCACCGGATTCTGTCCTGGTTGCCCCTCTTCCAGGCCAGCTCTCTGCTGTGGCCAGGGAGTGTAGTGGAGGATGGCCCAAGTTCTTGGGCCCTGTACCCCATGGGAGACCAGGAGAAGTACCTGGCTCCTGCCATCAGATCAGCGCGGTGCGCCGGCCGCAGCGCAACGGCCGCAGCACGCTGGCCGCGGTGGCCATTGGAGGGTGAACCAACGCCAAGGAAGACCTTTGTCTCTCTCTCTCACTGTCCACTCTGCCTGTCAAAAAAAAAAAAAATAAAAAGTCTGGGAAGAGAGTGACACTGAAAGGACATGGGAGCTCCAGTCCGTGCACTGTCACAACCATGCTGTCTGCTGCAGATCTGCCATTACACTATGAATCTCTAACAATGGAAGTTGGCAAAACTGTTCCTGCAGATGCAAAGATTTTTATCCACAACCGTCTACCTCCAACCACCTGGCTCCTCAGCCAGAGTGGTTCTGTTTCTCTTGGTTTTATTTATTCTCATGTCCACCTAAGATTTGGTCTGATTTCTGGAGCTTAAAATGCCATTAGGAAATATCTGGGGTAGGTTATTCTAAGGCTTCTTCAGTGCGGATCTTTGAGTCCATCCTTCAGTGATCCTAGTTAGGAAGCTGCCTGTTTTCCTAGTCCACCAGGCCAGAAGCACAGACCTTCTTTGTCTTTTTCAGGACGTAAATTTGGACTGTGCAGTCTGTAATGGAGATGAATGAAAAGGAACAGGGTGCATGTGTCAGAAAACAAGAGGCAAAGTGCGCTGCTGGGAAAATGAGCAATTCTTGATTTCACTGTGCGTCATATGACAGTTGGGCCAATTGGCCTTGCTCCTGGAGTGATGGTTTTGATTTGTTTATGAATATGCTCTTTGCAAAAATAATAGTTGGCAGAATGCCCCGGGAATATATTCATTAAGGAGTTATGATTCATGGCTTGCAGTGAAAGGTCAGACCAGAGATTAGCACCAGCTCTTAATCAACAGCCGAGTGCAAGGTCCAGGGCTTGATCTTCCCCCTCAATACCGATGAAACTGAGGGTTCATGTCCCGGGTCTGTGCCATTCATCCCAGTAAGTAGGGTGCAATCTAACCATTGGGTGGGCCTTTTCTTTCAGTTAAGTGATGAAACAAAAGTGAGAGTTTCTGAAGAGTCCTAAATTAAAATAGGTATAGCAGAGTTACAACCGATACTACTGCACTCTTAACATTCATTCCATTCACTCAAGAAAATATATTGAAAACTGACAAACTCATCTCACACCACTGTTGTCTGCATCAGGAAGTGAGTGGCCATGAAACTATCTAAGGAGGTGAAAAAGGGTGTCAAGGTGTGGGATTCATTTGTCACAGTCCCATTTCACGGCTCAGACGTAACCTCTGAAGCCGTATTGGAAGGGAAATGCAGGGATTGGTCATTTGTTCTATGATTCTGTTTTTTCCATAACAAAGTCTTAGTGCCATGCTTAAAATATCAGGCTAAACCTACTCAACTCCAACTCACTGAACTTCCCCGTCACCTCCTAACACTTCTCTATGCACTTCTTATCACTGAAACTAGTTCTTTTTTGTGGGTGATCCTGTGCCTGGCTGGGAGACTGCCTGCCTAGCCCACGCAGGAGGTTAAGAAGGCATGGCATGCCATGCCCCCCAGAAAAAACCCTGGTCAAGGGCTCAGAATACTGGGACCTCCACACATGATCTGGCTGCTGGCAGGTGGCAGGGACCACAGGCACATTTCCCCCGCCCCTATTCCTGTTGAAGGGCCTTGTAATTGCCAAGTAGGTAAACAGCTCCTGGGTGTGGCCCAGACCCATAAAGACCACCTGGAAGGCTACAAAGGCTACATAACCTTCAAGCTGATTGGAGAAGCACAGAGGCACCAGTATTGGCTTTATCCTATAGAATTAGCATTGCCTTGAACTAGCTACTCCTTCTTTGCCTGCTCTATAAAAGGTGTGCTGGATTGTTAATAAATGGACATGTTCACCGAAACTTGTCTCCGGTGCTTCATGTTGAATAACGCCATTGCCCCACCATCCTGACTGTGTGGGCCTCATAGGAAAAAAAAGCCCTCACTTTTTTTTAAAGATTTATTTATTTATTTGAGAGGTGGAGCTAGAGAGAGAGAGATCTTCCACCCACTGGTTCACTCCACAAGTGGCTGCAATGGCCTGAAGCTGGGCCTAACCAAAGCCAGGAGCCAGGAAGTTCCTCCAGATCTCCCATATGGGTGCAGGGTCCCAAGCGCTTGGGCTATCCTCCGCTGCTTTCCTAGGCCATAGCAGAGAGCTGGACGGGAAGTGGAGCAGCCAGGACTCAAACCGGAGCCCATGTGGGATGCTGGTGCCGCAGACGGAGGCTTAAACTACTACAGCACAGCTCTGGCCCCTAATTCTTGTCCTTTGAATCAGTGTTATTGAAGGGAGATTCGGTCTCCTGTTTCTCTTAAGTTCTAAAATACAAACAAAATGCTAACAACCAGTAGACTAAATGTGACTGAAATTTTTTGCCACAAAAGCAATGAGGAACAGTATAGAAGCCACTTGGTTAAATTGTCAAATAAACATATTAAATGGCTAGACACTTTAAAAAAAATAAGCTACAAAGGAGGGTGAGTAGATAAATGGAAATTGTCCATGATATTCAAATAAAAATAATAGATTACCAAAGGGCTGCCATATAAACCATTTTTAAGTACCTCCTTATGTCAAGTTTTGCTTATTTTACTGACAAAATAATACTAAGAAACAAGCCATGCCAAAATTCCGCAAGACAACTAGCATTCTTTTAGCTCTACAGTTTATAATTTCGATTGAGCTCAGTTGGGTGGCTCTTCTTATCCAGGCATGGCCTATTCACTTATCCGGAGAAGTCGGTCATCAGCTGTCAGGGTAATGGTGGCTAGTTGGGTCACGTGTTTCTCATCTTCCAGCAGACTAGCCCAGGCATGCCTTCATGGTAGTTTCAAAAGGCAGGAGTCTGAGCTAGTCTCAAGTGCAAGTGCTGTATCAGCCTGTATTTGCAATGTTGGCCAAATTGAGTTACACAGTTTAACTCCAAGGGCTAAGTTGGAGGGCACTAAGTTAGAGTGAAGAATGTGAATTTTTGAAGAAATAAAGAATTGAGCCATGAATGTCATTTCCCCACAGATTCAGGGGAGATTGATGCCATCTCATTCAATTCACTATAACTCTGAAACGGTGTTACTACTGTCCCAGTTCAATACGGAATACTACTAATCATATCCCAGTCTGAATACTAAAGAGAGAAAAAAGCCAATCAGCTCATAAGTAATAGTCACTACTTCTTCTCCTCTTACATGAAGATACTGTAAGATGTTTGTGGAGAACTTGAATTAAAATGTTTATTTTGGTGCAAAAAATTGAATTCCGTGTTTTTTCATAGTATGCCTTTTTTATGAACTTCTTGAATACCTCTATGCATGGATTTCAGTTTTTTTGTATCAACATAAATTTATCTTTTAATTTCATTTTCTATGAACTGGAAATTCCAAATTCCATGAATGAAGTTTCATGCATGGTCTTTTGTGTCATACCTTTTGGAGCTTCTTGAACCTTAATTATTTACAGGAAAATATGGTGGAGGGGGAGAGAGATCTCAAATACAATGATAATTGGGAGAGAATGGCAAAGTTTAGAACTAAAGAAACATCTTTTTGTTCACTTTAACTCAAGTTATAATTCTTTTCCAAAAGGAATTAATCTACTGTATATAAGTTGTATACAAATAAAAGACAAAAGAAGAAGAAAGAAGGGAAAATAGAAAAGTATTCTGAGTTAATCTACAAACAAAAAGGACCACCAGATGAATGTTATGGAGGGAAGCCAGTCAAGCCAGTTCTAACAAGCATATATATATATAAAAAAAAAAAAAAAAAGAACAGCCAAGAACATTACGAAAAATCCCAGCAGTGGAAAGTCACTTGTCTTTTCAGATCCCTGCGTATACTGTAAACCCACAATAATGAGAACAACACTGGCATACAACTGGAAAGGTCAGCAGACAGACTAGATGGCACAGACAGGCCAGAATCCATAGAGGAGTCTAGAACGCAATGAAGATGGCCATTTCAATCAATAGGGGAATGATGGATTATTCAATAAATGATGCTGAGATCACTAGATAATAATCTAAATATATTGTTCTATTTCCATAACATCTACATTTAAAAAAAATCCCAGATCTGCCAAAGACATAGAAGAGAGATGAAACAATAGGACTAAAACATTAAAACATGAGAGTATTTTTAAAAAACATAATTTGAAGATGAGGGAAGGTTTTGAGGTTTCTGGAGAACACACAGAGAAGCACCTAGGAACCTGTGACTCACACCTCCAAATTATCCCCCTGAGGGGGCCAAATTGTTGATTTAGGCTGTTTATCCCAAATTATCCCGAATTGTTTATTTAGACTGCCCTTTGATTGAGGGTCTTCTTGGGGAATAACTCACAGCATTTCTGGCTGTTGCAGGCAACCTCTGCTGTAGGCCAAGAGGTACAAGACGACACAAATGACATCTGGTAAATATGGGAAGTAACAATTCTGCGTATCATTAGGTGAAAATGTGCGAGGTGACTCTTCCACATCTTCCCTGTGACTCAGGCAATCTGGTGAGGAGAACCAGCCCCACACTTCGGTCCTTTGTTCAAAGTGCATGGGACACCCTGTAAGCTCTCCAGATTAAAAAGCTGTCGTGTCGCAGTTTCCACCATCACTGAATCTTCTAGAGCACATTCCAACATTAAGGTCAGCTTGGGGCCAGTGCTGTGGTGTAGCTGGTAAAGCAGCCGCTGCCAGTGCCAGCATCCCATATGGATGCCAGTTTGGTCCTGGCTGCTCCACTTCCTATCTAGATCTCTGCTATGGCCTGGAAAGGCAGTAGAGGATAGCCCAAGCCCTTGGGCCCCTGCATCCATGTGGGAGACTTGGAAGAAGCTCCTGGCTCCTGGCTTCAGATCAGCTCAGCTCCGGCCATTACGGCCAATTGGGGAGTGAATCAGCAGATGGAAGACCTCTCTCTCTCTCTCTCTTTCTGCCTCTCCTTTTCTCTGTGTGTAACTCTGACTTTCAAGTAAAATAAATAAACCTTTAAAAAATACAAAAAGGTCTGCTTGAGTGATAAGACAATACCTCACACAGGTATGAGCCCATTGCCTCTCTCCTGCATGAAAATGAGCTCCTTGTTGGAAGCAGTACTGTGTGAGACACCCAGCCACCTTTGGATCTGCTGGGTTATGAGGCTCAGAGTAGAGGAGTGCTTGACCTTCAACTAGATGCAGTTGCAGGCCCTTCTCTGGCTTTGGACTGCACTGAAAACTTGCGGCTTTAAGGATATTATGAGTGGAGGAGGCGCCTTTTTTTTTTTTTCGCCCCAAATTCATGTAGCTGTTTAAACTCTGATGTCTTAATGTTAGTGGTTGATTGATTAAGGGTGGAGACAATCTAATAATGGCCTCCAAGAGGTGGGTCATTGGGGGTGTGCCCTGAGAGGGCGGTTCTCTTAAGAGGTTTGAGTACTTCAGTTCAAGTTCATTCGGTTCTTTCTCTCCTTCCTGGCTCACCATGTGATCACCTTCCACAGCCACCATGACCGATCTTCACCAGACACCAGAGTATGGGGCTGCCCAATACTGTCACC
Source organism: Oryctolagus cuniculus (assembly GCF_051225735.1). NCBI lineage: Eukaryota > Metazoa > Chordata > Mammalia > Lagomorpha > Leporidae > Oryctolagus > Oryctolagus cuniculus. The sequence goes on from NC_142871.1 coordinate 143,468,593, forward strand.
TCCAACCGTCAACTGAAATAAGTCTTTTCTTTCCCAAAATACTCCTCTCAGCTACTTTAAAGTAACAAAAAGCAGATTAGCACAAAGGGTGACTTAATACATCAGAGCATTGTGCTTCTTTCTTGATGACAGAGAATGCAACACGGTGCTGCAAGTTACCTTTCACTTAGATGTTGTCAAGGTCTCAGGTGGCTAAGCCCCAGGAATCTTCAGGAAGACTCACGAGCTCTCTGAATGGCCGTGGGAATTATCATCCACCCGCAGGCACGTATCTATTTTACTAAAACACCCAGGATACTTGCTACTGTTTTGCTCATTCGATAGCCAATCAATATAGTGGAGTAGAAGGATACCCTGTGGGATAGTAAAGTAATCGAGTCGGTACAGATTAGATCAAAAGCATCCAGCAGGCTGTCAGTGAAGATGCATCGCTGCTGCGTGGAAAGAAAATACACTGGGTGCTGTCTGCTTATTGATATAGAAAAAAAAAAGTGTTTGCCTGATTGACAGCTGCATCTCAGACTCTAGGACTGCTGCATAAAAACAGACCACATCTGTAACAGCATCTGCAATGACAGCCACTCCCAAGCTAAACTTCCTAAAATCCAGCTGTGCTCTCGATCCCCACCATTTCTGCACAGGCCAAAGATATGAGGGGATAGGAATGAGATAGGGATGTGAATGGTGTCAGTTCCCACATATTTTCCAGGTCCTGAATCTTGGCACAACTTCTGCCACTCCTCCTGGGATGTGGGTCCGCAATTTGGAGAGAAACTCTCATTAGTCCTTCTTCCATTTGTAGTCCTCCTTCCAGGAGCCAGAGAACAACTGTAGGAGCTCTTTAACTGCCAGCTTACAGGCCGGCACCGCGGCTCAATAGGTTAATCCTCTGCCGGTAGCGCCGGCACCCCGGGTTTTAGTCCCGGTTGGGGCGCTGGATTCTGTTCCGGTTGCCCCTCTTCCAGGCCAGCTCTCTGCTGTGGTCCGGGAAGACAGTGGAGGATGGCCCAAGTCCTTGGGCCCTGCACCTGCATGGGAGACCAGGAGGAAGCACCTGGCTCCTGGCTTCGGATCGGCGCAGTGCGCAGGCCTCAACGCACCAGCCTTAGTGGCCACTTGGGGGGTGAACCAACGGAAAAAGGAAGACCTTTCTCTCTGTCTCTTTCTCTCTCACTGTCTAACTCTGCCTGTCAAAAAAATAAAAAATAAATAACTGCCAACTTAGGCAAAGAGGACTGGAGTAACAAACAAGAAAGTGTGCATGCAGAACCCACTCAATTGTGAGACAAACTGTGGTCAACTCTCTTTATCACTAACTCCCTAATTCCCAGTCTGGTGGACCTGTTTTCAGGGAACTTCTACACAAGGTTGATTTTGAACAGCAACTACTTTTTTTTTTTTAATTTTAATTGAAGAGGCAGACACCCACACACAAACAAAAAGAGAATGCCTCCACTGGCTTCCTCTCCAGATGCCTACAAGGACACCAGGCTGGGAACTGAAGCCTGAAACCCAATCCAGGTCTGTCATGTGGGTGGCAGGAACCCAATCAGTTGAACCATCTCCTGCTGCCACCAAGGGTGCAATTAGCATGAGCGGTATAGTCAGGAGCCAGAACCAGGAATCAAACCCACCTACTCTGGTATGAGACACAGGCATTTTAACTGATACCTTAGTCACTAGGCCAAACATCTGTCCCCAAGGAACTCCTTTCATGACAAGAAGAGTGGTCACAAGCTCATGTGCATGGGATTCAACTCAAAGATGGTGTCGGAGCTGTCCCCAAATCTGATACTCTTCCTACCCAGATGCAAAGGCACCCTGTTGATGCTTACAGAACTCTCTAGGGAAGGCTGAGGGGACTTAAAGTACATGGAGAACTCTGGGTATCCTCTGATGAACTGTTCTGGACCTAAAGTTTTATCAGTTAAGCAAATGAGCTTTGGCAGTTTCATGTTAGAAATGCATGAAAAAAGCCATTCTTGTCACTCCTACCTATGTCAGTGACCACACCCAGCTCGTCTCCCATGGTCAAATTGCCTTCTATCACTCTGGGATCTCACCATCCCCACTGAAACCAGGAATCTTACTGCAGTGACCGTGTCTCCTGCCTTTGTCCTCAAACTCTCTGTTGGAGCAAATTTTCTATCTAGAATATTAGTTGCAAAGGAGTCTGGGAAATATCAGTTTGCTTTCTAGCTTCTGTGATACGGGATGAGGCTAGGAATGGATGATGAGTGTTAGTGGAAAAGATACTGTCAATGCAATAAAGGACATTTTCTGTGAATTCGTAATAAAGAATGAGTTAGGGGCCAGCACTGTGGTATAGTAGGTTAGGCTTCCATCAGCAGCACTGGCATCCCGTATGGGCACTGGTTCCTATCTCGGCTACTCTTCTGATCCAGCTCTCTGCTGGTAGCCTGGGTAAATGGTGGAAGATGCCCCAAGTTCTTGGGTCCTGCACCCATGTGGAGGACCCAGAAGAGGCTCCTGGCTGCTGGCTTTGTATCAGCTCAGTTCCAGCCATTGCGGCTATTTGAGTAGTGAACCAGAAGATAGAAGACCTCTGTTTCTGTCTCCCCCTCTCTCATCTGTAACTCTGCCTCTCAAACAAATACAGAAATTAAAAAAAAAAAAAAAAAAGCCAAGAATGAGTTATGGGCAGGCATCTGGCCTAGTGGTTGAGACGCTGGTTGAAATGCCTGCATCTTACCCATGTGCCCAGGGTCCAGTCCCAGCTCTGCTCCCTATTCCAGCTTCTTGCTCACGTGCACCCTGGGCAGCAGCAGGAAATGCTGCAAGTGGTTGCATCCTTCCATTCATGTTGCAGACCTGGACTGCATGACAGCCGCAGCTTCAGCGGGGCCCAGCCCCAGTTTTTGCAGGCATGTGGGAAGTGAACCAGCAGATCAGAGCTCGCTCACTCTCTCTGATTCTCTCTGCCTCTCAAATTAACTAATTAATTAATTAAAAACTTAAAAAATGAATTTATGCTCATGAAATATATGTTTGATGAATGAATTAGGCATGTGTGGGGTATACACATGGAAGCTGACTGAGTCTGAAGCGGCATGGAATTTGTCCATTTGTAAAAATAGCCTTTTGGGTATAAGAGACACATGCCAAAAAGCAGAGACCTACCATCTAAGAAATTTTGCAGCAGTCAGTAAAAATCAAATTTGCAAAGAATATGTAATGCTGTGAAGAAATGCCAGTTATATCACATTGAGTGAAAAAGGGAGTATACCAGACTATATACATATTTTCAAGTTGTATGCTTGTGTACATACACATATACTGTATGCACAGGTGAACACACATGTATACCAGAAGGAAACATCCCAAATTATGAAAAGTGGTAGGACCACAAATTATAAGGTTTTATCCTTTGATTTCACAATTATTTGTATAAATATAAAAGTTAGCATTATTTAAATAAAAATATCACCTAAAACAAAAATGGAATAGCTAAGGAATGTGTTCTTGCTAAAGTCTAAAAAGGACTAGTGTAATCACTATTCTGGAAGTCTAGAATTTGTACCTAACCTACTGTATGAGGGTCACATGGCCAAACAGTAAAATGCCAGGGCTAAACACCAGGTGTCTCAGCTCAGTCAGACAACTTAACTAATTCCCCCCACACAGAGAGGCACCTGTTAAAATGTGTACAGCACATACATTTCATGCTCCCGTGTTCACCTTATTGAAACTGCCTTTACTGAGCTCCTCAAGGGTCAACCTTGCTGCCAATCCAACGGATAATTCATTCATCTTCCTGCTGGGTCCCTCCTGTGCACTTTCCTTTGGCCATCTTCTCACTGCACGGTTTCTCGGAGCTCCTCCGCCCTCTCCCATCACATCAATTAGCACCTAGCCGTGGTGCTCAAACCTCAGACTGCTTTAAAAGGGTCTGGGCAGCAGGATTAAAATGCCAATTTAAGGACCCATTCCCAGAGGACTTGGCTTCAAATCAAAATTTGAGAAACACAGAATAACATGGTTATGATTCGCAGTGTAAACCTGCAATCCAGATCTTTCTGAAGGCCTGAAGTTTGAATAAATCCTGTCTCCTTAAATTCATCATAGGCTTACCCACCCACTCCCAAATCTACTGTGCTTTTCCCTAGGTGCCCACAGTGGTCCTGCCACCTCCTGGGACAGTGTCACAGGCTGGGCCTCAGTTCTCCATTATCATCAACCTCACCTAATCCTCCTATCCCTGTCCTCTACCCTCTCGTTTCTCTCCTTCATTTCTAACATCTTAATCTTGCTGAAAGGCAGGAAAAGACCCTGACTGTGTCATATGCTGTGCTTCCCAAATCTCTGAGTCCAGCCATAGTGACGGCTGCTTCCACAGAGGAAAGGAGAAAATATGAGGGGACTTCAAACAGTTTGCAGAAAAATAAAATTCAAAGCTAAGTTTATTTTAGAGCAAATAATTGGAAATCCATGCATAACTTTTTTAAAATACGTATTTTCCATGAATGTTGAAGATCCCTTTTATAGCAATGAATATATGAATATTTCCATGCCCACAGGATTTTCCCAAAACAATATTCATAAAAGGTGATCTGGTAGTCAATTTTGATGGAAGTTTCAGGACTAATGAAAGGACAGGGAGTAAGAACAGTAAATGAGTTACTCTCAATTGATGGCTTAGAGCTGTTTTTTGTTTGTTTTGTATAGGCGGAGAGAGAGACAGAGATGAGCTCACCCATACTGTTTCATCTCTAAAATGCCTGCAACAGCCCAGTCACCCCCAGCGCTGAAGCCAGAAGCCAGGACCTCACTGAGACCACCTGTGCCCCCAGCTTCCTGGGCATTATTTCTGCAAAGCAATTGAATTGTTCTTTCATCTCACTCTTAGCCTATCCCAACCATGGCTGGAGACTAACCTCACCAACCAGGACGATTTTTAAATACAGAGATGCTGCTTCTTCATGAAAAAAATTCTGCTGTCAGCTTCTAAGCCAACAATTTTTGCCCTCTGTGGCATCTCACGAGTTGGCTCTTTTGAAAGTGCTTAGGCCGCGGTGTGACCACAATATTTTTCCATTCCTTCATCTTGTGAGGGTAGTTGAGCAAAGCCAGTTACAAGGAAGGTGCTAATGAGGCTGGCCTCTCCGTCTCAGTCTGTTCCTGCAACTCAATGGCTTCCTCCCTCCTGCTAGTGGTGGTGCCAGGGTGGTTTGTAATGAGGGAATTCAGTCTGGGGGAGGGGGAACAAAAAGGAAAAGAGAAGAGAGAGAGAGAGAGAGGGTCTTCCATCATTAAACTTAAAATACCCACAAAGTTGGAACTGGAATCCCTCTTTTTGTAACGAGTGGATTATATGACAGTTCAATGGCCCTGGTGCCCCGGGGACTCCTTGGTGAGATTGGGTTCATATCCTGTGAAGTCTCCTCCTCAAAAAGACAATAGATTCTGCCTGTCCCTGGCAAGAGTCAGCACCTTTGATTTCCTGTTGTTGGTAGCTTTGGCGTAATTATGACGTGGGCATGGGCATATTTTAATGTTACGCCAGGTCCTTGTCTCACACAAAAGTAAGCATTCTTCGAGTTTATATGTAAAAGGTGTATAAATAGGAACAAGATATATTTAACAGTGAAAGAGAAAACACATTCATACAAGAATGGGCACTGTCCCACACTGAGAAATACCCATCCTGAGTGGGCAAGGGGATTGCCCCACCGGAGCAGGGGTGGGGGAAGGGAAGAGAGAGCACCCCTGTAGCACCTCCAGCTGGGGGTCTGAGGAGAAAGGTGCTGGCCTCTTTTATGCGGTAGGGAGTGGTGCCTCTGTATGTGTGAAGCCTCCTGGGAATTTTATGATCACCCCACAAGTTCCACGTGGAGCTTAATATCTGTATTTTCATGGCATTTCCCTGCTATACCCCCCACCCGCTTAGGTCCCCCCATGAAGCAGGTATATTCTAGAAAAGGGAGTGTTTTGATTGAGAGGTGGAAGATAGCATTACATTGACACTTGCAGGGACTTCCAGCTTACATAGACCTAAATTAGCTACCTAGTTACACCATATCAATTATGCTTTCAATTTCTTAAATTCAGAATGTGAAACCATACATGTGTCCTAAATGGAAAACTCAAATACTTGTTTCAGCTGGAAAGACATTAGAAAGACATGCTTATTTTTAAAAAACAACAACAACAAAATAAGTCTTTTGACACTAGTCTAGCCGTGAACAGAGACACCTAAGATTAATGTTCTAATTGCTATTTTGACAAGGGATCAATTATAGAAAAAAGCTTTAATGTGAATTGTGGAAATAATTTTAAAGAGATTTAAAAACTTTGGATGCAATTTTATAATCAGATATAGAAACTAGTTGGTATTTTCTAAAATATCCAACAACATATCTGATGGTAATCAGGTGACAATAATTGTTGTTATCTATCAGTAATGTGTAAAAAACATTAAGTTTTGTTGATAATGGCAATACAAGAGAATATATGGCCTGTATTTCGTAAGAACTTTCCTTAGCTCCAGAATTATCTGGGTGAACTTGAACAATGCACTTTCTAATAAGGTCCCTGTTTCCAGCTTCTGTTAAATAAGTAATATTTCTAGATCTACGCATCATTAATGCTCTATGACACCTTTGACACACAAAAATTCTTGTATTTTTAGTGGGACTAACAATATAGTCTGTTAAGATGAATCTCACACACACCTTTAAGTCTAGGCACCATCATTCTATGAGGCAAAATCAAAATCATTTTCTAGGGGCCAGCACTATGGCATAGTAGGCTAAGCCTCCACCTGTAGTACTGGCATCCCATATGGAAGCCAGTTCAAGTACAGGCTGCTCCTCTTCTGATCCAGCTCTCACTGCCTGGGAAAGCAGGCAGTAATGCTATCTTCCACCTCTCAAATTCTTGGGCCCCTGTTCCCACATCAGGGACCTGGAGGAGACTCCTGGCTCCTGGTTTGGACCAGCCCAGCTCCAGCCATTGTGGCCATGTGAGGAGTGAATCAGCAGATGGAAGACCTCTCTCTCTGTCTCTCCCTCTCTCTGTCTGTAACTCTACTCTCAAATAAATAAATCAGTTTTTACTCCATCAAGCTTTAAGCTGCAGTTCTCTTTTGGCTCCTGTGTTCTTTTGAGAAGCTAATGGAAGCTATGGACCATCTCTTTAGTTCCGAAAAAGAAACAGGAATCTATACACAAATATACAACAAAGTCTATATAATTTTAGAAGATCCATGTAAAAGTTCATAGCCCCTATTTTTTAACCCTGGACTGAATATTAACTTTCAAGTTCTATCCCTAAGAACTAAACTCTAGCAAGATATTGCATGGATGTAAAAGAATGTACCAAAAAAAAAAAAAAAATCTAAGCAATACTATACACTATCAAAAAAAAAAAAAAGAAAAAAGTGGAACCCAGGTGCATTTCTGCCTGCATCTAACCTTCCAAGGCCCCATTTCGCCTCTAAGTGAGTGCAGGTTCACAGCCTGGATTGCAGGACTCACCCATCATGCAGGCTGTTGCTAGGACTCCCTAATGGCTATCAAAATGGGCACGGATTATTCCCCTAAGAGTCCCACCTCTATGTCTTTTCCCTTTGTTTTCCCCATTGCCTGGATTGCTGCCTTCTTACCCAGGTTCATCTTTTAACATTTTTTCATTATTTGTACCTAAGATCAAGTGTCACTCTTCCAGAAAGCGGTCCCTGAGCCTCTTTGCTGAATGCTGCCTTAAAGCTCTGTGGCACTTTGTTACCACACGGTTCCATTTTTTCTTAAATGGGTACTTGTGATGACACAGTGCCTGCTCTATCCTGGCCACTCAGAATTTCATCTCCTTTTTTTTTAAGTTTGAGAGATAGAGGGAGAAAAAAATATATAGAGAGAGAGATCTTATTGGTTAGTTTACTCCCCAAGTACCTGCAATGGCCGGGCTAAGCCAGGCCACAGCTGGGAGCCAGAATACAGCCTGGATCTCCCACATGGGTAGCATGAACCTAACTACTTGAGTTATCAACTGCTGCCTCCCCGGGTCCGCATTAGCAGGAAGCTGAAGCCAGAGTTTAGACGTGAACCCAAGCACTCTGATATGGCACTTAACTGGTATCCTAACCACTAGACTATCTGCTCACCCACTTTGTAAAGGCTATTGAATGGAGAAATTAATTAATTATTATCTGAATTTTAATGGTGAACATCTAGCTGGATCAGTGGGAACAAATCTGAGACACTGTTAAGCAAGAACAGACTTAAGTAACTGAGTGGAAATACTCAGCACAGGCCAGGATTCTGGGACATTAGCCCCCTGCTCAACCACCTCCTCACTGAGCCACCACAATTAAGCCAATGGATTTCTTTAAAGCTTATGTTTCTTGTGTAAGTTAAATAATATATGTAAATGTGTCTGAATGTGCTTATAAACTATTAAGTGGCATGCGATGCCAAAGATGTGATTACCATCATTATCCTTCACATGACAATTGAGAAGGAAGTAGAAAAGTCAAGCAATAAAAATGCAACTTAACTGTTTCAACTATTTTAATTTTTTTCAAACTTTGTAGATGTTTACAAAGTCAAGTCAAAAGTACAGTCAAGTGGGGCCGGCGCCGCGGCTCAATAGGCTAATCCTCCACCTGCGGCACCGGCACACTGGGTTTTAGTCCCAGTTGGGGTGCCGGATTCTGTCCCAGTTGCTCCTCTTCCAGTCCAGCTCTCTGCTGTGACCTGGGAGTGCAGTGGAGGATGGCCCAAGTGCTTGGGCCCTGCACCCACATGGGAGACCCGGAGAAGCCCCTGGCTCCTGGCTTCGGATAGGCACGGTGCACCAGCCACAGTGCGCCGGCCGCAGTGGCCATTGGGGGATGAACCAACAGAAAAGGAAGACCTTTCTCTCTGTCTCTCTCTCTCACTGTCCACTCTGCCTGTCCAAAAAAAAAAAAAAAAATGCAGTCAAGTGGTGCTTCATGGTGTGATAGTGATAGTTCCCACCTTTCCTTTTCCATAATTAAAAAAAAAAAACAACTAAGTATTTAAACTTAGTCCAAGTCCATTACACATCAGTTGATAGGACCAGGCTGTAAAGCAGATGCCGTCAGTGTGGAGTCATGGACCAAAGGGCTGTATGTGCTGCTGGAGCATCCAAAAGACGTTTGGAATCAGTTGTATGCAATGTTATATAAACCTGTGCTCAAAAACTGTGTCCGTAGTGTCCGTAGTTTTCATCAAACTCTCAAAGGAATCTATGACCACAAAAAACTCGGGAACTTCTATTAAAGTTTAAGTGAACCTGGAAAACTCATTACATTTGTACTTATCTAACATAATGATAGAAATAGGGATGAAAACTTCAGGAAAAGAGAATTTAGCTAGAAAGCTGTTAAATGTTGTCCAGGGAAGCCTTAGGAGGAAGACCTTGGGGTGGCAGTGAGAATGGGAAAGGAAGAGAGGAAGCAAGAGGCATCTATTAGACAGTTAATCCACCGGCGAGAGCCTTGTCGGTCTTCGTAGATGAGCGAGGCTCTTTCGTCTCTGGGTGTTCTTGGCTCTCTCTGAAAGTTATAGTCTTGGTCTAAGGATTCCATCTTCCTCCTGGCTACAAAGCCAAAACTTAATTCATAAATAATTTATCCTGAATTTTGGAAGGCTAACGTGAGGTCCCTCATGTAAGAGTGAGACCTGAAAATATTTTGCTGGGTTTGATTAGAGAAGCAGGGTAGGCAAAAGAAGACCCCACTATGGGGAAAAATCATAGGAGAAGCTACTGGAGGAAAAAGGAGCTTTCGGGAGAGAGAATAGAGGTGGGCCTTTAAGTAAAAAGAACACTGGAGACAATAAAATGCAAGTCATTTGCTGTGTGGTGTGCAATGGAATACTTTATTCTTTGGTTAAAATCCATGTTGCGCAGATTGGCCCAAGTTCACAAATCCAGATTAGTGATTTTCAACTTTGCCTGTGTGTTGTAACCACCTGAAGAGGTTTTAATAAGTACCCTATGTGTTGGCTGCAATTCTGGATGTTCTGATGTTTTAAGTGAGGCCTGAGCATCATTAGAATTTTCAAAAATGTCTGCAAGTGATCTAATGTGATCGCAAAACCAGTGGTCTAGGGTCTCAGGTTTTCAATCCTCCTTTGATTCACCAGAGTCATCCAGGGGGCTTTTAGACACTGTCTGCGCACTGGCCCCATCTCAGGCCAATTTGGTCCAAGTCTCTGGACATTTGAGGTTTTTGTCTTACATTTTCCAAGTGACTCTGAGGCAAGATGAAGTTTGAGAGCCACTGTTTTTAGAAGCAAATTATAACAGGGCCTAAAAGACAGGCTGAATGCATTAAGACGCCAGAGAGACTGCTTCTTAATGGCAGTAAGTGACTAATTCCCTGGGATGTCTCACTCCCAAAAGGTGATTGTCAGCATTTATTTCTATACTCAGTAAATGGAAAAGATAGTAAGAGCCTGAACAACACTGACCCTGCCCTCTGGACAACAGAGGAGTGAGATGTCTGGGATGGAGGAAAACACCACACAACCTCTGTTTTGTTTAAAGAATTAGTGCTTTAAGGTTGGATTCTTTTTCCCAGCAAGTCAAAGTGGTAAATGATAGAAACTCTGATTTAAAATCATTGGTGTTAGAAGGTAAAAAAAAAAAATCACATTACAAGAGCTGAGGTTCTTTCACTATTGTTCTGCTGTAAATCATAAAGCCTATTTCCCGGCAAGAAGGCCTCTTCATAACTCAGCACGCAGAACCTGGGGCATTTCTGACTGCTGAAATATCTGGGGCTCAAATTTATATGCAACTGCACATAGGCAGGTGCACACATGCACACCACAATTTCTCAGATATGTTCACAAGCACTTGCACAGGCATGTGCACACACCTGTTACACACAATGAGTGCATGCCTGTTTGCACCCACAATTTCTTGGGTATATTCATAAACATACACATGCAGACACACACTCACGTGATTTCTTTCAGTGGACCCTGCAGTTTCTGCTTTTGTTCATAACACACAGGAGCAGTTAACTGTTATTGCAATGACCGTATCAATTGTTAGGGCAATGAAATCAGAAGCCAGAGAGCCATGAAATGTTCATCAGCTTTTTTAAAAAAAAATGCCAGTGTTTTGTTTTGGGTTTTTCTGGGGGGTGAAATTAATTCCTTGCAGAGGACAGAGCTGTAATTACTCAACAAGCCTGCATTTTGTCACTCTGAGTGCTGCTGGCATACCATGTGCTTTAAAAAGCGACACTATCATTATCCTCATGGTACCTGAATTCTAATAAAAAAATTTCCAGTGCTGTAGTTTCAGTATGAAGAAGAAAACAGAAAGAAACAAGATGAAGCACAGGTCTGACCTGAGCACGGAGGAGCCCTTAGGAGTCCGTGGGCCAATACTGGAGATATGAAAATGATCTTTGATCACCCAAGATCCACTCGGATTTAGACCAAAGCCCAAGAGATCCATGCCACTGAGTTAAGATCAGGTTGATTATCAAAACACCCACATTGCAGGGAATGTGACGTGGATCTACTGACACATGGAGATAAGGCAGGCAGAATTTGTTTTGTTCTGTTTAACTATAACAAAATAACAAATAAAGCAAAAACTTAAATCATGGTATCAACAACCAATATGGAATCTTTTTTAATCGGGTATGACTTCAACGGTAGAGTGTTGTACTATGTTTTCAAATCACTACCCACATTGATTCAGTGATTAAAATGGATTTGTTTTCAGAACTGTGATTACCTTCCCTTTGCTTCTCTGAGTCAGGACCAGAGGGCAATTCAATCGGCAGAAACTCATTCAGTCTTTATCGAATGGGCAGACAGCAGAAGTCATTCCAGCTGGGGAACTTGGCAGTGAGAGGCCTGGAAGTAGCACTGAGGAGAACAGCATGGCCAGCAGTGTCAGAAGACTTCCAAGACTTGGTGGAAATTCTGACTCCTCCTATCAGCCATGCAACCTTGGAGAAGTTGTATCACCTCTGCGCATCAGTTTTCTCACCTGTAAAATGGGGACACCCATGGTAACTACTTCGTGGAGTCATAAGGAGGATCAAATGAGTTACTTCGTGCAAGGTGCTTCGCACAGCCCTTCATGTTAGCTCCGCTTGGTCATCACCGACTCATCCTTAATCTACCTCCCGCATCCAACTCGATAGCAAGACCCGCAGATCCTACCTTCATAGCATCTTTCGCACCACCTCTACGTTTTTGATCCCCACTGCTGCTGTCCTGGTTCAACAAGACCTCATCCTTTCTGCTCTGAGGTCCCGCAGCAACGTCCACATCAGGTTCCTCGCCCTCTGTTTTCTTTCTTCTCAGTCCATCCCGTACCCCAAGGCCGAATTCATCTTCTGAAATGGAGTCCGGATCACAGCCTTCCTCGGAGAAACCCTTGTGAGTGCCAGGCGCCCACAGAGTGAAGCTGCTGACGTTCATGGTTGAGCCGTGGGCCCCCGTGGGCCTCTCAGCTCTGACACTTACTGCTCTCACACGCCCTCTATTTTTTTTTAGCTTTCTTTTTTTTTAATTTTATTTTATTTAATGAACATAAATTTCCAAAGTACAGCTTATGGATTACGATAGCTTCCCCCCCCAACTTCCCTCCCACCCACAACACTCCCCTCTCCCACTCCCTCTCTCCTTCCATTCACATCAAGATTAATTTTCAATTATCTTTATATACAGAAGATCAATTTAGCATATATTAAGTAAAGATTTCAACAGTTTGCACCCACAAAGAAACACAAAGTGTAAAATACTATTTGAATAATAGTTATAGCATTAATTAAACACCTAAGAGTAATTGTGTATTAATTACAGAGTTCAACCAATAGTTTTAAGTAGAACATAAAAAAAATACTAAAAGGGTAAATTATTAAGTTCTTTTTTGTTTTTTTTTCTTTTTCTTTTTTTTGTTTGTTATATAGTTATTTTTTTATTTAATAAATGTGAATTTACAAAGTGCAACTTTTGTATTGTTGTGGCTTCCCCCCCCCAACCTCCCTCCCTCCCTCAGCTCTTCCACTCCCTCTCCCATCCAGCCCTTCATCGAGTTTCATTTTCAATTACCTTCATATACTGAAGATCAACTTAGTATATACTAAGCAAGGATTTCAACAGGCTGCACTCACACAACTGCACAAGGTATAGGGTATTGTTCGACTAGTAGTGTTGTTTTTTAAGTTTCATAGTAGAACACATTGACAGAGATCCTACATGGGGAGCATGAACCCAGTGACTCCCGTTGTTGATTTAACAATTGGCACTCTTATTTATGACGTCAGCAATCACCCGAGACTCTTGCTATGAGCTGTCTAGGCTATGGAAGCCCCTTGAGTTCACCGACTCTGAACTTGTTTAGTCAAGGCCATATCACAGTGGAGGTTCCTTCCTCCCTTCAGAGAAAGGCCCCTCTCTCCTTGATGGCCTGATCCTTCTGCTGGGGTCTTGTTCACCAGGATCTTTCATTTAGATCGTTTTTTGCCACCGTGTCATGGCTTCCCATGCCTGTGAGACTCTCATGGACCTTTTCGCCAGATCCGAATGTCCCAAGGGTTGATTCTGAGGCAGGGGTGCTGCCATTCTATCAGTCTGCTGTGTGTCCTGTTTCCCCTGCAGGATCATTCTCTCCCTTTTAATTCTATCCTTCATTATTTGCTTACACTGGTCTTATTTGTGAAATCTCATTGACACATACCCTATCTTTTTGATTGGTTGTGGATTTATACTTATCACTTTACCAAGTGCGCTGGCATTGGTACTTGCCTCCTTGGTAAGATTGAGTTGAAATCCCCTGGCACATTTCTAGTTCCACCATTGGAGGTAAGTCCAAGTGAGCATGTCACACACCCTCTAGTCCTCAAACCTAAGCAGGAGGCATATATGGGAACAAAATGTTGGGTGTGCTCCACGCTCTCCCTGTCTTTGGCATGGGCTACCTCCCAGACACCTTGCCTCTTCTCTCTCCCTCAATTCCTCCCTACAGCACCTCTGACAATTTCTGCTTGCTGAAACAATAGCCATTCTTTATGTTTGAGCTAAAGTGCCAACCCCCCTATGAATCAGACTCCCTCCTTCTCAGCAAGCAGGTTCGTGTCTCATCCTTTGAATCCTCAGAGCACTCTGTGGATATTTCTGTAAAGTGCCCCTCCCCCAGCCCCACCGTGGTGCAGCAGATGTATATATCAGCACACTCCTGTTTTCGTGATTGTGAGCTGTTTCAGGTTTGATTCATCTTGGTCGCCCCCGCAGTACCTGCACTCTATGACAGCATCTAGACCATACAGAGAGCTCAATGCCTAGTTTTTGGGGGAATAAAAGATGTTCATTACAATTTAAAAATGTTGGTTTTGCAATGGCCAATGTGAACATTAAAAGCAAAAGATGATGGGGACTAATCCTTGAGACATGAGAAGCCAAGACCATGAACTGTAGAAGGTGCTTCGAGCATCCGTGGAGACCACTTGGCATATAAGGAATTACTACGGAGGCAGTGTCCTGTGGCCTCTCCAAGCATAAGGAAGGGCCGGCGCCGCAGCTCAATAGGCTAATCCTCCACCTGCGGCGCCAGCACACTGGGTTCTAGTCCCGGTTGGGGTGCCAGATTCTGTCCCGGTTGCTCCTCTTCCAGTCCAGCTCTCTGCTGTGGCCCGGGAGTGCAGTGAAGGATGGCCCAGGTCCTTGGGCCCTGCACCCGCAGGGGAGACCAGGAGGAAGCACCTGGCTCCTGGCTTTGGATCAGCACAGTACCAGCTGTAGTGGTCACTTGGGGGGTGAACCAACGGAAGGAAGACCTTTCTCTCTGTCTCTGTCTCTCTCTCACTGTCTAACTCTGCCTGTCAAAAAATAAATAAGTAAATAAAGCATAAGGAAGCTCTTCACCCTTTTATCCTAATTATTAATGCAGTGCCCTAGGCACCTTGGTCCTACAGGGGTGTAGACTATGGTGTAGGAAACACCCTGGACTTCATGACATCTATATTCTCCACTGTAAATTAATAAATCAGTGCTTTGGTTTGCAGATCAGTCCAGTGTGGAATCTGGATTTGTCTCAGGGTTTGATCCTTGCTGGCAACATCCCAAGGCCATCTATCTGGGCAGGAAGCTAAGACTTGGGTCTGTTGTTGGATGCCCTACTCAAGGTTATAGAAGAGTAAAAAACAAAATAAAAAAGCAAACTAGTTGAAAAACACCCTTTCAGAGACCATCTCTTCCTTCCTTTTTTTTTTTTTAAGACTTATTTATTTGATAGGCAGAGTGACAAAGAGAGAGGGAGACCTTCCATCTGCTGGTTCACTCCCCAAAAGTTTGCAGAGCTGGAGCTGGGTCAGGACAAAGCTGGGAGCCAGGAGCTTCATCCAGTTCTGCCACACAAGTGGCAGGGGCCCAAGTAGTTGGGCCATCTGCCACTGCTTTCCCAGACCCATTAGCAAGGAGCTGAATCAGAAGCAGAGCAGCTGGGACTCAAACCACTGTCACAAGCAGTCGCTTAACCGTAACGCCAATCCCTCACCTCTCCTTTTCTTAAAGTCTAAATCCTCCTTGGGGACTGGGAATGCGGTGGATCTTCCTCTTCAGTCAAAGCCTCTGACAGTCGTCTTCTGAGTTCCGGGAGAGGTCTAAAGTTGGAAAGAAGGCAGGAAAGTAGAGACCTGGGGCCAGGAAGTTACACAAAGCAAGAGTTAGTGAGTACTGCCTACCCTTCCGGGCCCTCCACCTTTCCCTTAAAAACCTCTGTGCTCCTCCCAAGCCCCCTTGCTTTCAACAAGGCAACCCCACCCTTTGCTCAGGCTCGGAGTCTCTGAATGTCAGCCTGTGCTTGTCTGTGTGCATCTGTCTCTGCTAATCTGTGATGCTATTACAGTCACTGGGACTGTGTATATCAATATGCAAATTTATGCACCAGCTAATGTGTAACTTAGCATTTTAACTTTTGAGCCAAAAGACTATACATGACTACTTACAATGATTTCATTTCCCCCAGAAACTTCTGATTTTTCCAAACAAAATATATATATATATATATATATATATCTCCGCAATTTGTCTGGTTTAGTCATTGACTCTGTTGCTGCTTTAACAACTGAAAGAAGGCAGTCCAAGGGAATGTTACTGAAAGGGCCAAGTGTCTTGGAATTGGCCCTAAAAAATAAGGCAAAAAAGAGGTGTACAAACTGCTAGCATATGGGAATCGAGAAGGGACTCTTTAAGCTGAAGACACTGAGCATAATCATTTTTAAATGGCACTGTGAGAGCTGGAAAATGTTTTGCTAACCAGTCCTTAGAGAATTGAGCTCCACACTAGAGAAGGAGGAATCAATAATCTTAAATGACCTGAAAAAGAAGCAAATGTGTGAGAACACTCACGTGCTCCATAGAATTAATGGGTGAAGCAAGCATAAGTTGGCTATGTAGGTTTGCATACTTAGAAGAATAGATTTTTTCATGAAAGTAAAGCCCTGGTATTTCCTATTTCTTTTATTGCACAATAAATAAAGAGATTTAAAGGAATTAGATTATTTTTGAAAACCATTATTTAAAACATATCAAAAGAGTTCTTTGTTCTCAATTTTCTGCCCTTACCATTCAAGGACAATCAAGGTCATTTTCCATGGCCACGGTTGTTCCACTCCACAAAACCAGACAGGTAGGCTAATGATCCAGGGGTTATGTTTCTTGGTCAACCAGGTTCAATCTCGTGTTTTAAAGTGTTCTCAAAGGAAGCTTAACTTACCCAAGAAGGACGCTCCCCTACCCCTAGGGAAATAAGAAGAGGCCTGGATGTTCCTGTCTGTGCACTGGGAGGCTCTGACTACAATTGAATCCCTGTACTCAGTTGCTAGATAGCATCAGGCCCCAGTCTCCTAGCTTCCCTGCCTCACCTTTAAGTGTCCTTGCCCTGCCTTTTTGATAGACAATCAGCAACTTAATAAAACTGACTCCCTGAGGGAGCAGTACAGTTGAGCTCTATAAGGTTCTAATCATCAGACTCCTGAGGTCATGAGGTCATTTGCTTTTCCAATTGATTACACCTTGAGGATTGCTATTGTCACTAGGGTTTTATTTTCCTAGGCCCTGAGCAAAAAGTAACAGCCACCTCCCCAAAGCCCCTAGACTGAATAGAGCCCACTGGGCTATCTTCAATATTCCCTAAAGGACACTATATGGCTGACCAATCAAAGGAGGGGTATGAACACTATAAACCAAACAGGAACTTGGACATGAGCTGAACATGCACCTTTGAGCCCCAACTTCAACCTATAGGAGCCTTCACCTCTAATCGTCAGGGAGCCCAGGAACTAGGCAACAGCTGCCTGGCTCCTTGCTCTATGTGTTACAATAATTGCCTCTTTTCTTCCGTCATCCCAACGTCAGTGACTGGTTTTCTGCCCATCAGTTGAGTGGACTCAGGTTTGACCTTCTATAGCAACTCTTCCAAGCAGCTTTGGGGATTGTTCTGTATCAGGACTGTCGAGTTCCACGCCCAGTGGTAGACTGTGAACAAGAAGGAGGGTGACAGTGGCCGCTGCCCTGCGTTTTACATACACAGGGGTGTCAGGGCAGTTGCTCGGTGACACATTCAGCTTCTCATCTTCCCCGCCTCCTTTTCTCTCCTTAGGCTCAGTGAGTTCCAGATCTCACCTGTTTTTTATGTTTCAACACCATGACAGATAGGATCCCTTTGAGCCACATAGAAGAAAAACCCAACAACAGAAACTTAAACAAAATCCACCTTCATTTTTCTATCCAACTGAAAAGTCCAAATATTGGCAGATGCAGACAAACTTTGAGGAAGTCATTAAAGACCTTCAACCAGGATCCTTCTGGTTGTTTACTCCAATGTCCTTGCATTGTCCTTGTGGTTGCCAGATGGGTACTGTAGGTGCAGAATGGTATCCACCTTCCAAGCAGGAAGAAGGGGGAACAAGAGAAACAGTGAATGCCAGCTGAGACTATTGCTTTCCTAGAAGCTCCTCCCT
This sequence comes from Oryctolagus cuniculus, assembly GCF_051225735.1. Lineage (NCBI taxonomy): Eukaryota > Metazoa > Chordata > Mammalia > Lagomorpha > Leporidae > Oryctolagus > Oryctolagus cuniculus. Next base: position 143,486,573 of record NC_142871.1, read on the forward strand.
GTAGACTTCAATTATGTCACCAGTCTGGGTCACATGGCCACTCCTACCTGCAAAAGAGCCTAAGGGAGTGAGCCTTTTAAACTGGGTACAATATCATTCTGACAAATTTATATTCTGTTTGAAAAAAAGAGAAGGACTTAACACTGGGTAAGCAATTAATTAATCAAGAATGTTTTAGGAGCACTTAACGTACATGCAGGGTGTCATACAAATAACATGAAAACGTGTAAGGCAATCACATTACTACGGAAACTTGGGAGGATCAGCTGATCAATTTTTCCCTGCAGGTCAACTTCTTCAACTGAACAATTTGTCTCTGACCTGTGAGTCAAATTCCCAGAAAGGGAAACAGATTTTTGGCACTGAAATTACTACCTGTCAGCCAGCTATTTGTTATTTGGAAATTATTGGTGATCATTCTGCTCAAACTTTGCTACCTATTTGGCAATGCATAGTTCGGCCTGGTTCTACCATTGACTCCAATGCAGGCACTTCATAAAATAACACCCAGCATCTCCTGTTTCCAGCATGCTCAGGTGAACCATAATGATCCCAACTTTTATTTTCTGTCACCTCTGTATATACATAGTCCCCCAAATCCAGTTCTATTGAAACAAATATAAAGCAAAGGACATGACCATAAAAGGAGTTTGTTGCATGTGTTAGGCTCATCTTTGGCTGAGTTTATGTGGCATGATGGATTTGGAAATAATGTTTTCAATCCGCTTTTACTGCACATGGTAGAGCAATTTCCTGTTAACTAACATGATGTTTGGACTTTGTATTTTATTATATTTTAGTACAAATAGCCAGGGACAAATTCTTCAACTGAACACATCTGAGAGGAAAATTGTTCAACTGTTCTTTTTGGAAAAGAGTAAGAATATCATGGACCTGGCATTGCCTACAGTAAGGATCTTCAAGGTCAAAAACATTTTCTACATGAAAAGATTCTCCACATTATTAGCCATCAGGGACATGCAAATCCAAATTGAAATGGGACACCATTTCACACTCATTAGGGTGGCTATTACTATTTTTTTGAATAGCAGAGATAAAAAGTGCTGATGGAAATGTAGAGAAGTTGAAAGCCCTGTGCACTGTCAGTGGGGATGCAGGGTGGTGCAGACACTGTGGAAAACAGTGTGGCAGTCTGCAAAAATGTTCAGCATAGAACTACCATACGACCCAGCAATCCCACGCCTAGACATGCATCCACAAGAATGGGAAACAGAGACTCAAACAGATATTTGTAGGCCAAAGTTGGAAACAGGCCAAGTGTCCATCAGTAGCTGAATAAATGAAAAATGTGGCACACACACAATGAGATTTTATTCCACCATAAAAGAGAATGAAGTACTGACACATGGATGAAACTTGAATCAATAACCCAAATGTCCAGGCACAAAAGAACAAATAATGTGATTCCATATCTATGAAATATCTAGAATAGGCAAATTTATAAAATCAGCAACTAGATTAGCAGTTACCTAGGGCTGCAGGGAGGGGCATAGATACTAGTTACACCAGGGTTCCAGAGTGTCCATTTAGGATGATAAAAAATTTTGAAAATGAGTAACGGTGGGGCCAGCACTGTGGTATAGTGGGTTTAGCAGTGTCAGAATCTCATGTGGACGCCAGTTCAAGTGCTGGCTGCTTTGCTTCTGACCCAGCTCCCTGGTAGTGCCCCTGGGAAAGCAGCAAAGATGACCCAAGACCTTGGGCCCCTGCAACCACATGGGAGACCCAGATGAAGCTCCTGGCTTCTGGCTTCTGGTTTCAGCCTGGCCCAGCCCCATCCATTGTGGCCATTTGGAGAGAACCAGCAGATACAAGATCTCTCTCTCTCTCTCTCTCTCTCTCTCTCTTTTTCTCTCTCTCATTCTCTGTAATTCTGACTTCCAAATAATTCTTTTTTTAAAAAATGAGTAGTGGTGATGGTTGCACAACATTGTCACTGTAATTGATTCCTTTGAGCTGTACACTTAAAAATCATAGAAAGGGTGAGCAGTGAGTTGGGTTTGAGTCGCCGCAGCTCCACTCTCAATTCTAGCCCCCTGCTAACGCACACCCTGAGCAGCAACAGTGATGGCTCAAGCAGCTGAGTCCCTGCCACCCATGTGGAGGACCTGGAGCGGGCTCCCAGCCTCCAGCTTCAGTCTGACTCCAGTCTGGCCATTGCAGGCATTTGGGTAGTGAGCCAGTGGTGGAAGATTTCTTTCTTTTCCTCTTTCTCTCTGATTCTCAAATAAATAAAACTAAATAATTTCGCAAAGGGGTTAAAATGGCAAATTTTGTTATATAAATTTTACATAAGAAGAAGATAGAAATAATATTTTCTGATAATACCAAAACATCATCTGCCTCTGTGGTCTTATCTCCAGTACGTGCAGTGGCATTTTCAAGGAGCAACTTGGTGGGTGGTTATGTCATCTCCTTGACAGCAAATGGAGTGTGTGCTTGTGCAGTGCAGCTTCTCAATGTTTCAAGTTTCACTTTCCAAAATCCTAACTGCAGACGCATCCACCTCTGCCAAGGCTTTTTTAGGGTCTTCAAGAATTTTGAAGAAGTCATGAAACCAAAAGGTTTAGAACCACAGAGGCAGTCAGTGCGATAAACCAAAGCACTGCCTAACAAACGCGTGTTGATTTAGATAAAATGAAAACAACCACCAAATAAAGGTGCTGGAATTTCAGTTAGACCGTGAACTCTTAAAGGAATTTAGGCAGGAAGGAGGGGAGGAGGGGCTATTTCGGGCGAGGAAATCATCTGAGACTGTGGGTTCAAAATCGTTTTTCTACCAAACACGCTAGGCATATGACATATTTGAATGTGGTGTACTTCACCTTTTTCTTAAGAAAGTGCACGTGGATGCAAATGAGAATGGCATCATCACAAGGATACCCTTGAATTCTCTCTTTTTTTTTAAGTCCCTGAGGGTTTTTTTTTTTTTTTCAAATATTACAAGTGAGTCGGATTCTATTGATTGCAATGAAAAAAAAATACCTATTTTTCATTGCTCCAGTCCCTTTCAGTACCAAGGGCACTGTGTCTGGGACGTGCTGAAGCTTTTCCGTGACCTAGAAGGCACGTGTTTCTTTTATAAACAGCACCCTTCAGAGACCGGTTTTCTCCCCCGTCAAATAACTGCACTGAACTGATCTCTGATGTTCCTTCCAACTCTAAACACAAAACTGGAGCAAATGTCACCCATCTGAAAGTGGAGGTGAAAGGGCTAAGTCACAGTGCATGCCCCTCAATGGCCGTGACCAGGCGTGCACACTCACTCGCCCAGGGCTGGCTTCATGAACGCATAGCCCACGTGCTCTCTCAAAGCCCAGCACTGAGTTTCCTGCTCTGTTGCTGCCATCTTGAAATTCTAAGAGTTTTTGAGCAAATTTGTAGCTGCCGTTATAGGTCATTATTAGGAGAGCAATAACAAATCCAAGCATGGGTTGGGCACATCTGGCCTAAATCCTTGTCCTACTTCTTATTAGCTAATTTTTACAAACACTTTCACCTCTCTACACCTCAGTTTTACAACGTATGAAGTGCCAATTTCAATAATTGTATCAACATCATAGGGTTGTTAGAAGAATCAAATGTGGTATTAGATTAAAACAATACTTAACACAAAACCTGAAGTATAAGAAATACAGTTGGTAGCAATTACGATTTACTACATTTCACTTATTAAATTTATTCAACAAAACATGTTTTAAGAGTTATTTATTTACTTTGAAAGTCAATTACAGAGAGAGAGGGAGAGACAGAGAGCAAGATCTTCGATCCCCTGGTTCACTCCCCAGGTGGCCACAATGGCTAGCACTGAGCCAGGCTGAAGCCAGGAGACAGAAGTTTCATCCAGGTCTCCCACGTGGGTGGCACAGAACCCAAACTCTTGGGTCACCCTCTGCGGCTCTTCCCAAGTCATTAGCAAGGAGCTGTATCAGAAGTAGAGCAACAGGGGCACGAACCATTGCCAATATGGGATGCTGGTGTTTCAGGCAGTGGCTTTACTCACAATGCTGATCCCTGAACAAAATATTTGAGCACCTGCTATGCTCAAGGCACTGTCCTAGATGCTTGGGAAGTCTCTGTAAACAAAATAGACCAAGTTGCCCATCTTCACAGAGCTTATATTTCATAATTGTAGGAGAGAAACTTAAAAAAATAATAATGGCTATAAGTTAATGGGATGGGAGGGTAGAAGGATGAAAGCACGAGGAATAAAGGCAAAAAAAAGCAAGCAGGAGATGGGGAGACAGGCAGGACATCAACAGGGAGCGTCAATGAGAAGACTGTGGTTTAAACAAAGGTATGAAGGAAGTAAGAGAGCTCACTAGGTGGACGTCTGGGGAAAGCATTCCGGAGGAGGTTTCCCGAGCAATGGAGGGCATGGCATAGAAGCAGACCTCCACTAAGATCTGCCTACCTGACAAAGGCCACCAGTCCCTCCACCAGGGCTCCCCCTCTACAGCAGGGAGGATGCAACTGGCAGGCCCTGAGACACTTCACAGCCCTGGAGGTTGCAACTCAAAACACCTGCCTGCCTACGTGTGCGAACACACAGTTAGCGAAACCTTTCATCTGGAAGACGTAATTTTGAGAATAAAGACACAGACAGAAAATTCTTGCAAGTATTATTTCAGATAACCAAGAGAACTGTTTCCTGTAACCTGCCCAGCCCAGGACATGAACAATTGAGATCACAAAAGGGGGTCAAAGGCTATGTAGAAGCAGACAAAGAAGGTCTGACAAACGTCAGAACCAGGACAAAAGCAAATCTTTCTAATGGTGAAGTGTTAGCACCAGAACCACTCTGGGTCCATCCTGTGTGCCATAGGATGAACAATGAAAATCACCCTGGTTCATTCCAGAGCATGGCATCTGCTCTGCTTAGGTTGAAGATCTGAAGCAGATGGCCACAACTGGGAATTTCCATCAAGATTCTCATGCTTAGAATGGGCAGAATAAACAAAGCAAGCTCATTTATAGAATAGATTCTAGGGGCCGGCAGTCGTGGTATAGTGGGTAAAGCTGCCATCTGCAGTGCCAGCATCCCATATGGGTGCTGGTTCGAGTCCCAGCTGCTCCACTTCTGATCCAGCTCCTTGCTAATGCACTTGGGAATGCAGCCAAGGGGGGCCCAAGTGCTTGGGTCCCTGGTACCCATATGTGAGATCCGGATGTAGCTCCTGACTTCTGGCTCCAGGCTTTGGACTGGTCCAGCTCCAACTGTTATGGCCATTTGGGCAATGAACCAGTGGATAGGAGACTGCTCTCTATCTCCCCCCACCCACCCTCTCTCTGTAACTGTGCCTTTCAAATGCTGAATTACTAGAGTTGGTGTTGTGGTATAGTAGATTAAGCATTGCCTGTGATGCCAATATCCTATATGGGCACGAGTTAGAGTCCCAGTTGCTCCACTTCTGATCCAGGTCCTTGCTAATGCACCTGGGAAACCAGCAGAGGATGGCTCAAGTGCTTAGGCCACTGAACCCATGTGGGATGGCTGAATGGAATTACAGGCTCCTCACTTTGGCTTAGCCCAGCCCCAGCCATTGTGGCCATTTGATGGAGTGAGCCAGCAGATGGATGATATCTCTCTCTCTCCCACTCTCTGTAATTCTGCCTCTCAAATAAAAATATGTCTTAAAACAGGTTGAATTGCTAGTCACATCATCTGACATCTGTGTGGTCCCATGGAAACCTCCAACATTAAGATAAAGGAAATAAACCATGAGCAAATTGTGAGTCTACAAATTGTTTAAAACACATCATCAAAACCAAAATAAAATGGAAATGAATCTGAATCTTCCACTGGACACAAATGCAAGACATCATAAATTCAAAGCTTAATATCCTAACAGCAATAACCTTATATCTGGTACAAGGACTAGATGCTCACGGTGGATGTCTCCAACCAACACAATGAGTTAGTCTACACAGTAACGTTTAAAGCCCAGTCATGCCCACAAGACCAAAGCTGAACTTTACCATTTGCCTATGTAGGAGGAAGCAGATTGCCTAGCAAATTAAATATGAATAAGGATTTAGGTGGCTTATTCAGTTTATTAGAGAAGCAAAACACTCCTTAGAAGCCCCATTCGCATTTAATGTGCTAATTACAGTAAAAATTGAAAAGCGTGTTAGTATGCAAGAATGCTTCAAGACTTTCATGGGAAAATAGAGTTGAAAGATCACTTCACTATGTTGGAAAAAAATGAGACCTATGCATAGTTTCTTTATAACGTGCACTTTTCATGAATGTTTTGTAGACCTCTTGTATATTACTAGCTAAAACTTCACTTAGTTTATGATGTCGGGGTGAGCGTAGTGGTTAAGACTCTGCTTGGGACACCTGCATCTCATAATGAGTGTTTGGGTTTGAGTCCTGCCTCTGCTCCCAATTCTAGCTTCCTGCTAATGGGCACCCTGGGAGACTACTACTTGGGTCCATGCTATCCACATAGGAGACCTGGATTGAGTTCAAGCCTCCTGGCTTTGGCATGGCCAAGCCCTGACTATTGCAGGCACTTGGGAAGTGAACCCGCAGAAGGGAGATTGCTTTCTCTCTCTCTCTCTCTCTCAGTCTCTCTCTCCCTCTCTCCCTCTCTCCCTCTCCCTCTCTTCAAATAAAATATATAGTACCTATTAATTCAAAGTACACTTCTTTGATTTAAATTAGTGAACTTCATATTATTTTAGGCAGATTCTAGCTCTGGCCGAGGCCCATATGAAAGAAAACTGAATTCTTTAGTAAGGTTATCCTTGTCTTAATACAAATGGTGATTCTGTATAGTAATTTCTCCGTTTTCCAATACATCTCTGAAGATAACTTCTTTAAAAAAAGATTTATTTATTTACTTGAAAGTCAGAGTTACACAGAAAGAGAAGGAGAGGCAGAGAGAAAGAGAGAGAGGGAGGTCTTCCATCCCCTGGTTCGCTCCCCAATTGGCTGCAATGGTCGGAGCTGTGCTGATTTGAAGCCGGGAGCCAGGAGCTTCTTCAGGATCTCCCACATGGGTGCAGGGGCCCAAGGCCTTGTGCCATCTCCTACTGCCTTCCCAGGCCACAATAGAGAGCTGGATTGGAAATGGAGCAGCTGGGACTTGAACTGGCGCCCATATGGGGTGCCGGCACAGCAGATGGTGGTTTTACCCACTACACCACAGCGCAAGCCCCTGAAGACAACTTCTAAAAGGCTGACATGCGGTCACTGTTGAGCTCTCACCTACAATGTGGTCCCCTGGACATCTAAAACTATTTGTATCCAGCTTTGTATGGTTTTCTCTAGTAAATGCCTTCTCCAGCTCCACAGTTATGCTGCAGCACATAATTTGACAAAGCACTGTTCAGTGTAGGCATTTGTTGTTGTCATAAATCTGCTGTGCTGTTTGGTCGCCTCTGTATGACACCAATCGTGACACATTAAGGTGATACCCGCATGCACAGGGCCTATTTGAGCCCAGTTCTGGGGTTAGTTGGCCACCTGTCCTCAGAAGCTGGTCCTCCCCTCTCCTACATTTCATGCTGGCTGAACAGATGTTCATCACTGTAATGACTGAAGAACAAAGGTGCCTGACTCCTTCTGGAAAGAACCAGCAGGGTATTGAGCTCCACCTGGCCTGCAAATCAAAGGCACTCCCTAGCAAGTAAGGCTCTTCTTATGACAAACAGGCACAAAGCAATCATAAAGAGAGACCACCTTGGGACTGGCACTGTGACATAGTGGGTAAAGCCGCTGCCTGCAGTGCCAGCATCCCATATGGGCGCCAGTTCAAGTCCCAGCTGCTCTACTTCCAATCCCACTCTCTGCTATAGACTGGGAAAGCAGTAGAGGATGGCCCAAGTGTTTGGGCCCCTGCACCCTCGTGGGAGACCTGCTAGAAGCTCCTGGCTCCTGGCTTTGGATTGGCGCAGCTCCAGCAGTTATGGTCAACTGGGGAGTGAACCAGCACATGGAAGACCTCTCGCTCTCTCTGCCTCTCCTTCTCTCTCTTTGTAACTCTGACTTTCAATAAATAAATAAATCTTTAAAAAAGAGAGAGAAAGAGATACCACCTCACACCTGTTAAGACGGCTACTATCAAAACACAGAGAATAACAAGTGGTAGCAAGAATGTTGTGAAATTGGAGCCCTCCAACATTACCGGTGGGGCTGTGAAACAGTGCAGTCACTAGGGAAAACAGTATGGCAATCCTCAAAAATTTTAACATAGATTAATATGGTCCAACAATTCCAATCCGTGGACATTTCCTGAAAAACTGAAAACAGGGACTCCAATAGGTATTTGGATACCAATAGTTATAGGACACCGTTAAATAGAATACTCAAAAGAAAAAATCAACCAAATGTCCATCAATAGGTGATTTGATAAAAAACAGCAATAACATAGATCAATATATGACAAATAACAACTACATATATGACATAACCATATAAGGGAATATTATCCATTCATAAAAGAAATGACATCTGACATGCTGCTACATGGATGAACCTGGGTAAACATGCCGAGTGAAAGCATAAAGATACAAAAGGACAATTACCATATAATCCCACTTACCTGAGGTACCCAGAGTTGTCCAATTCATAGAGACAGAAAGCTACCAAGGAAGGTAGGGAAGGGAGAGCTGGGGAGGTATTGCCTATCGGGTACAGAGTTTTAGGTGGAAAAGATGAAAAAGTTCTAGGGAGAGATGGTGCTGATGGCTGCGCAAATACTTTTAATGTACTTAATGCCACTGACCTCTGCCTTTAAAAATGGCTAAAATGATAGTATTTATGCTATGTGAATTTTACACAATAAAAAATATGGGAAGAGCAAATGCAAGCAGTAAGGCCGAGAGCACTTCCATAAGATTCACTCCCTTTGCAAAAGGGAAAGTCATTCTGAAAATTGCTTTGGCTTATCCCATAAACAGCTACAATTTAACTCACCCTTCATCTTTTAATGATTGAAAAATCTTTCAAAGAGTATGTTGTATTGAATCTTACCACAACACCAGATAACATGTTTAGGAATTCAGAACACCAAAAGAAATGACACAATTTCATGGCTAAAATAGCTTAAAAGTGGTGTTGCAGCTGTTTCCTCTGCAGAGGACAAACAGGAATGAAGCACCATTGAGGCGGGGTTGGGGAGGGTGGGGTCTCTCACGGGAGAAGGCCACGTGGAGTACAGTCACTGCTGAAGGAACTGACACACAGCCTGCCACCATGCTGCCCAGAACAGGCCAGGAGAAAGCCATGGCATGGACAAGGTGTACCCAGGCCACGGGCTAGGTTTGTTAGGTGAACACCCCTGGGCTCAGTTTGTTATTTTTAACCTCTTATGCCCTGCCTGCCTTGTGCCAGCCTGTTTGTCCAATCAGGTTAAAGTCAATTTATCTCCTACCTTTATTGGATAAAAATACTTAATAATATTACAAACTCTGGGGAAAAATTAGACTTGAGTAATAAATCTTTTCAAAAACTCCTGTTGTTGAAAATCAGCATAATGGTATTAGTCAGAAGAGAAAGTCTTCCAATGAATGATTCATTTAATTTATGTGGAGGACTGTATCATGTTTCCTAATACAGACACTGAATGTGCTTCACCTTGCTTGAAGAACGTGTAGTTCTCACCTCACACGGCAGAGACATGCACACTTCATAGACTGGCATGGCCCCCTCTTTGGCATTAACGGAGATGGAAAGTCACATTGTCATATTTGGACCCAAGAACCTAGGGGACTTCAAAAGTCTTTATTGGCCTGTGATTCTGATTGAATCAATTATTTTTGATGAGTAACCTAACTGTCTTCTGTTGGGTAGTTTTTCAAGTTTTCATCAGAAGCCTCAGCAAAGCTACAGGATTTTTTTCGTCTTCGTGACATGCAGCAGAATTTCACACTCAGCTTACTGTCAACATCTAAGTCAGCATCAAGGTAGGATTATTGCCTCCTCTTTCATGTGGCTCAGGGAGGTTTTTGCTGCATTTGCAAAAATTTAAGTGGCCAACACTCTTTTTAAAAAAGCAAATAATTTCACAAAAATTTTCCATCTATTTTCTTCCCCTAAAACAACACTATGAATAATGGTGACAAGGGGTGTACACCTCAATGTTGAGTCTCTGAACATGTTCTTATAGATGTGTTCATTATATAGCTCGCCTTCGTGAGTCTTGAAGGCCCTTAAAGAATTTGCTAGGATAGAAGCTACTTAAGGAGCTTCCATTTCTGGCAATTCTGTAGAGAAGTCACTCTGGACAGCCTGTCCTAAGAAACAACTCAAAATACTGAACAAGGCTTTAATAAAATCAGTTAAAATGCATCAGTGAGCCAAACCAAAAGTGAAGGCAGGAAGGCAGACAGTGAGCAGGCATTGACCATGACCCTGGGAGCAGAGACCAGGCCTGGCCACTTGAAGCTTCTGCTTTGACAGCTACTTGGGGTACAAGGACGAAAGGAAGGAAGGAAGGAAGGAAGGAAGGAAGGAAGGAAGGAAGGAAGGAAGGAAGGAAGGAAGGAAGGAAGGAAGGAAGGAGGAGCGAGCCATGGGCCCACCCAAGGTGGAAATCTAATAAGAAACTTTATACAGCAATGATGCCACAGGACTACTCCCATTGTAAAGGTCAATTGGAAGTAAACCATGGGGCAGGCATGTGGCAGAGGCTAAGTCACTGACTGGGACACCTGCGTCCCATATTGGAAAGCTCAGTTTGCGTCCCAGCTCCTCCACTTCCATTTCCAACTTCCTGCTACAAGCTGGGTCCCTACCGCCAATGTGGGGTACCTGGATGGAGTTCTGGATCTTGGTTCCTGGCCTGGCCCAGTTCCAGCTACTGCAGGCCACTGGGAAGTGAACCAGTGGATTACAGTTCCCTGTCTCCCTGATTTTCAAATAAAATTTTAAAAATTAGAAATAAACCTGCCTTACAGATGGAAATCACAAAGAAAACTACTGCTTCCAGTTTGGTTCTGTGTGGAAGGGAAGAGAATTCTACTTGAATTATAGCTGAGATCTAATAATTGCCTTACAAACTTAACTTCAAGCTGATAATTTATTTTACAGTGTGATGGATTGGTAAGGTTCCTAGGAGCCTAGAAGAAGGCAACACAAGTGCTGGCTGGATAAACCAAACAGAATTATTCAACAGTCCCTGAAGAATTACTATTGATAAAGCATGAACCTACAACCACAACCACAGCCATAGGCATGCTACAAAAAATAAGCTCGCACTTGCAAGGGCCCACAGAGACAATACATCACAAAATCAGTCCCACAATAATGCTACATATTGAACAAAGACAAAAACATTCATTATGATCTAATTATTTGAAGATATAAAGAATTTATGAGTAAGAAACTAAAAATAATATAGAAAAGTAAAGAAACACTCATTTTATTTATAAAATATCATAAAAATATGAAGGACTTATTAACTGCAGATTAAGCCTAGTTTAAAAAAGAAATTAAGGGCTGGCACTGTGGCTTAGCGGGAAAAGCCACCACCTGCAGTGCTGGCATCCCACATGGGCGTCAGTTCATAGCCCAGCTGCTCCTCTTCCAATCCAGCTCTCTACTATGGCCTGGGAAAGCAGTACAAGATGGCCCAAGCCCTTGGGCCCCTGAACCCACATGGGAGACCTAGATGAAACTCCTGGTCCTGGCTTCAAATCAGTGCAACTCTGGCCATTGCGACCAATTGGGAAGTGAACCAACGGAGGAGGACTTCTCTCTCTCTGCCTCTCCTTCTCTGTGTAACTCTTTCAAATAAATAAATAAATCTTTAAAAAAAAAAAAAGCAGAAGAAGAAAAAAAGAAAGAAATTAGTGGGACTGGTACTGTGGCACAGAGGGTAAAACCCCTGGCCTCAGCACCAGCATACTATATGGGCATTGGTTCAAGTCCCAGCTGCTCCACTTCCCATCCAGCTCCTACTAATGTGCTTGGGAAAGCAGCAGAGGATGGCCCAAGTGCTCGGGCTCCTGCACCCATGTGGGAGACCTGAAAGAAGTTCCTGGCTCCTGGCTTCAGCCTGGCCCAGCCCTGGTTGTTGCGGCCATTTGGGGAGTGAACCAATGAATGGAAGACCTCTGTCTCTACCTTTTTCTGTAACTTTTTCAAATAAATAAAATACATATTTAAGAAAGAAATTAGTGAACTGAAAAATTAATTTAAAGAAATTGCTCAAAATGCAGCATGGAGAGACATTCATTGTTCTCCAAGGCTGAAAATCCCTGACCTAAGCCCCGTGTGTGTGCAGAAGCCCCGTGTGTGTGCAGCTTTTCTCATCTGGCTGTGCACCACAGATATGAACAGTGGTCTCAACTTCAGCTTGCACTTGGGTTACCTGGGATCTTCTTCAATGGTAGATTCTGCTACAGAAGGACCACAGTGAGGCCTGGGACTCTGCATCTCTAACACATGCCCAAGGGGTGCTGATGCTGCCAGTCTGAGGACCACTCTTATTCTAACAGAAATATCTCTGCTTGCCAACTCTGGCCGCACATTGGACTTGCATGGGAAGAGTCTTGTCTTGGATTGCTGTAACAAAGTACCAAAGACTGGCAGGTTTAAAAACAACAGACACGGGGGTGGGACTCAGCGGGTTAAAGCCCTGGCCTGAAGTGCCAGCATCCCATATGGGCACCGGTTCTAGTCCCGGCTGCTCCTCTTTCAATCCAGCTCTCTGCTGTGGCCTGGGAAAGCAGCGGAGGATGGCCCAAGTGCTTGGACCCCTGCACCCACATGGGAGACCTGGAAGAAGCTCCTGGCTCCTGGCTTCGGTTCCACTCAGCTCCTGCCATTGCAGCCATCTGGGGAGTGAACCAGCGGATAGAAGACCTCTCTCTATCTCTATCTCTACCTCTCTCTGTAATTCTGTCTTTCAAATAAATAAAATAAAATCTTAAAAAAAAGAAGACACAGAGTTCATACAGTTCTGGGGGCTGGAGGTCCCAGGTCAGGGTGCTAGCCTGGTTGAGTCCTTAGGAAGGTTCCATTCTGGATTGCATATAGATGATTTCTCCTTGTCGTTTCACATGGCAGAATTACAGTGGGTTAATTCTCTTGCCTCTTCTCTAAAGGATATTTCAGCTTCCAAAGACCCACCTCCAAATACCACTACACTGGAATTAGGATTTCAACCTGTGAAGGTTGAGAGAACAGAAACATACAGTCCATTGTCCAGAGCCTTAAAGTGTAATGATGCCTGCCCCACACTATACTTAGAGATTCTAATTCACTGGATCAGTGTATCGTCCAAGCAGTGGGAATTTTAAAAGCCCCTGAGACGGAGAACCTCTGTGAAAAAATGACCTAGGAAGCCTCTTCTCCCCTTTTCTCTCTGCCGCTGGGGATCTGCTCAGATGGCAATCACAAGGCTCAGAGCCCCGGCAGGCCCAGGGGAGGCGCCCCATGGTTTTCCCTCTCACATACTCAGTCAACATCCTCCTCCACCCCCTACTTGGAGAGCCTGGGGACTTTGAGACATGCAGCAGCCCCATCCCCTCATGTGGGAGACACAGCAGTCGTGGGACATCATCACCCATTCACTGTGACCCGAATTCGCCATCCTTGGGTGAGAGTGGACTCTCCAGCTTCTCGATGGGCGTGGAGGGCAGAGGACTTCTTCCCTCTCAAATATCTGCAAACCTCACATGGGGAGGCTCCTGGGACCTCTTCCTGCCCTCTCAGACATCCTCCTGGCAGGGACAAGAAGGCCCTTGTCTCAGCTTGCTTGAATCTTCCTCCAACTCTCGCCTGTCTCTTCAGATCCTGGAGAGTAGTCTCTCTCTTCTTACCTGTTGTCTTTTACATTTAAAGCTTTATTTAAAGGCTGGCTGATTAAGAAAAGGTAGAGAGAAAGAGACGGAGAGATTTTCCATCTGCTGGTTCACTTCCCAAATGGCAACAGCTGGGGCTGGGCCAGGCTGAAACCAGGATCTTGGAACTCCATCCTGGTCTCCCACATCGGTGGCATCTTCTGCTGTTTTCCCGGGCACGTTAGCAGGAAGCTGGATCAAAAGTGGAGCAACTGGGATTTGAATTAACACCTAACTTAAGCAGCAATTTAACACACTGCACCAAAATGCCAGCTCCAAGGTGCCCTTTAAATGTAAAAGCAAAGAGATTGGCATGGAGACACAGTATGTGTGACTCAGCCAAGGACCCACAATCAGTAGGTGAAGATCCAGGAACTCACATTGTCACCGCCACCATCACAACAGTCACACCAGCCTCCTCACCACCGTCCCTGTCATCACATCCTGTATTTTCTAAGCCAACATCAGAATTTTGCTACCATAACCATCATCACCTCTCCAGTGTAGCTCCAGCAGCTTCGTAAGACTGACGCTAGAGAAGAACATGGATATAATGGTCAGAGAAAAGAAAACATTATTTTTATTTACCTCGCACAACTCATGCTTGTAAGAGAACAAAGGGCATTTCCCCCAGAATCTCCTAGCTGTGTAAGCAATGAACTAAAAAACAAAAATCAGGGGTAGGTGTTGAGTCTAGCAAGTGACACCTGCATTCTACATGGGAGTACCCAGGTTCAATTCCAGGCTCTAGGTCCCAACTCCAGATTCCTGCCAACATAGAATCCTGGAGGCAGTGGCGATGGCTCAAGTATTTGGGTTCCTACAACCCATGTTGGAGACCTAGATGGAGCTCCTGGCTCCTGCTTCAGTTCTGGCCTGGCCTCAGCCATTGTGGTCATTTGTTGAGTGAACCAATACATGGGAGCTCTCTTTCCCCCTGCCCCCTCTGCCTGAAATAAATAATAACAAATTTAAATTTTTTAAATAAAATAAAAAGCAAAATTTCAATACACTTCTGATAGATTGAGTTCATCATGGCCCAAAGGAAACAAAATCTCAGTTCTAAAAATAAAAACCTCTGCCAATGCCTCCATTCTGACAGTTAGTGTTCCTGATGCTATATTAGATATCAAAAAATATGACATGAAAATGTGATTTATTAACTCAAGATTAGAGGCAAGAAGCCTTGGGTTTCATTAGAAGTAACTACCTGGCAATAGATTTTTAGTCCTTTTATAGTCGTAAGAGATTGTTGGGCTCTAATCAGAAATGGGGTGAATTCAGCTGTGAGTCAGATAGGTCATGTTTTTCTCTATATTTTGGCTTACTTGATGCAAGGAGTGATGCTGAGTAATTCCATCTGCATCTACAAGAGGCAAATGTCTGGAGCTAAACAGCGAGATTGAGAACACTGTGTGCATGCGCATGGGGGGGGGGTCAGGTGTGTTTTTGTTTTATTGTTATGATACAGAAACCCAATGTAAGGAAAGACACGGCATAAAAATACTCTGAAACAGATAATATTCACAACTTTATGAAATCTCTTGGGAATCAAAATTCAAGTAAAAAGGCAATTCTGGAACCAGAAGTAAAGAGATCTGTCACAGGAAGCTTTGCTATGTTTGTGTCTTGTCCCAAAGCCGAGGGAAGTTAAGAAAAGGGCTCCTCAAGTGAGGAGCAGCCTAGTAATAAATTGCTTGTTGGCTCAGGGACTCACATTTGACAGCAAGTAACAGAGTCATCAAAGCAACTGGGTTCATGAAAAGCTCACCTCATTGTTACCAGAGAGATGGAGATAATTTCTTATATTTGCATGAGACATAATTTGGTCATAAGGTTCTCCTTACTACAATGCACTGTTTTATCAAGCACATAGTAATCATGTTATGTGTTTCCATGTGCCTGAGCCCATGTCTTTCAGTGGTTCTAATTTAAGTGTCTCTCACATGTGGCATGATCTAGACTTATTAGCAAATGCTAGTGAAAAAATAAACCTTCACATTTATAAAGCTTTGTAGAAGTCCACAGCATGCTTCTCCCATCTTTATGCCCCATATTAAAAACACATGTCCTGTGGTAGGCATTTAGCCTAGTGGCTAAAACACTGGATCAGGCCGGCGCCGCGGCTCACTAGGCTAATCCCCCACCTGCGGTGCCGGCACCCCAGGGTTCTAGTCCCAGTTGGGGCGCCAGTTCTGTCCCGGTTGCTCCTCTCCCAGTCCAGCTCTCTGCTGTGGCCCAGGAGTGCAGTGGAGGATGGCCCAGGTCCTTGGGCCCTGTACCCGTATGGGAGACCGGGAAGAAGCACCTGGCTCCTGGCTTCGGATCGGCACAGCGCGCCGGCCGCAACGTGCTGGCCGTAGCAGCCACTCAGGGGGTGAACCAACAGAAAAAGGAAGACCTTTCTCTCTGACTCTCTCTCTCTCTCACTGTCTAACTCTGCCTGTCAAATAAATAAATAAAACACTGGATAAGATGGATGCCCACATTGCATAGCAGAATGCCCGGCTTTGCTTCAGTTTCCTGATAATGCAGATCCTCAAAGGTACAGGTAAAGAGGCACGAAGTTGAGTCCCTGCCACCACATGGGACCTCTAGGTTGAGTTCCTGGCACCCCGCTTCGGCCCAGGCCAAGGGCCATTGCAAACATTTAGGAAGTGAACAAGCAGATCCTCTCTCTTATCCATCTCTCTGCCTTGAAAAATATCCCACTGAAGATATTTTCTCCTTAGGAATTAAAGAACTACCATGTGAAATGAAAATCAATGTGCTCATGTGACAGTGGGCAATGACTAGTTTTGGGTTCTATTGCTGAATTTACAGTCAAAATATGATTCAGGAGAGGATGCTAGGACCTCAGGGGTTTGAGGTCTACCTACATACCTTGGAATTCCATGGATTTTCCACAGGCTTCTATCTTCTTTTCCATTGCAAAAGCCGGAGGGAAATGGGGACTCGCTGATGGTACATTAATGAGCCTTCCCTGGATCCACTATGAGGACAACAAATTACCCTGAAGCCCAGTATACCAACACCCTTCGATTTAAGGCCTACTTGCCTAATCTCAATAGTTCAATCAAAGAGGACAGGCCTTTATTGTATCCCCTGTTGACATTTATTGCAATGAACCATAAGTATCAGCTCACATTTCTATTATTCTAGAATATGAGCTCAAGAATTGTGTCTGAATTGTTATTGCTTCCTTAATACTTGGTACTGAGTCGTGTAGGCAATAGGTGCTCTAAAAATCTTTGTTAAGGAAAGGGAAGAACAGATTTACATCATAGAAAGACTGGGATTCAGTGGGTAGGGGAAATCAGTACCTTAGGATGCTTTCAGCTGCAGGTAATGGAAACTTCAACTCAAAGTAGCTTCAGAGTTAATCAACTCAACAGGACAGGTCTGTGATAGCTTCATTGAGGCGATAAGGCTGCAGAGAAAGAAAGAAAAAGGAAGGAAGAAAGGAAGAAAGGAAGAAAAGAAGAAAGGAAGAAAGGAAGAAAGGAAGAAAGGAAGAAAGGAAGAAAGGAAGAAAGGAAGAAAGAAAGAAAGAAAGAAAGAAAGAAAGAAAGAAAGAAAGAAAGAAAGAAAGAAAGAGAGAGAGAAAGAAAGAGAATTAAAGTTCTCTCCTTCAGAGTGATTGACTCTAGTAAGGCCACATGCCCATCTGATAACTCATGGTTGGTAGTTAAAGCAACAGCCATCCAGGGGATTGGG
This sequence comes from Oryctolagus cuniculus, assembly GCF_051225735.1. Classification (NCBI taxonomy): domain Eukaryota; kingdom Metazoa; phylum Chordata; class Mammalia; order Lagomorpha; family Leporidae; genus Oryctolagus; species Oryctolagus cuniculus. The sequence continues at coordinate 143,504,108 of NC_142871.1, forward strand.
ATTAACAGGACTGATTTAAACTGATAAATCCTGTAAACCTCACTGTTCTACCATGGATGAGAGGTGGGATGGAATTGAGGAACCAACCTCAATGTCCACCATGGGGGAGGGCAGTTCCAGCAGAAATTTAATCCATTTATTTTTTAAAGATTTATTTATTCATTTGAAAGTCAGAGTTACAAAGAGGGAGAAGGAGAGGCAGGGAGAGAGAGAGAGAGAGAGAGAGAGGTTTTCCATCCGATGGTTCACTTCCCAGTTGGCTGCAACGGCCGGAGCTGTGCCAATCCAAAGCCAGGAGCCAGGAGCTTCTTCCGGTTCTCCCACATGGATGCCAGGGCCCAAGGACTTGGGCCATCTTCTACTACTTTCCCAGGCCATAGCAGAGAGCTGGATTGGAAGTAGAGCAGCTGGGTCTCGAACCGGTGCCCTTAAGGGATGCCAGCGCTCCAGGCCAGGGCCCTAACCCACTGCGCCACAGCGCCGGCCCCAATGAGCTTGTTTCTTAAATGGGATCCACAGGCCAACAGCAACCTGAGATCTTGTAAGAGATGCCAGATTCCAGACCCCATTCAGACCTGAGAGATCAGAATCTGAGTATTAAGATGCCCCCTGACTGACCTGAAAGCATATTAAATATAAGAAGCACTTGTGGTGCAGCTGGTTAGACCACCACTCCTGTGCCCTCTCAGGGTGCCAGTTGGAGTCCCAGCTTCTCTGTTTCCAACCCACCATCCTGCTAATGTGCCTGGGAAGGCAGCAGGAGACCCAGATGGGGTTCCTGAGCCTGGCTCAGCCCCTGCTGTTGCGTTCATTTAAGGAGTGAACAAGTGGATGGAAGATCTCCCCTCTCTGTCTCTCCCTCTTTCTCTGTCACTCTGCCTTTCAAATAAATCAAGCTTTTATAAAAAAGCAACACTTTTCTAGAAAGAATGGTACCCTCTCTGGAACATTATATCCACCATAGATCCAGAACTGGGAGACCTCAGGAGCAGAGTGGCCTACAAGGGGGGGTAGGGGGAATGGGAGGTAACAGAGTTTTCTAGGGAGGTAGTAACAGGCACTGGACAGTCACACAGTTCAAACTAAGGTCCCCATGTTAGCACCTGTATCTGTATCCAGGGAACTTCCATGCTGCCTAGACTGGCAAAGCTCTCCATGGCAGTGGCTCTTACATCCGTGCCTGGACAGAGCTCGCTGGAGAATCACTCAGATCCATCTTGGTCTTTACCTTGGCTCAGGCAAAGTCTGTTACCATGATTGCAAAAACCCTTGCTAATATCAGGTTAAACTCCGGGCCACAGTAGGGGAGCTTTTTGTATTTTCTCTTTCCTTTGTATACAAAAGGAGAAAAAAGAGTATTTTCCCCTACAAAAGTATAACAATTAAAACCTGGCCTCACCATTTCCCATGGCAACTCGAGTACCCTTTAGTCTCCTTTCAAGAAAACAAGTTATCCCGAGAACTCCATGGCATAGCAAGCATACAAAGGAAGAATACTAATCATAGAAGTCAAGTCTTCCCAGAAAATTGGATTTTAATCACTGCTCTGTCAGGCTGACATAGCAGTCTGGGGGCAGGAAGGGACCTGCCACTTCCCAGAGGCCCAAAAGCCAAAGAGATCCATCATGTCTGCTCACGTAGCTCCTGTGAGTTCACAGGAGGAATTGTGTTCCCATTCTATGCTTCACAAACACTTTCTGTGAAAGATGGATTTCTAAACAAAATATTGCTTCTATAAAAATCCCTATCACACTAGCAAGGCTTTTATTTTAGCTTCGACAGTACTCTCTGCCCTTCTGTGCTTCCTTCTGAAATCTTATAAAACCAAGATTTGGTGCTTTCATAATTTATGGCATGTGAGGTGTTTGAACCCTTGAATTTTCTTTGGAAAAGGAAAGTGATTATTTCATGGGCAGTTTTTATGTTTTCTATACAAGCTGAGGATTTAGACTTCCTGATAAAGTCAAGTACCTGGACACTACTGTCTCAGAAAAAAAGTTGGGCAAATAAATATAATCAAGTGTCATTTTTTTTCCTTAATCTGGGAGTGAGACCAGACTAAATCAATGAGAAGTTTGAGTTATGGACTCCACTTGAAAGAAATACAATTTTATTGCTTTCAAGTATAAATAAACTCAAGTTAGGCTAATGGAGTGGTGTGTGATTAAAGGTCCTTTGAGGATTTTCTTTAGCAAATAAACAAGAGTGCAGCATAATTATCACAGTTTGCTGACTAATTAATATTCTCCAATACCACCAATTCATTGTCATTATTGCCCTAATGCCACTGGCTTAGTGTTAGCTCACCAGGATATCTTTATTTATTTTTTTCTTTTGCAATAATCCTGCCTCTACAGAAAACATCTCAGGTTTGTTCACTCAAGTAATTTGAAAGTTCTCCATTTCATTTTTTATAATTTTAATTGGCCTAATAAAGTTTGATTTCAACCTTAGCACATCATAGTCAACGACTGGAGGGAATCCAAGCATAAGATCCAATCTGTAACTAAATGATCTCTGACTCTGATTTCATGATTCTTTTCAATCCACTGTAGTTTAATGAAGAAAAACATGAAGAGGAGACCCAATTGGGGCCAAATTACCTCCCCTGACCTTATTTTTTCTCCAGATTGGAATTGTGACCTCCACAGAATCCCTGTATAAAGCACATTTTAAGTATATGAGTATTCTACTTACTCTGTGTTTACAGAGTTTTTTCTGTTTAGAAAAGACTATGCAAATGGTAGGGGATTTACTATTATTTCAAGTTCTGTATTAGTGAAGTCCAAGTTAATAAGATTGCCTTTTTCATATAGGAAAAGAACTTGTTGAGTCAGACTTTTCCCGGGGTGAATCACTCCTTGTGAGTAAGGAAGGTTACTGGGAGGTCTCCTGCCTTTTTCTGGCCTCTTTGCCATGCTTGCGAAGTATTTCCCACAGTTTAGGAAAAAAAAGAAAAACAAACTCACCTCTCCTTGGATCCGAGCTCTGGTCTGCCTCCTCCAAAAGCCTGCTGTGACTACTTCGTCTCAGTTATTTTTCTGCCTCCTCTGATGGACTGGAAGAGACTCAACAAACAATTTCTGCAAACCCTCTAAGGTCAAGACTCAGGAAGGTGCTGGAGCAGGGAGTGGGATCCAAGGTGGAGAGAAGGTCAAAGGACAAACTCCACAGTGAGCCTGTCCAGCCCTTGGGAAGTCACTGTGTATAGGACACACACAGGGCATTTATACCACAGGAGGTCATAGGGTGAATGCAAAGTAGAGATGTATCGTGTTGAGAAAACAGAAAAGAGAGACACTTTCTGACCAGGGAGATTTCCTAGTGGAGATGAGATTCTAGCCAAGCCTTGAGCAAAGCATCAGGTCCTGGAAAAGAAGCTAGATTTGAGGGTGTATCTCTGCTGGTGAGCTCTGGGTGGTTCGGAGAACACGGTGTAGACCAGGGAAGCCGGACCCTGGGTGTACAGTGGGAGGCACTGTTGAAGCATCTAGCAATATATATTCCCTAAACCAAGTGTACAAAGCATCACGTAGAGCTTTTTGTGGCTTGAGACTGCATCCCTCCTGTCATCAAGACAGGCATCTTGAAATCTGTCTCTGCTCCACCTTCACATCTCCGATGTGCGTGTCAACTTACCTCTGAGCCCTTGTGCTGCCAAGCAGATGAGAAATCCCATCTCAGCCTGTGACAGGCTCCCTCCCTGTCCCTACAAGTAGGGTACATGTGGGGCCACATAAAATGCAGCAGAGACCTCTAGGCTCCCATCAACCACAGCTTCAGCCACAGCCACCACCAAGGTCTTAGGTCTAACGGCTGAGGGGTCACATGAACACTTGCTACTTCCAGGCTGAGAGCCAGAAGTAGGTATCCTTGCCTCGTCTGGGCACTGCACAGGTGACGGTCAGCCTCACTGGGCCCACTACGTCAGTTCCCTCCGAGGCCTCTCACTTTCCTGGGACTTCCTGTTTGAGAGGCAGCCGCTGCCAGGACTTCTATCTCCTGCATTTCGGGGAATCACTACCACTCCCCTCTTGCTGACTTCTATTGCAGTTCTCTCATCCCCCTGCAGCCTCAGGGACCCCAGCGAAGTGTCTTAGCTTTGGCTGCTACAACAGAACACCGCCGATTGAATGGCTTAAACAGCACACATTTGTTTTCTCACAGTGCTGGAGGCTGGGAAGTTCAAGATCAAGGTGCTGGCTGATTCAGCTCTTGGCAAGGGCTTTCTTCCTGGCTAGTAGACAGCTGCCTTCTGGCTGTGAGCTCACACGGCTTTTCCTGCATGCGTGTACTTGGAGAGAAAAGAGTCCTCCTCTGTCTGCAGGGCGTAAATCTTTTCATAAGGGTCCTACACTCATGACCCCAAAGAAACTTAATTATCTCCCAAACGTTCCACTTCCAAACATCATCACACTGGGGTTACGGATTCAACGTGTGAATTTTGGAGGGACACAAACATTCGATCCTTAGCAGCAATGTATGCCGTAAACTTGGGTGTTTGCACTGCAAGGAGTAAGGAAGTAAGGTCTGGGCTTTCTGTTTGAAACATGGGTGGGGGCCAGCTCTGTGGTAAAGCTGCCGCCTGCAGTGCCGGCATCCCACATGGGCAGTGGTTTGAGTTCTGGCTGCTTCACTTCTGATCCAGCTCTCTGCTATGGCCTGAGAAAGCAGTGGGGGATGGCCCAAGTCCTTGGGCCCCTGCACCCATGTGGGAAACCCAGAAGAAGCTCTTGGCTCCTGGCTTTGGATCGGTGCAACTCTGGCCATTGCGGCCAATTGGGGAGTGAACCAGAAGATGGAAGACCTCTCTGTCTCTCCTCTCTCTGTGTAACTCTTTCAAATAAATAAATAAATCTTAAAAAAGAAAGAAAGAGAGATGGGAGGAAAGAAACACAGAAAAGAGAGCTTCAGGTAATAAAGTCTTAGGAAAGAAATTGGCTGAATATTATTTTAGTTTTCCTCATACAGCTGTAGTTTTTTTTTTTTTTAACCTCATCTGGTTAAGTTTTTCAGTCCAACTGTATTGTGTGTACTTGGAGGCCGGTATATGTGTTTTACATCCTTTGATCATCTGCAATACTCAAGGGCTCTGATGGGGGAAAGCACTGAGGAATGTTTGATGGGGGACAAGAGATGATCCTTCTCCAGGACCCCCCAGGGGCTACGCCCCGCCTACAGTCAAGCCAGCGTCTTCAAATCTCCCTGTGCTCCACCATCACATCTCCTCTTCCCCCGTCTGTCAAATTCCCTTCTGCCTACTCCCCATAAGGATGCATGGAATTGAAGTTCTGGCCCCCTGGAGGCTCCAAGGCACTCTCTTGATGTCCAGGTCTTACTCAAACACATCCCCAAGGCCCCTTTTTGGCATCCACAGACTACACAGATTAGGACATGGATGTCAGTGGGGGCTACCTGTCAGCCTACTGTGAAGGGGTTCCTATTACCAACTCCAGAAGCCCCCTAAGTTATAAATATTCACAGACAAGTTCCCAGGGTGTAGACTGCTTTTCTTCCCAATGTTTCTCTGGCTTTCTTTTGGCCACATTATCCTAGGAATTGGGAAATGAGACTCAAAGAATTCAATTTAACCATTACCAGCTCTGGCCAAAAGTTGATGAGGAGTTTAATTAATTGATGGAAATGAAAATGATATTAACTGGGTTTTGTTTATTCCTTGCCCAATTTAGCTCGGATAATCAAGAATCAATAACATACGTGGAACTGAGAACCCAGAGGTAGAGCAAATACATCTCTCATGCTCTTTTTTGTATTTTCTTTAGGCTTTTCTATTGCTAGTTTAGCAAATTACAAACTAATGAGCCATGCAGAAGTAGATTACGAAGTCAGACCGAATGGGCACCAGCCTCAGCCTGCTTCCGCCTGTTTACCCTGGATTTGCTCTGGCCGCTCTCTTAACAACTTCACTGTGGGAAGTTTGAAAAAATGAAAAGAACGATCATAGTTCTTTAAACTGCAATCGGATTCTTTAAAGATAACAGCTCCAGCTCATTCAAATTCTTCTGTGTTCCAAAGCTCTAAAAAAGTTTGCTACGTGCTTTTATGCTTCTAACACAATATTTACTACTATGGATTTAAATACTCCTAAATTCTTCATTCATTTATTTGCTTATCCAGTAACTATTTACTCAATGTCAGCCATGTGTTTGCCACTTTTCTGGTTGCTGCGGTGCCTTCAGATCTGAATGTGCCTTGTAGTACTTTTTTTAAATTTTTTTGACAGGCAGAGTGGACAGTGAGAGAGAGACAGAGAGAAAGGTTTTCCTTTGCCATTGGTTCACCCTCCAATGGCTGCCGCGGCCGGCGCACCGCACTGATCCGATGGCAGGAGCCAGGTACTTATCCTGGTCTCCCATGGGGTGCAGGGCCCAAGGACTTGGGCCATCCTCCACTGCACTCCCTGGCCACAGCAGAGAGCTGGCCTGAAGAGGGGCAACCGGGACAGAATCCGGTGCCCCGACCGGGACTAGAACCCGGTGTGCTGGTGCCGCAAGGCAGAGGATTAGCCTAGTGAGCCTCGGCGCCGGCCGTGCCTTGTAGTACTTTAAGAATAGCTTAAAGGCTGGCAGAACCCAACTTAATCAGAGTTGGTTTGCACTCTTAAAATCCTAAGAAGAAGGGTGTTAGAGAACTCTGAGTATCGGCTTTGCCTCCTTTCTTTGAGTCTCAAGCAGGACTAGCAGTGCCTCTTTCCTAGGGCGGGCGTGTAGCCTAACAGTGAAGATCCACAGGTGAACCTAGAGCTCCATCACCTAATCACCTCTTAAATGTCCCACATCTCAACACTGTTGCTCTGGAGATCAGCACGTAGCAAACTTTTTTAGAGCTTTGGAACACAGAAGAATTTGAATGAGCTGGAGCTGTTATCTTTAAAGAATCAGATTGCAGTTTAAAGAACTATGATCGTTCTATTCATTTTTTCAAACTTCCCACAGTGAAGTTGTTAAGAGAGCGGCCAGAGCAAATCCAGGGTAAACAGGCGGAAGCAGGCTGAGGCTGGTGCCCATTCGGTTAAGAAGCCTATATCCCATAGCAGAGTTCCTGGGTTTGATCCCCGACTCTGACTCCTGACTTGAGCTTTCTGTTAATGCAGACCCTCATCAGCCAGCAATGATGTCTCAAGTAATTGGGTCTTTGTCACCCACTTGGGAGACCGGTATGGTTCCTGACTCGTGGCTTCTGCTTTACCCAGTCTGGCCATTAAGGGTGTTTGAGGAATGACTGAGTGGAATAGAGCTTACTTGCTTTCTTGCTCTCTCTCTCTCTCTCTCTCTCTCCCTCTAATTCCTTTTTCCAATTGGTTGAATTGGAAGAAAGCTCTTGGGGTTGGACCAGTACACTGGATTAAAGTTGTACCTGTAATGTTGGAATCCCATATTGGAGCACTGGTTCAGGTTTGAATCCCTGCTGCTCTGTTTCTGATCCAGCTCCCTGCTAAAGCACCTGGGAAAGCAGTGGAGGATGACCCAAGTGCTTGAGCCCCTGCCAACCATGTGGAAGACCTGGATGGAGTTCCTGGCCCCCGACATTGGCCTGGTCCAGCCCTGGCTATTACTACCTTTTGGGTAGTAAATCAACTAATGGAAGATCTCTCTCCCTCTCTATCACTCTGTCACCCTGCCTTTCAAATAAATAAATAAATCTTTAACAAAAACTCTAGGGTGTGTCTTAGCCCAGTTTATGCTCAAGTAACAGAATACCTGAGATTGAGTGATTTATTAAGATCTGTCTTTTACAGTTCTGGAGGCTGGGATATCCAAGGTGGAGGGGCCCACCTTTGGGGAGAGCCTTCTTGTGACTTTTTCCCACGGTAGAAGGCAAAAGGATGAGTGTGTGTGTGTGTGCATGTGTGTGCGTGAGAGCTTAGTTTGCTTTTCTAACAAAACCACTCCTGCAAGTAACAACAATCATCCACAGGTGAACCTAGAGCTCCATCACCTAATCACCTCTTAAATGTCCCACATCTCAGCACTGTTGCACTGGAGATCAAGTTCCCAACACATGAACTTGGGGGCACATTCACATCATAGCAGACTGCCACACTCAACCAGATGAGGAGACTGGAAGGCATTCCTTCTCAGGGTTTAAATGCATGGTTCAACAGCTTCTGTGAAATAGGCTTGATTGACATGAAGATAGACAACCAAAATCACCCCAATTCCAGCACCTTAATGATTCTAATATACCAGAATGAATAGTGGCTATTACCAGACCATCAGTATAAACAGCTATGTGATGTAGTGTTGTGTCAACACAAACTCAAATTTTGCCTAGGTTTCCCTTTCTTCTGTACTTCCACCATGACCTCAACTTGTATGCTTGTGATTTTTTATTTTTATTCATAAGTTATTCTGATGATAAGCTTATTTAATTATAAAACCCCTTTATGTACATTCATTAGGATGATTTGCTCTCTGAATCGCTTTGGTATGCACTCAAAATAAGAAGCAAATGAATATAACTTTAAAAAAAACTATGGCTAGAGGCTGAGAGGAGGGTCAGGAATGACCTTTCACCGTTCTGGTATTGAACAAACAGGAATTCTTTCCTTCTGTTCAGAATGACTACTTTTTGGCAGCAAAATTGCCTACTAATTCACTGATTTCCTCTGGTAATTTTTTCAAAATATGAATGTTATGTTTAACTGAGGCATAATTTTTAAGTCTGAAGGCAAAAATACTAAGGCATCACCTTGGCATTTGCGCAATTCAAACACCCTATTTTTTTAACCAAGAATTTTATATTCGCTGGGTGTTTGGCCTAGTGTCTTGGGGAACTCACATCCCATATCAGAGTGCCTGGTTCAAGTCCTGGCTTTTCCACCTACTGTACTTTCTGCTAATATGCACTCTGGAGATGGCAGTGGATAGTTAAGTATTTGGGTCCTACAACCTATGGGGGAGACCTGGATTGAGTGCTGGGCTCCTGGCTTCAGCCTGGCCCAGTTCTAGCTGTTATGGGCATTTGGAGAATGAATCAGTTGCTACAAGATCTCATCTCTATCATCTCCATCTTTCTGTGTTGCTCTGCGTTTCAAGTAAAATAAAAAGAATTAATTTTAGAAAACAAGAATTTTATAATGACCACATTGGGTGTTCATCTGTGCTCACATCTACTTAAGAAAATTGAGTACAAATAAGCATTTATTGGGTTACAATCATCAGCCTTTGATTACTTTCCCTCTCTTCCCCCAAATATCTCCTTTACCAAATGACGGACCAGATGATACCTTTATTACTTGGCTCAAGCACATTGGAGCTGAGCTGTCGGGATGACCTGGAAGGCTAGAAAGGTTGCTGTGATGCTGTGGGATCAGGCGGAGAGTTTACCATCGGCTCTGAGAAAGGTGGAGACTGGTCCTGCCCAACAACCTCGCGAAGGGCTGCTTCCTCCCCCTGGAAGCTGCACGATGATAAGTGCAGCACAGAGGATCGTTCAAGAGTGTTCACCCAGCATGCCTCAGGCACGGTGAGTGGTCACCCAGCCCAGCCTCTCTGTCTCCTGTTCCTTCAGCCCCTCCCAGCCTCCCACATCCTGTGTGAGGAGACAAAATGCAGTCCGTGGATTTATTTTTTATTTATTTGGAAGGTAGAGTGAAAGAGGGGAGCAAGGGAGGGAGAAAGGGAGAGAGAGATTAATCTTCCATCTGCTGGCTCATTCTCCAAATGCCCACAATAGCCAGGGATAGGCCAGTCTGAAGCCAGGAGCCAAAATCCAGATTCGCCACATGGGAAGCAGGGGCCCATGGACTTGGGTCATCATCTGCTGACTCCCAGACACATCAGCAGGAAGCTGAATCAGAAGCTCTGAGTAGCCAGGACCCAAACAAGGCACTCAGATATGGGATGCAAGTGTCCCAAGCTACAGTTTAACCGCCTGTGCCACAACATCCACCCAAGGCCTGTGTTTCACCTTTTCATTTTGACTGTGAATTCCTGACAAGCACAGATTTTGTCACGCTCATCTTTGTATTGCCAGCATCTCACCAAGCACCTGGCGATTTACGGCTGTGTCATAAGAGTCTGTGAAAATGAGATGAAATAAAGTAGATGCAGTACACGCCAGAAGGTTGTTTCCCTTTTAAATATGAGCACAGTTGAATTTATGTATTCATGCACGCATGAAATTTATATTGAATGATTTTTTTTTTTTTTGTCGGAAAGAGCTATTCCCCTCCCCTTGGCTTCAAGTATATCTACTTCTGTGGCTCTAATGAGGAAACAGAAGCACGGGATTCTTAAATGACCCATCTAAGATAATTATTCAATTTAAAAGCTTTTCTCTTTTTTTTTCACTGCAAAACACTACTGTCTATATAAGTACAGTCATGCACCAATGATGAACAGCAAACAGGACAGTGATACCGAAAGGTGGTATCATCTGGTGATGTCATTGCCATCTTAGTTTGTGTCAGTTCACTCTGTGTTCACACAATGGTAAAATCTATTGCTAATTTACTCAGAATGTTTCCCCATCATTAAGTGACACATAATTGTATGTGCTTTTTCTTTTTTGAATTATTTTATTTGAGAGAGAGAGTCAAACAGAGATCCTATCTGCTAATTCACTTCCCATCATCCCTATTTGCCATCATGTTGAAGAACTCAGAAAAGTCCCTGTCATTTTTACCATTTGTTTTGCCAGATACCTTTACTGTCTTCTCTTTTTTTTAAGATTTTATTTATTTGCTTGAGTGGTAGAGTTGCAGAGAAAGGGAGAGACAGAGAGAAAGGTCTTCTATCCTCTGGTTCATTCCTCAAATGGCCGCAACAGCCAGAGCTGAGCTGATCCAAAGCCAGGAGTCAGGAGCTTCATCCAGGTCTCCCATGTGTATGGCAGAGGCCCAAGCAGTTGGCCCCTGCTTTTTCAGGTTATAAGCAGAGAGCTGGATCAGAAGTGGAACAGCCAAGGGGCTGGCGTTGTGGTACAGTGGGCAACAGGTACTGTTGCCTGAAGTACCACTAGCTCATATGGACACCGGTTTGAGTCCTGGCTGCTCCGCTTCCAATCCAGCTCTCTGCTATGGCCTGGGAAAGCAGTAGAAGATGCCCCAGTCCTTGGGTCCCTGCACCTATGTGAGAGACCCGGAAGAAGCTCCTGGCTTCAGATCGGCACAGATCCCACCTTTGCAGTCATTTGGGGAGTGAGCCAGCAGATGTAAGACTTCTCTCTCTCTCTGCCTCTGCCTCTCTGCAACTCTGCCTTTCAAATAAATAAATAAATCTAAAAAAGAGGAAGAAGAAGGCGAGCAGCCAAGACACAAACCAGCACCCATATGGGATGCCGGCGCTGCAGGCGGAGGCTTAGCCTACTCTGCCACAGCACCGGCCCCATCTGCGTTCTTGCCTTTTATCTCTCAGCAGTCCGTTTACTTCATCCTGGGGTTCTTTGGGACATTACCCTTTGTTTCAAATGGTAAGTAGTAATGATAGCAATAACAATGACATGGCCAACCCTTCCACAGTATCTACTATGTGCTCAGTATTATTCAGGACATATTATACTTAATTACCCACATTTGCCCACTGCGCAGATGAGAAAATTGAGGTTAAGTGATTACTCAAAGACCCACATCTAGTAAGCACCGGAGCTGAAACTTGAACCCAGGGAGTCTAGCATCAGAGCCAATGCTCTAACTACCACACTCTACTGCCATCCCGTATAATGGACACAGCAGATCAGATGTGTTTGGAGCTTAATCCACC